>NW_026916192.1:0-455000 GCF_034315485.1 Pezoporus occidentalis
ACAGGTTGCTTGAAGAGGTGGTGGATGCCCCATCCCTGGTGACACTCAAGGCCAGGCTGGATGAGGTCAGGGAGAGGCTGGGGGTGTGCCATGGAAACTGGGTGCTGCTCTGATCAGCATCCATGAGGACTGCTCTGACACCCTAAATCCCTGTGGCCATTCCAGTCCCAGGTTCCCATCTCCAAACCCAGCAGTGGGGCAACACCATTGTGCTCTGTCACACAATGCTGGCGCTGCTGTCTGCTTACAGACTGCTGCTGACCTCAGAGATGTTTGGGTGTGTCAGGGTCTGACTGGAGAAAACCCCAGTGCCAGACTGTGTTTCATTTCGTGATCCCAAGAGTGAAATTAAGACGCAAGCAAGGTCAAGTACCGGAATCGGACAGTTTGTTTATTACAAAAGGACAATTGCTTTAAAAAAAAAGGAAATTATTGTAATAAAGGGGATAGTGATAGAACAGATTTGTGAAACTAGGTAGAAAATGATGCAAGGATTCAGGGTGCAGAGAGAGAGGCAGGGAGATCGTCACCACCATGGACTCAGTGGTGTCCAGAGACCTGTTGTTGTTGTTGATGGTGGGAGTTCTTCAGGGTTCATAGTTGGTATCAGAGCAGAGCATCCCCCAAGAGCCGTTGGAGGTGGGTGTCCTCGTGGAAGCATCTTTCTGTGGTCGTCCCCATGGAGTGTGTCTCATGGAGTTTTCTCATGGAGGGTGTCCCTCAGGGTCCACAGTATGCGGTGGAAAGTGTCCTTACAGAGGTACCCTTGCGGAGTCAACCTCATGGCAATGGCTCCCTGGTGATGTCCCTCTTGGTTACTACCTTTTTCCCCTTTATAATGAGTTGCAGGTGTCTGCAGCAATTCTTGGGATGATGGGCAGCAATTCCTCACACCAGTCCTCAAGTTAATGGACAGGAAGAGTCTTAGCTCTTCCCCATTCATCCCTCAGGCAATGTATGGTGGGGTCCCAGTTCAGCTCTTCACACCCTTCTCCCAGGCAATGGATATTGGAGTCTTATCTCAATTCCTCCCACCCATGTCTGAGGCAAAAGACAGGTGGATTTCCAGCTCAGCTTCTCAGACCAGTCTTTGAGACAATGGACAGACTGATTTCAGATCAGCCTCTCATGGTGTGCTTGGCTCTTCCTCGCTCATCCTTCTTCCTCTTACTGGATCCAAGCTGTTGGTGCAGGTAGGCAGTGCTTCCCACCCTGCTGATGCTGGATGGAGTCAGGATTTGGGATGTGGCTCAGGGCTGGTGAGGGTGGGAGTGCAGAGTCTGGGTACCTCCCCCAGAGTCAGATCAGCCTCCCTCTGGCCAGGCCAGAGGGTTTTTGCTGGCATCTCTCAGGCAGCAGGGAATTTGGAACTAATCAGCATCACTTCTGCTGGGAAAGGTGGAAAACCAAGGCAGTGCCGTTGCTATGGTTGCTGCAGACTGTCCTTGATGCAACGCCATGTCAAGCAGCACTGCAAGCAGATGTGCTGCAGCTGGAAAACAAAGCAATTCTCCCAAGTATGAGCATGGCATAGCAGGACACGCTCACTGTCCCCTCTGCTCCCAGAGCCTCCCCTGGGATGCTGGCTCTGCCCTTGACTGCATGTCCATATGCTGGACCCTCCCTGGCAGCAAACCCCAGCAGTGAAAGCAGTGCTGGGGAGGAGGAAGCAGGGCACTTCACCAAGCCATGCATGTAGGTGCTTAAAAATAACACCATCAGAAGGTGTGTCATTCAAATAGTGTGTATGTGTATGGGAAGTGCTTAGTATCTGATTCAAACACTTTGAACAAGGGGGATGCTGAATGTTGGCTGGGCATTACAACTAGTGCTAAATCTTTCTTCCCTAATAACTTACAGGATGAATTTGTGGGGTTTTCTTGGCTTTGATCAACAGGGTTTGGGCCATGTGTAGGTTCACTGGGTCCCACTGCAGCCTCCGAGGCTGAGGGCTCAGGCTCTGCCTCCTGCCACACTCCAGGCTTGCTGCTTTTTGCTTTGTAGCTCTTGGCTACAAGGCTTTGAGCATCTTAACCATACGCATGACAACCTCATCACAGGTCTGGAGCAAAGCCAGCACTGGCATTGAGAGCCATGGGAGCAGCATGCAGAGTCCAGGGTCTCATCCAGAAAGGTGTTCAGGTAGGAAGCCCTGCTGCTGTTTCCTAGTGCTCCTCTGGGGTCTGCCTTTTGTATTGAGGACCCCTCTTCTGAGATCTGCCTCCCTGTACCCCTGGGGTTCTTCTGCCTCGTCCACACAAAGTATGGTGCCATCAACTCCTATGAGCTGGTGGCCCTGGAGGTGCTGACTGGGATCTGCAGGGTTCATGTCCTTGTGCCAGGAGCAAGCACCTCTCATGGACACTGTGTGGTGCAGTGGGAGATGCTCCCTCTGGCCACCTCGCTGTGTCCCCTCTCCCAGGCCCTGGTGGCCCTCAGGATGTGCAGAGTGGCCAGGGGAAATCCTGCCCTGCCCGAGCCTATCTCCAGCAGCACAGGAGCAGGTGAGCAGCCCTTTTCCTATGCTCAGGGATGCACCGATTCCTGGCTGGGGCTGGCTGCCAGCCAGACCTGCACAGGGCCCAAGGGGCCGGTTAAGCTCATTGCTTTGCTTTCTGAGGCTTCGGGAAGCCGTCCACCAGCATTTAATTCGAACTCATTGAACAATTCTCCTGAGAGCAGCTAGTTCAAGACCAGCCACTACAACAGAGCATCCCTGAGATCAGCTGGCATGGCCCCATGGAGAGCTCTGTGTCCTCCAGCTCATCTCCGTGGCTGTGCCAACACAATGGTGAGTTCAGGACAAGGTGCCTGGCCTAGGGTAATGTTGGCTCAGCTCTGAACCTGGCTGCCTGCGTTGCCTCCAGCCCCAGGGGGTATCTTGAGGTCTGTTAATACCCCTCCCACTTCCACCCCAAACCTGTTTCTGCCTTGGAGCAGTTGCTCCCCAGGCAGCAGTCCCAGAGCAGACCTGGCTCAGCCCTCACCGGCCTTCACAGCCTGTTGCCAGTTCACTGTGCTGCAAAGGTGGTGGGATGCACACCCTACTGTGATGGGATTCATGTCCGCCACTGGATGCAAAAACCTGAGGCCACTTGGATAGGAGTGGGAACAAGGCAGAGCCAGGCTGAGAGTGCAGAGATGAGTTCCCAGCTCTAGCAAATGAGTGGTGTGTGATGGGACCACCCTGGGACACAAGCTTCCCTGAAAGAGGCTGCTCTCTGGAAAAGCCTTTTCACTCTGTGCTCAACCCTTAGGAGTTCTGGGGGCCATCTGTGCCCCATTCTTACGGCATCCTGGGGACTGTCCCAAAGGACAAGGCTGGGGCCATGCTGCCTTCATCCCTTGCTCCCCTGTTTCTGTGTGGCTCTATGAAGGCAGCCCATGGTGTGCCCTGTTTTACATCATTGACAACTACTCAGAAGAAAACTAATGATCTTCATTAATGAGCTGAACACTTGTGGGTCAGGGCCTGATGTCCTGTGCAGGGGCATGTGCAGTCATGCAGCAGGACTGAATCACAACTCTGCTCATGGTGCAGCCTTCCTGTTAGCTCCGGGCACATGTAGCTCTGCAGCACACACAGAAAGGCAGCTCCACGCTGCCTTCCATCCATCCCTCGTACCCCAGGCTGTGAGATGGGACCTGTGACAGCTTATCCTGCTTCCCTGGGAGGTGTGGGATCAAGCGATGTGTCCCAGCCTGGAAAGCAGCATCTGTGGCTGTGATTTAGCCTAGAAGGGGCAGGAGAACCCAGGAACAGTCCCGCAGTGCGGTGGCTGTACTGCAGTGTGGGACTGGGGCACTGAGCCCCCCTCACCTTCCAGAGGTCCCTTATTCCACCTACATCCCTTTGTCACAGTCATCATCTGTTGACCAGCTGAAGCCACCACCTTGGAACCCACAGAGCTGCAGGAGGGACTCAACAAGCCATGGCCAGAGGCATCCATGCGATTTATAGCGCTTGTTCAGCCCATGAGCAGCCTGGAGCTATTCCTGTAACAAAAGCCTCAGTTTGTTGTACAATCCTGATTTTCCTATGCTGGATGCACGGCTGGCTTAGGGCAGAGAGGGGGTTCAGTCTCACCCCATGTCACAGAGAGTGCTTGGGGGGGCTTCCCCGGGGGGGGGGGGGGGGGCAGGGGGCTGCATGCCAACCAATGCCTTAATGACCCCCACGTGTATTTGTCTCAGGCAGAATCCCAGACTGGTTTGGGTTGGGAGGGACCTTAAAGCTCCTCCAGTTCCAACCCCTGCCATGGGCAGGGACACCTTCCACTAGAGCAGCTTGCTCCAAGCCCCTGTGTCCAACCCCACCTTGAACACTGCCAGGGATGGGGCAGCCACAGCTTCTCTGGGCACCCTGGGCCAGCGCCTCAGCACCCTCCCAGAGAAGAGCTTCTGCCTCAGAGCTCATCTCAGTCTCCCCTCTGGCAGGTTAAATCCGACTCAGACGTGCTCTGCAGCCTGGCCAGGCTCGGGTTTGCCCCTGGGGTAAGCATCTGTTGCCTTGGGGTTGTGCTGCCCAGCATTAAAAGACGAATCAGTGCAGGGGGGCACGGGGGGCGCTGCGGGATGCGGCAGAGCCCATCACCCGCTGCGAGGCGCGGCAGCAGCGCGGAGCAGCATTTTTCAAACTCAGCCCTCGGATGCTCGCAGCGAATTTGGGGCCGGATTGTAACGGACGAGAGACGCGGCGGGTGGGAGGGAGCAGCCTTGCACAGGCGCTGGCTGTGAATGGGCTCCCCGAGAGGCACCGTGAGGAGCTCCGCACGCCCCAATGGCAGGGTGGGCACCGTGAGAGGGGGGCCCAGGGGACCCCTATCCGTGGGGGTGCCTCGGGATCCTCACCGTGAGGGGCCCTCGGGACCTATCACCCATGGGAGACATCTGCCTCTGAGGATGCTCTACAATTACAGTGATACCCTGGGGGCCCCCACCTCCGAGACTGTCCGGGGGGGGGGGGGCTGTGTTTAGAGGCTCTCCCTGGGGACTTGCACTGCTGAGGACACCCTGGGGACCCCATTCCCTCTCCCGGAGCACCCTTACTCTCAGGGGTATCCCAGAAACCCTCCCCACCTCCACACCCCGGGGTGACCCCCCCCCTACAGGGGTACCCCGGCGATCTCCTGTCCCCAGGGATGCCTGGGTGACCCTCACCCATAGCAGCGCGCCGGGACAGCCCCCAAATGCCTGCGCTCTGAAGGTGCCCCGGGGGACCCCCTACCCCGGGGTGCCTTTCCCCCCGGGATGCCCCTTACCCAGGAGCGATGCCACGGCAGCGGCGCTGTGCGGGCGGAGGGGTCGCTGTTGCCGCTGCGGCCACGGCCGCCTCCCCCCGCTCCCCCCGCTCCGCCGCCGCCTTTTGTTCGCCGCCCGCGCTCGTCCCCGCCCGGCGGCGGGGCGGGCGGAGCTGGGGCCGCAGCCGCAGCGGCAGCCGGGGCTAAGCCGAGCTCAGCCCGGCGCAGCGCAGCGGGACATGGAGGCCGCGCCGGCGGAGCAGGGTCCCCCCGCGCCGGCCCCTCCGCCGCCACCGCTCCCGGAGAGGAAGAAGAAGCCGCAGCGGGCACCATCGCCCGCCCGCCCCAAGGAGGTGCCGGGCTGGTCGCTGGCCAAAAGCCGGCGCGGCGGCGGCGGGGGGCACCCGGGCGCGGCCCCGCGGCTGGCGGCGGGGGGCGCGCACTCGCGGCGGGCGGGCGGCGGCAAGGACGGGCGGCCCGAGAAGCGGGCGGCGGCGGCGGCGGCCCGGGCCGGTTGCAAGGGGCCGGCGGGGCGCGGCGCGGCCAGGGCGAAGGGGCGGTGCCGCGGCGCGGAGACGGCGGCCACCGGGGCGAAGCGATCGGGGCCGGGGCCGGGGCCGGTGGCCGGGCCCAGCCTGACCGACAGCAGCTCGGAGGTGTCGGACTGCAGCGCCTCGGAGGAGGCAAAGCTGCTCTCGCTGGAGCTGGGGCTCAGCGGCAGCGATGGCGAGTCCCCGGGCAGCGCCCCGCCGCCGCCGCCCTCGGCCGGCGAGGCCTCGCCGCTGCCCGAGGAGCCCTCGGCCGCCTCCATGGCCAGCAGCCGCCTGCAGCTTAGCACCTCGCTCGCCTTCTCCGACCTCACCGAGGAGCTGCTGGACGCCGGCACCGACGGGCTGCTCCGCGAGCTGGAGGACCTGCGCTCCGAGAACGACTATCTCAAGGTGGGCACGGCGGCATCCCTGGGCAGTGGTGTGGCACAGTGTGGGTCAGCAAGGCTCAGCATCCCTTGCGTAGCATGCTTTAGCATCCCTGGGCATGGCATGGCGAGGCACAGCATGGCATCTGAGGGCCTGGCTCGGCGTGGCACAGCATCCTTGGCTATAGCATGGAGTTCTGTAGCATCCTAGGGCATGCGCCAGCGTGGCTTAGTGTCTCTGGGCACAACATAGCATCCCAAGGCAAGGATCATCACAATGTGGCATCCTAGGGCATGGTTCAGCATGGCACAGCATCCCTGGTAATGGCATGGCATCCCAAAGCATGGCTCAGCAAGGCACAGCATCTGTGTGCAATAGCATAGCTCAGCCTTCCATGGAACATCACAATATAGTGCAGCATCCCTGGGCATGGCTGGGCACAGGGCACAGCTCAGCTCAGCCCTGTATAGCCTGACTCAGCCTGGCATGACACTGCTGAACATAGCCTGGCCTGGCTCAGTTGGGCATCACTGCATGGCATGGCTGGATGCAGGGCTTGGCATGGCTCAGCCCAGCACAGCATCGCTGGACATGACCTGGCATGGTACAAGTGAGCTCAGCTCAGTGCATCATGGCACAGCTGCGGATGGCACTTCATGCTGTGGATGGGCTTGTCTCAGTTTGGCATAACATGATGTAGGGCATGGTTGGATGTAGGGCATGGCTTCCCTACTCCTGACATGGCCCAGCTGACACAGAGCAAAGCTCAGCTTAGCACAGCAGGGCCCATCTGGGCCTGGTCCAGCATGGTGTGCCATGGCTGGGCGCCGCTTGGCTCAGCACAGCATGGCACGTTATGGCAGAGGGCACACATTGGCACAATGTGGGCCACCTTAGCCTGGCATGACCCAACTGGGCATGGCAAGCCTTAGCATGGCGCCAGCTCAGCATGGCTAAGCTCAGCACAGCCTGGGCTGGCACAGCTCAGCACGGCACAGCTCTTCTCCACCCAGCTTGACATGGCAGAGCACGGCATGGTTTTGGCTCAGCCTGGTTTGGCATCCTGGGACGCTGCTCAGCAGGGCACTGCTCAGCTTGGTGCAGGGAGGGATGCTGCCCATGCCCTCCCTGCCTGCTGATGCTGCCAGACCCTGGGGACATTTTCCAGCTTGCCTCTTTCCAAGGTTCCTGTGCTTCCCAGGGCCTTTTTCTGGGCATGCAGCATGGCTGCCTGGTTCGGGGTGGGGCATGGTGGGTGAAGCCAGAGCAGATGGGCTGTATGGGGACAGAGGCACAGAGCAGTTTATTCTCAGTCACGCCTTGACCTGCTGCCCCTTGGCAGCACTGCCTGCTGCGGGGTGGGCACAAACACCCACCAAGCGCCGCGTCCTGGTGGGCTGCAGGCATTTGCACCCTCTGCTCTTCTTCAGGGTGGAGCTCTGGATGAGATGTTTGTGCAGTCACCTGCTGGGGGCACACATCTCAGTGGCTGCTCTTGGGATGTCACCGGTTGGAAAGCAGGCCAGCTCTGACCGGCTGGTGCCAAAGCTTGTAAATGCCTTGGGTTTGTAGCTGCGAGGTGGGAGCTCGGTGCTGGGGATGCGCTCAAAGATGCTCAGTCAGGCCCTTTGTCCATTAGCAAAGCCCCAGTTCACAGCTGGTGTCCCAAGTCCTGCCAGAATTAGCAGCAAGAGCTTAAGGGCTTTGATTTACTGAGAGGTGGAAAAACACAGATGAGGCCCCTTCAGTGTCCAGGAACATGCATGCAAACACTCTGGTTCCAACGTGCCGAGCAAGCGCTTCCTCCATTTCCACGTGATGCTCTTCCTGCAGGCTGCAGGCCAGCGGGCTGCCAGTGTTCTACCTGCCTTGAGGGGTGGCAGCTGAACCCCCCCAGCCAGGAGCACTGGGGAGAGTGGATACGTGCACCAAGAAGTGCAGTGGGTTGGTGGTGGCATCCCCACTACTTGGCCATGAGTATAGAGTATATGCCATGAGTATATGCTATGTGCACTTGGGTCTATTCCCTGACATGAGCATCCTGCTTGTGCCCATGTTGTAGGTTGTTTCTCATGACACTTGAGCAGGAGACTGCTGAGATGGTCCCCAGGCTCCAGCCGGGCACCCCTTGTGCTCCAAGGTGGAAGGTTTGCTCCCTTAAGGAGCAGAAACCTGTGTTGCATTGCAACAGGGGGCTGGTTTGCCAGCTCTGCTAAAAATTAGGGTATTTATTTGGGGCTTTAGGGCAAAAATCAAGCCCTACCCCAAGCAATGAACATCACCCGCCTGGCCATGCAGCCCAGGTTGGAGAGCAGCATGCAGGGAACCTGCAGAGATGCCCCCTGTCCCCAGCACCTCCCCTCCCCTTGGCTATGGATGAATCAGGCTCCTCAGAGGTGACTTATTTCCGAGGACTCATGCAGCGAGCTGCAAATGAGTATTTTTTCATGTGTTCATCAGAGCCAGCTCAAACCTGGTGTGTTCTTAACGAGAAATGAGGAACTCTGGGGGATGGAAGGGGTTTGGCAGCGTTCTGGCACAGGCCAGACGTGTGTGGTGCTACTACACCCGTGTGCTGCACGCTGGGGTTGGAGCTTCCCAGCAGAGCACATTGCAGCCCTCGGCAGCAGTGCCAGCTCACGTCGCATCCTCCCTCAGCTGCCATAATCAAACGTATATATTTTAAGCACACTTCACCCATTTCTCTCTGTAACCCAGATTTGTGCAAGGCTCTGCCTTCCTCCTCCCGCTCTGGGTGCACCAACTGGGCTCGTGTGTCCTCTTGTTCCTGTGCACCTGCTGTGACACCCCATAAATGGGTTATTTCGAGTGTTCCCCCCAAAAAAGGGCCGTTCTTCACGTGCAGGGTGGCAGCCAGCAAGGAGGGGCAGCGTCTCGGGTGTCCTTGCCCCATCTCACTGTTGCTGAGCAGTGTGATGGGGAGCTCCCAGCCCTGCTCAGTGGGCTGGAATATGTGAGATGTGATACAGCAGCAGCTGTGGAGGGATGGGCAGACAAAGAGTGGGCACGGGAGAGGGTTTGGAGCGAGGGGAGGGGATGCCTTCAAACCCTTTCCTCTCCTCTCCTTAGGAAGGTGCTCAGGAGAGAGCTGTGTAACGCTGGAAGCACAGCACTGCCTGCCCCCTCCTGCATCACCCGCATCCCTGGGGTTTGGTGCGTTTCCCAGCTCCATGGAGCAACACGTAGGGTGGGTGAATGGGTGCCTTGTTCCTCCCAAGGCAGGCAGGGACCAGTGTGTGCCACCAGTGAGGGCTCAACAGTATATTTCCAGCTACACAGCCCCAGCTGGGGGTGCATGGGGGACCTGGAGGTTGTGTCTGGGCAGCCTGGTTGGCACAGGGCTGTCACAGGGGCCCAGCTCTGTTGCTGCTCACATCCTGCCTGCCCACAGGGGCAGGGACCATGCCCGGGGGTCCCTGTGAGCGCAGGCAGAGCCGGGATGCAGGGATGTGCCATGTATCACCTGCCAGCAGCCAGAGCAAGGGGATTTGCAGGCTCTTGCCTCTTGAGGTGCTGCCCAGCAGGGGCTGGGCTGCAGAGAGGCCCCCGCTGTTTGCATGTTCATTATGGGGCAGGTGTAAAGCTGTGGGATGTGGATTTTCACCTCCCTGACGTGCTCTGTGCTGAGCAGGAGCTGTGGTGCCAGCCAGGGCAGGGCTGTGCTGCACTGGGCTCCAGCATGACATGGAGGGAAGGATGGCTGATATTTGCTGTCAGAGCTGGGCTAGAGCTGCTGTTGATGCACCTAAAGAAATCTCTGTGTGACACAGGGTGTGCTTTACCCATCCTTCAACCTACTGCACCCCCACATGGGCTTGGGTGAGCTGCATTTGCTGGGATCCCCTGGCTGGCAGGGACACCACAGGCAATTTCCCTTTGAAATTCCCTCTTGATTTCATTTTCCCCCTAGCAAATTCTAGCATAATTCCCTCTCCTGTCTGCTGGGGGCTCAGAGTTAATGGGAAGCTGCTGCTTTTGTCCTTGTAATCTCAGAGGAAGCTGGTGCTTGTTGCTCCTGGACAATAATCCCCACCTTTGCACCAGGGATCTCAGGCTTTCCCGCTGCCTGCGTGGCCCCAGGCTCTTCACAAAGGCATCAGTGCAAAGCATAGAGGCAGCTTTCACCCTTGATCCTCCTCTGCAGCCTGTGCTGATGTTTGGGGTGCAGGTGGAGGGTGTGAATACAGCAGGGCAGGGCTCCCCGAGTGCTGCCTGTCCCCCTTCTGCCCCAGAGCCTGAGGCTGCCAAAGCTGAGGGTGTCTGTGCTGTCAGCAGCACCTCAGCCACCAGCCATGGCGTTGTTTGCATCATCCTCTTGTGTATCCGTTGCTGTTTCTGCTTCTAAGAGATAGTGGATCCTGCTGAGGAGCTGCGAGTCCCTGTGCTGCTCTGAGCATGCTGTGTTCTTGCAAACACCTAAGCCAGCATGTCACCCATTGGGCAGGAGAGCTGAGGGTTTAACTCTTCTGCCACAACACTGATGGGTCTGATCTGCGCTTTGAGGTGTCCTGCAGGTGGGCATCAGGACAAGTCTGTAGCTGTTACCTCCTCCTGCTCTGGACCTGCACGCACGTTTGTCTGAACTGGATCCAGGCAGTTTGCATCACATCTTGCTGCTCCTTCGTTTCCTTAATAATCTCCCCAGGGAGACCCAGTGTCTCTGAGGTTTGTGCAGAGAAGGTTGAAGGTATCTTGTCTCTCGGGTTCCTCTGTGCAGTACAACCTGGCTCCTGCAGGCATGTGAGGTGTTTGCTTTTGCACACCCTTGTGCCTTGGGCATTGAAATGAGTCCTCCTGAGCTACAGGTCCCCAGCATCATTTCTAAGAGGGGTGACTTGTGGTATAAACCCACTATGAATGAAGTCTTTGTGGCTGCAGAGATGGGGTGGGCACGGATGCTGTGGTGGGTAATCCTGGGGGATGGAGGGGATGAGCAGCCCAGGGGTGCTGGGAGGCTGGGACTCCATGCAGGGGTGGGCACCTTTTGCTTATGGGACGAGAGGCCAAGCCTGGCAGCCTCTTGGACAGAAGTCATTTATCTCGTCCTCAGTGTTACCCTCTCTCTGTTTTACCTCATCTCTGTTTCATGAGGCCAGGTTGAATGGGGCTTGGAGCAAGCTGCTCTAATGGAAGGTGTCCCTGTCTGTGGCAGGGGTTGGAACTGGATGAGATTTAAGGTCCCTTCCAACCCAAACCAGTTCACAATTCACACTTGGTTTATAATTGCTATGGAGCTTCATGGTCACAATGCCACCCCTCAACTGGGGATGTTTCTATGGGGTTCCTCCTGGCTCCTAGCTCTGTTCTCACCTTATCCAGATGGATTCTTTGCTTTGTTTTGGGGCATCACCCCCAGAAAATGTGCAGATGCAAAGGGTGAGGCTCTGTGGCTGTCACAGACCCCAGAGCCATAGGGGGACCCCTGTGCCCCCCGTGTGCTGCCTCCAGTCACCACAGGGCTGTTCTGCTGCCGCAGCTTGGCCATGGAGGGGCTCAGCTTTGCCATCCTGAGCTCCCTTCCAGTTTACTGGCATTTTCTGCTCCCGATCCTAATCCAGTTACTACGGCTTATGGCACAGCTTGCCTCCTAGGGGCAAGATTGGGATGGGCTGTGTGGCTGCTGGGCTGCTGCCGTTTGAAGGGTTTATTGCTATTATGGGGTACATGCAAATTCCTGCAGCTTTCCCAGCCTTCCAGTGCCGACCCTGCTGCAAACCCACTAGCCCCAGTCCTGGGAGAAGCAGCTCCAGGCTGTGCCGATGGGCTTTGCCCAGGCAGCAGCTCACGCTGGACACAGCCTCATCCCACTATAATGGTTGCTACAACCCGAGGGATAAACAAGAGGAGCTCTTGGTGCTGCAAGCCCAGGCTTCCTTCCAGTGAGGTTTGGTTGGGCTTTTTCCAAGGTCCCTGCTCCCTGCCCTGCTCAGCTGCTGCCTGGGGAAGCCACATGGCAAATGGGAGCCGGTACTGTCAGCACTGGAGCAGGATGCAGGCAGCCTGGGGTGCCTCTGCAATCAGATTCAAGCCACGATTCGCATGACTTCGGTAGTGAAAGGTGGTTTTCCATCAGCCTGCTGCAGAGCGCCTGTGATGCATGATGCATTTTACATAGAATCACAGAGTAGTCTGAGTTGGAAGGGACTTTAAAGCTCATCCAGTTCCAACCCCTGCCACCCCCCTGCAGGGGACACCTTCCACTAGAGCAGCTTGCTCAACCTTGCCCATGAAAGCTCCGAAGGAATAGATGCCATGAGCCAGCTCCCCTGGCTGGTTTGGGTACAAGGTGGTGTTCTCAGGGCTGTGGCATTGCTGTATGGGGTAGGCAGTGCTGTTGATGCGTCTCCATTGGGTGCATCGCAATGTCACAGGGCTGTCTGGTGTTCAGGCTTGGGGGATTCACCCCTGAGCTGTCCAGGGGTGGACATGCCCATAGTGATGCTCCTTCATAGGGCAGTCTCGGGCTGCCCCTGGAGCAGCCCTGGCACTCCCAGATGCCCATCTCAGTGCCTCGGGGCTGTTTGTGCCCTGCTCTTGTTCTCCAGAGCCCCCAGCATGAAGCAGAGCAGCTTCAGGGGGGCAGCAGGATGCTGGTGGCTGCGGGGCCGCAGCGCTCTAGCAGCCTGGACGAGAAGATAATCCGGGATTGTCTCCTTGACGTTCCTTGTTTATCACACAGTGCTCAAAGCCAACAGTGGGCGACTGTGCCTGTCCCTGCAGCTGCTGCCCCCCCTCCCGGGCTCCGCTTTGCCTTTAGGGGGAATTCCTGCAGCTGGGGCTTTATCCAGCAGGATGAGTGGGCAGGGAGTGTGCCAGCGCCTGGCAGAGCCGGCACAGTGCTGCTCACCCTGTCTGTAGAGCACTGTCATGGGTCAGGAGCAGTGGGGTCCTGTCCCCTCTGCCTGGGGGGAATCGGGGCTGTGCATCCCTGCTGCCTGTGCTGGATCCTCCTCTTGTGGCCGTGGCATGGAACAAGGCAGGAGCAGGAGTGACATTTGGTAGTGATGGGGTTGTTCAGTGGTGGCTGGAAGGTAGATGTTTGATCCCTTCCCAGAAGCATGCCGGGTCCAGGGACTTCTTGAGGAGGAGAGCAGCCAGTGTGATGCCTTGAGCTTTGCTTGGAGGGTGCTCACAGGGATGTGAGAAGAGCTTTGGGCAGCGCAGCCTGTGTGAGTCCCAGGGACAGGAGGGGACAGTCCTTGAGCATCCCCAGTGACCACTGCCCTGTGCTGGATGGGGAGGTGGCACTGGGGCTGCAGCTGATGCAGGGTTCCCACAGGTCTGGAGGAGGCTTTGAATCATTGTTGGTGCCTGCAGGATGTCAGTCCTGGCCCTGCTGTGGCAGTGACAGAGCAGCTCAGTGCCGGAGGCTCTGCTGACTTAGGAGGGGTTTGTCACCATGAGAGCTGATGAAGCTGGGAAGGGGTGGACCAGGGGACCCAGCCCAGCGGTTGCTGCTTGGTGGCAACATGAAGGACAACCTCTGGTTCCTGGTGCTGGCAGCATCTTGCTGTGTCCCTGCGTTGCCTCCCTGTCTTGCCTGCCATCTCTTCCTCCTCTCGCCTGCCTCCCTGACACATCTTTTCCAAAGACATCCCGTATTCTCTGTGCTGCAGCTGCCGCCTGTGCTGCTCCTGCAGCTCCTCTCCCTCCCCCATCTTCCTCTTTCTTTCACCACCGATGCACCCGTGTTGGCTGGGTCACCAGCGGGTGATGGTGCCCAACTGGCTCTGAGCCATGTTCCTGCAAGGATGGGGCTTGACTGGAGGGGGACTCTTCATCAGGGGCTGTAGTGATAGGACAAGGGGTGATGGGTTCAAACTGACACAGGAGAAGTTCAGGTTAGATCTAAGGCAGAAGCTCTTCCCTGTGAGGGTGCTGAGGCGCTGGCACAGGGTGCCCAGAGAAACTGTGGCTGCCCCATCCCTGGGAGTGTTCAAGGTGGGGTTGGACAGAGCCTTGGGTAGCATGGTCTAGGGTGAGGAGTCCCTGCCTGTGAAAGAGGGTTGGAACTGGATGACTTTAAGGTCCTTTCCAACCCAAACCAGTTTGGGATTCTGCGATTTTATGATTCTATGAGCCAAGGGGTTGAAGGTGTGTGAAGAGTTTGTGGGCTGGAGGAGAACAGGGGAGCCATGGTGGGGATGTGTCCCCACCACACAAAAAGAGGGGAGAGCATCTGCGCGTTCCGTTCCCTCTAACGCACATCTCCGCACAGGATGAGATCGAGGAGCTGCGCGCAGAGATGCTGGAGATGAGGGATGTCTACATGGAGGAGGACGTGTACCAGCTGCAGGAGCTCCGTCAGCAGCTGGACCAGGCCAGCAAGACCTGCCGCATCCTGCAGTACCGGCTGCGCAAGGCGGAGCGGCGCAGCCTGCGCGTGGCGCAGACCGGGCAGGTGGATGGGGAGCTCATCCACAGCCTCGAGCAGGACGTCAAGGTGAGGCTGTGCAATCCCCACGGCACACGTGGGTTTAGGTGAGGTGTGGACACCGTGGCTGGTGTAATGCAATGGCGTGGCCGGGGATGTGCAGGGAGTGCCATGGATTGGGCTGCTTATTGGGCTGTCAGTGGGGGCATCATGATTCCCTGCTCATGGAGTTGATATGGGAAGTGGGGAGCAGTGCTTGCAGCTGGCAGGTGGGGAGTGTTTGGGGGGGGTCCTGGGGTGGAGAGGGACGGCATTGTCAAGGATGGGGGTCTTGCAGTGCCATATGTGAGGTTCGTCCTGTGCAGGCTGGAGCTGTGTGTCCCAGGATTGACCTCCCTTATCCTGCACCGATGGGGACAGGATGGGGCCACTGCCATGAGCTGGAGCATCACAGATGTGCAGAGAGGGAGCATAGGGACCAGGACGCTGGGGACATGGGGCTGCTCCTCTCAGCCATCAGGGAACCTTTGCAGAGCCCCAGGCATGGTGGCAGGCCGGGCTGGGGCAGGGACAAGGGGACTTCTGCAGGGTGACGTTGCTCTGCCCCACCAGCCGCTGGCCTTGAGGAGCTGCTGGTGCCAGTGAGTGTTTGCTGAGGGCTCTTGCTGCCAGGAGTGGGGAGCGGTGACGGCTCGGAGGGGATGGGAGCAGCTCCAGGAGTAGCTTTGGTTCTTGAGCAGGAAACAGCCAGTCCTGGAGCTGAGGCACGCCCGAGCATGGGGCTGTGAGCCTGCCTTATGCTGCTGGGAGCCCAGTCCCCTCCCAGGCTGCCCAGCAGCCCCCAGCTTGGGTGCTGCTGCCTGAAGCATCCCCCTCCAGCTTCTCCCTTCATGGAAAGAAAAGCACAGCCCATCCCTGTGGGGAATGGGAGCCTGCCTCCATGGCCTGGGCCACCCCATCTGCCTCCACAGCCCCGGTACCCCAGGCAGGCAAGGGACCAGGGGCACTGGAGATGATTTTCCCTTCCTTCAGGTGCAGGAGTGAATGCTCCATGCTGTTAAGCTCCCTTTATGTCAGGGGTTGCTCCCTTGCGGGAATCTGGAGAGGGGGTCTCTGGGTCTGTGCCCAGGATGGATGGATGGATGGATGGATGGATGGAGCCACCCTTCACCCGGGCAGCTGCTGTTTGTTCTGTAATGTGATGCAGCAGCTCTCCTTTCTCCCTGCCAGCGCAGCTGCTGCCTGCAGTGAGTGGCTACTGCCTGCTGTCATGCTGCCTGCCTGCTTTCCCAGCCTTGTGGCAGTGATTCCAGCTTCACGGTGTGGGAAAATAGTACAACAAGGCAATGAGTATCCTGTTAGGGATGGGGAAGGTGGGGTTTGGCCAGGGGATGGGGAGTGGGGCAGCCTAACAGTTGGGGGACGGGGACAGCAGCCACAGCAGGCAGTGGAGGGGACACACACAAGAGCCATGGTGTCACCAGCGCAGTGGCTGCTCTGGAGGGTCTCAGTAACAGCCTCATATGAGGCCTGTGGTGCCCAGGTGCTGCGGTCCCAGCCCTGTGTGCACTGTGCCATGCTGTGACAGCCCCATTGTGTCCCCAGGTGGCCAAGGACGTGTCCGTGCGGCTCCACAATGAGCTGGAGGCGGTGGAGAAGAAGAGGATCCGGCTGGAGGAGGAGAATGAGGACCTGCGCCAGCGGCTCATCGAGACTGAGCTGGCCAAGCAGGTGGTGCAGAACGAGATGGACAAGCTCCGAGAGGTGAGAGGACATGGGGGACATCGGGAGGCGTCCCCAGGACTCTGCCCATGGCAGGTGTCTGCTCCGTGGGATCTCATCCCTGCTCCCATCGCTGAAACCCAAACCCTGCTGCAGATGCTGTGAAACCGGAGCAGTGCCTGCCCTGTGTGAGACGTGCTTCAGCCCGCCCCAGGGCGTGGGGTGGCTCTGCCCTGTGCTGGTGGTCTATGGGTTGTCCCCCCCTGCACTAGAGCCACTTACATGTCCTCAGCCACTTGCTCAGACTGGCCAACGCTCTGCACCATGTGTGGAGACCGCTGTGTCCCTGGCACAGTGCCTGGTGGTGGCCGTACCCTGACCACATGCTGCTGGTTCCAGTGGGGCTGAGCCATGAGGCTGCACGGCTGCAATGTCCCAGTGGTGTCCCAGCAGTACTGTGGAGCTGGGTGGGTGCATGGTCCCATCTGTGTCCTGGGGAGCCATGTGCCCATAGCACAGATCCAGGGCACCCCATGCTGTGCCAGGTTTGGGAAGAGTTCCCAGCCAGGAGCGATGTCATCAGGAAAGGCATCCCCATGACAGTGTGTACTTGTGATCCACCGCAGCACTGGTAACCCACTTCCCTACTGCCCGGGATGCCTTTGGTCCCTCGGGAGCCTCGGGAAGCATCATCGCTGGCTGAGCCATCAGAGCAGCGTGAGAGATGTGCTGAGGCAGAGCTCTGGCCCTGCTCCCGCTGAGGATGGGGACACGATGCAGGGAGAGCTCCCTCTGCCCCCAGCTGTGCCCCCTGTGTGGCAGAGCAAGGAACCAGCACATGGCTTTGGGATCCATGGGGCTGCCTGTGCCCAGTCACAGAACCCCAACCTGGTTTGTGTTGGAAGAGACCTTAAAGCTCACCCAGTTCCAACCCCTGCCACGGGCAGGGACACCTTCCACTAGAGCAGCTTGCTCCAAGCCCCTGTGTCCAACCTGCCCTTGAACACTGCCAGGGATGGGGCAGCCACAGCTTCTCTGGGCACCCTGTGCCAGCGCCTCAGCACCCTCACAGGGAAGAGCTTCTGCCTAAGAGCTCATCTCAGTCTCCTCTCTGGCAGGTTAAAGCCATTCCCCTTGGCCTGTCCCTACAGGCCTTTGTCCAAAGCCCCTCTCCAGGTTTCTTGCAGCCCCTTTAGGTACTGGAGGAGTGTTGTATGGTCTCCCTGAGCTGATTAATGCTGGCACCAGCACCTGGCAAGCCACAGGACCCAGCCGTGGTCATACCATCCCCTCTGCAGCCACCTTTTCAGTGTCACAGAGCAGCATCACCCCGATGGGGTGTCTCATCCCTCCCCTGTGCAGGCTGCACTAACAGGCATGAAATGGGTTTCCCTGCAGCCAGCACAAGCTGAATAACAAATGGCAGCAGCAGGAGCTGGGCTGGAGGATTCTTGTGCTTGAAAAACAGGCATAGCCAATGGTTGTGTGGTCAGTGCAGCGAGCCCTGAGTGCCAGCTCCTGCCCTGCCCTGGCAGAAGAGCGTGGGAGAGGATACGGCCCCTCTGCGGCGCTCCAAGGGATGCTGCTGGTGGGAGGACACCCAGCCCAGCTCAGAGCCCAGCTCCAATGGTGTGTCTCCAGGCAAGCAAGGGCATGGGGTTACTCAAGGAGCACTCAGAGTGCTAATGAGACAAATGAGTGAGTTCACAGCCCTCCTCCACCTCCTCCCTGCTGCTGCAGGGCACAGAGCATGGCAGAGCTTGTTAGCAGCCAAGCCAGGGCTGAGTGGAGGCTGCGCAGGCCTGGGCTCACCCCTCAGGGCTCAGTGTGTCTCCTTTCCAAGAGGTTTCTCCCATAAGCGGATAATTGTCGGGATGGGCAGATTATCCCAAAAGTGTGTGTGCTGTGCCCCTCCATGGCATGTGCTGGGGGGCAGGAGAAAAGCGGGACTGGTCCAGGTACCTCGTGCCACATTGAATTTGGTCACAGCGAGACCCAGGGGCACAGCCACCCCATGGGATACACCCGAGGTGGACCAGTGACAGCAGCATCTGCCCCAGGGTGCTGTGCTGGGGCCGGGCAGTGCCTGGTGCGGGATGCGACGTGGCACAGGCAGTCCCCGGGAGAGGCCCTGCAGCAGCTCCAGAGATGGTCGTGGCCTTAATAGGAAAGCTGGAGCCCGGCACCTTGGCACGGGCAGCATTTCACATTTCAGCTGCATTTCCCAGCTGCTTTCTTTGGCTGCTGGGCCCCAGCACCCGCTTGGAAGTAGGTCCAGGGCGGCTGCACGGATGGGCCGGTGCTCATGGGGGCTGTGTGGGTGTTCTTGAGGGGTTTTTCCCAGCTTCCCTCCCCACATAACTGGCCCTGCTCCGGGCACATCGTTTTTTCCCCCTTTCTGGTCTCCTTTCTTGCTCTGTTTGTCCTCCCCATCCCCCAGCTGTCCTGGAGATTGTCCCTTGTGTCCCCAGAGAGCCCGAGGGCAGAGTCAGCATCCCCCTGCTGAGCAGCCCTCCCCATAACAGTGACCAGGACTTGTGCCTTGCTTGAGGCTGCTCCCACACTGGGATACCCCAGAGCTGTCGCTTGGCCTGGGGGTTGGATTCCCTGCTTCATCCAGAAGGGACCATGACTCAGCCTCTCCACGGCTCATTTCCTGCTCATTCCTGCTCGCTCACAGCAAGCCTGCCTGCAGGGGGAATTTCTGGCCAAACCTCATGAGATCATGCTGCTTGTCAGCCCAGCTTCCCCCTCAGCAAACAAGCTCAGCCCACTGGGGCTCTGGTGTGTTCCTGGGGTTCACAGCACCGATACCCATCCAGGTGGGTCTGTCTGTCCGTGCTGGGGTGCAGAGCCCTCGCTCCAGGTAACAGCTCTCTTCTCCCTGCAGAATTCCCTGAAGAAGCGGGGGTCTCGCTCCATCGGGAAGGCTGAGAAGAAACCATCAGTGCAGGTATCAGTGCCGGGGTGTCCCACCAGCACCCCACGTCATGGTGCCAGTGGAGCCAGAAGTAAAGCTGGGCATGGCAGTGTCATCCCCTCCCTTGCAGGGATTCCCTGCCTTTCAGATCCTGTATATGGGAGGGATTGACTCCTGGGCCAGCCTGCTCCATCTTCACCTGCTCCTTTATCTCATTTATCAATGGAGCACCAGTGGCTGTGGCTTTAACCCTTTCCATGGGTCAGGACTGCAGGAAGGAGCTGAAGGACTTTGGCTTTTCCATTGCAGAGCTGCCCCTGCTCTTGGGTTGCAGCTATTGCATCCTGGGTCCCTCCTACCCCATAGGATGTGAGGAGCTGAGGGTCCCCATGGGACAGGCTGGTGGCCGCGTTGTCCCTGCCCTGCCAGGGTGCTGGGGGGATTTGGGCTGCAGCAGGATTTCAGCTGTCACTTGCTGTTGGGATGAGCTGCTGTGAGTCACTAATGCTGTTACTTGGGGTCGGAGGGGCAGAGCTGCTGCTGCGGGAATAGAAACACAAGTGTTTTAATGCTGAAAAAATCCTCTTTCAAAGGCAAAAGACCTGGAAGGTTTATTCTGGGGAGAAGATCGGTGCCCCAAAGCCAGGGTAGGGAGGGAGACCCCGTAAAGGCACTCCTGCTGCTGAGAGCATCTCAAGTGTCATAGTGGGGACCCTGGGCACCCTGAGGGTTGAGCATTGCACAGCCCACTCTGTGCAGCCACGGGACGGGGATCCCCAGGCTCTCAGAGACCTCCCCCTTTGGTCTTTTATTTATCATCTCCTTTTAGCTCCATCCTTGAGAGCCCTTTCAGGCCAGATGATGGTCCCAGAGTCCTGCCCCCATGTCCCCAAAGCGGCTTTGCAGCTACACCCAAGCTAAGGGGGTCCCTCCATCACCCCCCCTTCCTGAGACTGAAATGCAGCCCCTCCTCTCCTCTATCCCAAAACAAACCCAGCCCTGGGCTGCAGTAAACCCCCCTCTGCTTCCCACATCCCCATGGAGCTGAGACCCCTCAGCCTGGGCATGCAGGGCTGGATCCCAGCTCTGCAGTGGGATGGATGCTCCAGGAAGGACCCAGTGCTGGAAAGCAAATTCTGAGCTTCCCCAGGTTCAAATGCCCCTTGATGTGTCCCCCTTGAATGCTCGCTCTCCCTGTGGCCCCACAGGCACAGATGCTTGTGACTCATTGGTGGTTTCCTGGGCCCCTTTCCTGCCCGGGTGAGCGTGGCCACACTGGAGAGCACTGGTGCTCACTGGAAATGCAGCTGTGAGGGGACACAGACTCAGTGCTGAGGTCTGCCCTGACCCCAGGAGCACTCGAGGTGGCTCTGGGGACGTGTGTGTGTCCCCAGCGATGTCAGGGGGCAGCGGGACACCCCGGCTGCTGCTTTTTTCCCCCCCTGAATAAACAGGAACTGAAGTCATGTCTGCCTGCACTGCCCCCCCCCCATCTCTGCAGCTCCGGGGGGGCACAGCTTTAATGCGCCTTAGAGCAGCTGTGCCTGCGTGTGTGAGCGTGGAGGAGCAGCAGGGAGGCTCCTGTGGCCATTTGGGGACTAAACCAGCACC
Organism: Pezoporus occidentalis; assembly: GCF_034315485.1. Taxonomy (NCBI): domain Eukaryota; kingdom Metazoa; phylum Chordata; class Aves; order Psittaciformes; family Psittacidae; genus Pezoporus; species Pezoporus occidentalis. Next base: position 20,806 of record NW_026916192.1, read on the forward strand.
CTGAATACATGGGACAGCCACCCCATCAGCCATGGGCTCAATATGAGCAGCCTGGGAAGTTGGTGGGGTAAAAAGCTGCTGTGGGGCTTGGGGAGTGATCACAGGCATGGCTGGGGGTCAGGAGCACCCGAAGAGGGGGACATCTTATTTGTGCCAGGCAAGGAAACAGGAAAGGGGATGAGCTCAGCCAGGCAGAGGGACAATGGGTGCCAGCATGCTCCTGAGCTCCAGTGGGTGCTGTGGGGTGAGGGTCGCAGCCCCACAGGTCCCCTCCTGCAGGGACCGAGCTTGGAGCACTGGAGTGACCCCACGGCACAGGAAGGGAAAATACTGGTCCTGCATCCGGAAGGGTTTCTGAAGCAGAGGAGCAGTGTGCCTGGGCAGGCAGCCCAGAGCCGGGCTCCCGCCTTTAGAAAAGCACACGTGGGGAAGTGCTCCCAGGAAGCAGAGGGGCTGGGGAAGGGACTAGGAGCTGCTGCCTGGGGTTTCTGTCCCCTGGTGCCAGCAAGGACAAATGGTGGGTGAGGAGTGGGACTTCGGGAGGATTCCAACCGGAACTGCTGCTTCTCCACCCCGGGATGGAGCGTTTGGGGCTCCATGGGAGGAGCAGAGCCCTGGCAGAGGGGTGCAGCAGCAGCAGGGGCTGGAGGCACGGCTCTCCTTACCCAGGCATCCCGCTCTGTCTCCATGCTCCCCCTGAAAGCCTCCAGGATGGATCTCAAAAGTTGTTTCCTTTCCACAAACAGGGGCTGCAGCTCCCCGGGGTGGGAGGGTGGCACATCCCCAGGGCTCGCTCAGAGCCCCCGTGGCCCCAGGAGCACCCTTTAACACCTGCACCCTCTTGGTCCCCCCAGGAGGACAGCGCAGACCTTAAGTGCCAGCTGCATTTTGCCAAGGAGGAGTCGGCCCTGATGTGCAAGAAGCTGACCAAGCTGGCCAAGGAGAACGATGGCATGAAGGAGGAGCTGCTGAAGTACAGGTCCCTGTACGGGGACCTCGACAGCTCCCTCTCGGTGGAGGAGCTGGCCGACTCTCCCCACTCCCGGGAGGCCGAGCTGAAGGTCCACCTCAAGCTGGTGGAGGAGGAAGCCAACATCCTCAGCCGCAGGATAGTGGAGCTGGAGGTGGAGAACCGCGGGCTGCGGGCGGAGATGGACGACATGAAGGGCCAGGGGGACAGGGAGCTGCCGGCGCAGGACATGCGGTTCCTGGCGGGCATCACAGGCTGCGGGGACACGGGCGACACGGTGGCGGAGCTGCGCCGGCACCTGCAGTTCGTGGAGGAGGAGGCTGAGCTGCTGAGGCGCTCGCTGCTGGAGCTGGAGGACCAGAACAAGCTGCTCCTGAGCGAGCTCAGCAAGTACAAGTCGGAGCACGACCTGGACGTGACGCTGTCGGAGGACAGCTGCTCGGTGGTCAGCGAGCCCTCGCAGGAGGAGCTGGCCACGGCCAAGGTGCAGATCAGCGAGCTGAGCGGCAAGGTGAAGAAGCTGCAGTACGAGAACCGTGTCCTGCTCTCCAACCTGCAGCGCTGCGACCTCGCCTCCTGCCAGACCACCCGGCCCATGCTGGAGACGGACGCCGAGGCCGGTGACTCGGCGCAGTGCATCCCCACCACCAGCTGGAGGGACAGCACGAACGGCGGCGAAGCCGATGGGCTCGGTGGTGGGAAGGTGCCCGATGGTCCAGCCAAGCTGCTCAAGCCCAAGGATTTGGAGACCTTGGTGGGCATCCGGGACCAAGCGGTGCTTGTCAGCAAAGCGATCAACATCTTGATTTCGGATGCCAACGGCTTCACCTCTGGGCTGAAGGCTTGCTTGGATAACGAGTGTGTTGGGGGGCTGCTGGGCGAGGCGGTGGGCAGCGGAGGTGAGAGCCCCAGTGATGCCAAGCTGATGAACGTGCTGCTCATGCGGCTGGGTGTGCTCCAGCAGGACCTGGGCTGCTTCGTGAGGAAGGTGGATCACCTCACCAGCAGCCTCAAGGAGCACACAGACTCTTTCAGCTTCTCTGGCCCCAGCAGCCACGACACCACCAAAGAGGGGCTGCAGAAGGAGCATGCCTCTGACTTCCAGGTACGGGCTTCTTGCCGCATCCCCTGCAGCAGCCACCGCTTTATTTGCTGCCCTGTTTCCTCCTGCTTTAATGGAGCAAACTCCAACCCCCAATGTAACCTCCTGCTTCTCCAGAGTGAAACCCAGACTAACACCTCACTGCATGCCAGGGGCACCGAGGACAAGGTAGGACTCTGCTCCAACAGAGTGTGCCCAGGGCAGGATGGGGTGGGTATCCCAGCACATCCCCGCATGGGCTGGTTGTGCTCTGCCCGTGGCCAGTGGCTCTTGGGTGTAATCTCACCTTAGCAGGGGCTGATGTTTTGACTGCTCTCTCCCAGCTCAGCCCAGCATCCCCTTTGCTTATTGGGGATGAGCCTCAATAACAGCAGCCCAAATTGTGGGGACCCTGTTTGCAAGAAGCCTCAGTCCCCAGTGGTACCCAGGCAGGGTAATTTGGAGAGCAAAGGCTCCAGGGCAGATCTGCATCCGATGGAGAGTACCTTTGAAGCAGTGGAGAGCAGCTTTGCTTTGTCTTCACCCCTTTTTCCTGGGGGTCCCTCATGGCAGGGACCAGGGATGTCCATGGTGGCTGAGGCTGTGGGCCCAATCCCGTTTCTGGAGCACACTCGCTTGTTCAGAGTCCTATTTTCCTGCATGTGGTCCCACCAGCCCCAGGTCCCAGTCTCCCCCAGTCACTGCATGGCACCATAACTGGTGTTTGCACATTTTTTCCCTCTTTCTCTCTTTTTTCCCCCTTTTCCCCAAACAATCCAGGCCACGTGTCTCCTCATCCTGTGTTTCCTTTTGGTTTCCGCCTTGTCTCCCGCCATGGTGATGAAGCTCCTTCTCCTCCTCATCCTTTTTGTCGTCTTGTAGTTCTTTACTGTTTCGGAGACCCATTGTTTTGTTTTCTGGCTTTGTTTTCTTCCCGCTCTTTTGGTTTGTTCTCATTAACTTGCCCACGCATGCAGCAGCCTGATTTTAGGGACGCCGACCCTTACCGCATGCCCCACGCCAAGGACACGGACCCCACACAGCCCCGGAGCTACAGGACCTGCAGGCCCGAGGAGAATGACTCCTATGCCACCGAGGTAAGAGCCACATCCCCCCTTGGCCAGCAGGGATGGGGATGGGGCTGCGGGAACGGGGCTGTCCCTCTGGAGAGCTGGGGACACGGGGAGGCCAGGTCACCGTCCGCAATCCCCTCTCCGGGCCGTTGCAGATAAAGGAGCTGCAGCTGGTGCTGTCGGAGGCCAACGAGAGCCTGCGGGGGCTGCAGGAGCAGCTCTCCCAGGAGAGGCAGCTGAGGAAGGACGAGGTGGACAACTTCTCACAGAAGATCTGCCAGGTGAGTAGGCAGCAGCCCTGATACCTGGGAGACAGGTATCCCTGCTCCCATGGCCAGGGACACCTCCAGCCCCAGGCTGATGATCCACCTTAGGGCATGGGTGTCACGTGGATGTCACCCAGAGCTGCACAGAGCGCAGTACCCACCTGCTTTGTGTTGGAAGGGACCTTAAAGCTCATCCAGCTCCAACCCCTGCCACGGGCAGGGACACCTTCCACTAGAGCAGCTTGCTCCAAGCCCCTGTGTCCAACCTGCCCTTGAACACTGCCAGGGATGGGGCAGCCACAGCTTCTCTGGGCACCCTGTGCCAGCGCCTCAGCACCCTCACAGGGAAGAGCTTCTGCCTAAGAGCTCATCTCAGTCTCCCCTCTGGCAGGTTCAAGCCATTCCCCTTGGCCTGTCCCTGCAGGCCCTTCTCATCGTCCAATACCCCCAAGTCCTCTTCAGGGCTGTTCCATCCCATCTTCAAGGGGCACAGGGTCTGTGCACACTCCTTCTTGCACATGGCTATGCAGCTTCCACCCATGACAATGCCTCGATGTTCCTGCTATCCCCAGCACGCTGCCAGGGCAGCGCAGCTCCCCAGGGGTGTTAGATATGAGGCTGGCACCAGGCTCAGCCCACACCCTGGGGCAGGGGCCCCACGCTGCTGTGCCAGCCCCTGTCTCAGATCCCACATGTCTCTCTGCAGCTGAAGGAGGACCACCAGAAAGCACTGCTGCGGCGCGAGTTCGAGCTGCAGAGCCTGAACCTGCAGAGGCGGCTGGAGCAGAAGTTCTGGAGCCAGGAGAAGAACCTGCTGGTGCAGGAGTCACAGCAGTTCAGGCAGAGCTTCCTCCTGCTCTTCATGAAGCTCAAGTGGTTCCTCAAGCGCTGGCGCCAGGGCAAGATGGTGCACAGCGAGGGCGAGGACTTTTTGGAGGTACTGTGGGCTGAGGGGCTCCCACGTTGGCTGCTGTGGAGGGGTGATCACGCTGTTGGGCATCCCTCCTGGGCACGTGTCCCACCCAGAGCTGGTTGATGTCCCCATCCCATGCTGTGGGGGCCCCTCATCACCCCAGCCATGATATCCCCACAGGTGAACAGCATGAAGGAGCTGTACCTGCTGCTGGAGGAGGAGGAGCTCGCCCCACAGCAGCAGGCAGACAACAAGATGTGCACTGGGGATGCTTGGACCCCCAACACGGTGAGCAGGGTCCCCATGATGGGGTAGAATGAGCCCTCGTTGAGGCTGTAGGCATGGGCTGGCTGCTCCTCTCGGGTGCATGGCTGGGAGGGGATGCTACCCGCTGGCATGGCACCCCAGGGGTGGTCCCGTGCCCTGGTGGTACCTGCTGTCCCTCTCCCCGGGGCTGGTATGCAGAGAGAGCAGCTCCCAGTGGGGTCCCACCAGCTCCCTCTGACCTCCCCCATCCCTCTGCAGCCCAATGAGTGCATCAAGACGCTGGCGGAGATGAAGGGGACCCTGCAGGAGCTGTGCACAGAGCTGCGGGAGGAGCGGCGCGGTGCCAGCGAGCTCCAGCAGCAGTTCACCAAGGCCAAGGCTGCCTGGGAGATGGAGCGAGCCGAGCTCAAGTGCCACATTGCCCAGGTGGGAGCCCCGGGCACCCCCCTTTGCTGGGGGAGCCGGGGGGTGCCTGTGTGCCAAGCGCTGGCATCTGGGCAGGGCTGGGAAGAGGGTGGCACTGTGGGAATCTCAATTAGCAGCCGCTCTGGGAGGCGAGTTTCTATGGCAACGGGGCTGGCAGGAAAACCTGACTGGAGCAGCAGAAGATGCTCTTTATTCCTCACTGCGTTTGTCTGGGGCCAGTGGGATGGTGCCGGGGCTCAGTGTCCCTCCCCACAGAGCAGCATCAGAGCCCTCCTGTTTTCCTGTGTCATGGTGCAGGTCAGAGCTCTGCACCCTCATGGGTGCTGCAGGGGGGATCTATGGTAGGGGGTTGGAACTGAATGATCTTAAGGTTCTTTCCAACCCACCTCATTCTGTGGTTCTATGGCAGAGGCTAGGGAAGGAGGTGGAGGGAGAGCAGCCTCAGCACTGGGGGAATCTCCTGCTGCAGAAGCTGTCTCATCAGTGCCCCAGCCTTGCCCTCACAGTGATGAGTGTCTTTGCTCCCTCACACTGCTGGCAGCAACCCATGGCCATACATCAGCTCCGCTCCCCAGCACCTTCCAGGCGGGATTTCTCCAGGCAGAGCTCAGTGATGAGCTCAGTTCCCTTCTCCCACCCCTAAAAGAGCAGAGCTGCCACAGTGGCAACCCCCCAGGTCCTTCCTGGCTGCCAGCAGCAGCAGCATCCTTGGGGTCCGCTCTACCGGCCCCTCTCCAGGAGCTGGGTCCAGTAGGCAGGGCTGCAGGCAGGGCACAGCCGAGCAGGCAGCACATTCAGTCCATGTCCCACTGGGTGACCGTCTGCCAGCCCGTCTGGCAGGACGTGGCTGCAAGCCAGGGCTGCACAGCCTTGGGGACACCATTATTGGCTTGGGCAGCATGGGATCTGCACCGGGAACCCATGGCCTTGCCCCTGTGCTGGGGATGTCCAGCACCATGGGTCCCCCACATCCACCACCATGTTCCTGCAGCTGGAGTCCAAGGCAGGCAAAGGGATCACAGAGCGTGCGCTGCCGGATTGGAAGGTGGCGTTGAAGAGGGAGCGTGAGGAGCACCAGCATCTCCTAGCTGAGTCCTACAGTGCTGTCATGGACCTCACCAAGCAGCTGCAGATCAGCGAGAAGAACTGGAACCAGGAGAAGGTGGAGCTGCTGGCCCGCTTCAAGGAGGAGCAGCAGCAGGCAGAGCAGCAAGCGAAGGACCTGCAGAACAAAATCAACCAGGTATGGTGTGTCCCCATCGTGAACATGTCCTCCAGCCTCCGCTGTTTGCCCAGAGGGCCACATTCCACATGTTGAGTGACCAACACATTCTCCAGTTGCAGAAAGGAACCAACCCATGGGCATTGAAGCACTCTGAAATGGAGAAGCACAGCAGCAACTGGAAAGAGGTGGGCAGGAGAGGTTGGAGGGCTTGAGTGTATGTTTAGATATGGTTAAGTGTATGGGGTATGGTTAGATGGGAGGACATGGGAACCCCAAATAACACCCCTGGAACACCAAATGAAGGGGAAGCACCAGGGACTTGGGGGAGTAAGAGGGTGGAGAGCATGGCTGAACATCAAGGGTTATAAAGAGTTGACTTATAAAGATGCGGGCACAGTGGGAATGGGATGCTAGGCCTGGATGCATGGGGGAAGGTGGTAGTGCTGGAGAGAAGCAGGGTGCAGCAGTCCCTGCTCCAGCCCATCTGTGTACATTGGTCCTGTGCCTGCTGACACCAGAGCTTGCTTCTGTGTCCTTCCAGGCTCTCAATGAAAAAATCACAGACAAAGAGACAATCTCTGAAGCAGAAGCTAAGGGAACCAACCTCAAAAGGTGAGTGAGCTGGTGCCTGCATGCTCCCTGGGGCATGGAGGGGGCTGCATGGGGCAGTCATTGGGCTTGGCAGCCCCAGCAGCTGGGGGAAGTGTAGCTGTGGGCCAGGGTTGCCATGGAGGCCAAGGGCTCCCATGAGGAGTGGGACTGGGTGCTCAGGAGAGCCCCATTATGGGGAAAGCGGGGTGCCTCCAGCTGCCTCCCAACCCACTGCCCTGTCCCCTTGTGAGCTCTCTCCTCTCTCCTCCCACAGGACCAAGTCTGTTTCCTCCATGTCAGAGTTTGAAAGCTTGCTTGACTGTTCTCCCTACCTCCCTGGAAAGACCACGCCAGGGCTGGGCGACCACTCCCGGGGCAAAAAGGCATCTGCAGCTGCCCAGCTGCTGCCCAACGGCATCCGGGACAGCGCTGGCCTTCCTCCCTCCCACTGTACATATGTGAACATTGAGCAGCCTGCCCCCGACAGCCTGGCCAAGGAGAAGCTGGGCATCTCCTCCTGGGACTACTCATGGGCACACAGCCTCTCCGCACACGACCCAGCCCAGAAGCAGATGCAGAGGAGCTACACAGCACCTGACAAAACGGGGATCCGCATCTACTACAGCCCGCCGGTGGTGCGGCGGCTGGAGGCACCGCTCGTGCACAGCAAGGAGGGGAAGATCATGATTGAACCTGGTTTCTTGTTCACCATGGCCAAGCCAAAGGAGCCGGAGGAGTCGGCCAGCGCTGAGAGCACCTACAGCCAGTGGCTCTGCAACTTCTCCAAGCAGCAGCGGGAGCTGCTGGACGCTGGCACAGTGGAGAGCGCGGTGCCGCCGGTGCCCCGCTTCCCCCCGTCACTGCACGACCTGGAGATCTCCGGCAACATGAGCGACGACATGAAGGAGATCACCAACTGCGTGCGGCAGGCCATCCGCTCCAGCTCGCTGGAGAGGAAGGTGAAGAGCACCTCGAGCCAGACAGTGGGGCTGGCCCATGTGGGGACACAGACCACGCAGACGGTGAGCATCGGGCTGCAGACTGACCTGCCGCGTGGCAGCAGCATGCACAGTAAGAGCTGGTCCCCGCGCACCTCCTCCCTCGTGTCCGTGCGCAGCAAGCAGATCTCCTCCTCCCTGGACAAGGTGCACTCCAGGATTGAGCGGCCGTGCTGCTCCCCGAAATACGGCTCTCCAAAGCTCCAGAGGAGGTCTTCCTCCAAGCTGGATGCCTCTAAGGACAGGAGCCTCTGGAACCTGCACCAGAGCAAGCAGAACGGCTCTGCCTGGGCCCGTTCCACCACCACGCGCGACAGCCCCGTCCTCAGCAACATCAATGATGGCTTGTCCAGCTTGTTCAGCGTGGTGGAGCACGCGGGCAGCACTGAGTCCATCTGGAAGCCGGGCTGCCCTGAGAGCAGCCGGGCCAAGCCCGAAGCACCCAAGTACGGCCTCGTGCAGGAGTTCTTCAGGAACGTGTGCGGGCGGGCGCAGAGCCCCACTGCCCCCCCGGAGAAGAAGGAGACCCCAGGGGAGGAGGGCAGCAAGAGAGCCGAGCACCCCGGCCCGGCCACCCACCACCCAGCAGAGAGCATCTCCCGCGGCTTGAACAAGAAAGTGCTCAAGCAGAGCAGCTGCGAGGACCCCAAACCCTCGTCCCCCGGGCAGGGGGGTAAGGACGCAGCCCTGCGGGACCCCGACCTCATCTCGGCCATAGCCAGCGAGGTAACGAGGCTGGGTGCCCCCCGGGCTGCCCCACTGTGGCGGGGGACAGGGTACCTGGCCCCTCTAACCCCCCTGTGCCATCTGTCTTTGCAGGACATGGCGTGTGACTGCAGCTCCCAGTCCCTCACCTCCTGCTTTGCCCGGCCGTCCCGCTCTGCGGTCCGCCATTCCCCATCCAAGTGCAAACTGCACCCTGCGGACCCCCCCAGGGCGGAGGAGAAGCTGGGGGCCTCGAGTGAGTGAGGCCGGGGGCCGCAGCGTGCCTGCTATCCATGCTCCTGCTGGGACAGCACCCGCGCTGACGCCCTGCGGGGCCCCGCTCAGAAGCGGTGTGGGCACATGTGTCTCCTCACCGTGGGCACATCTGTCTCCTCACCGTGGGCACATCTGTCTCCTAACTGTCCCCTCACCTCTGGGGACGCTTGGGAAGCAGATGTGGAGCCGGCTGCCGGTAGCCCTTGGGGAGCATGGTGACATCCACCGTGGTGGCTGCTTCACCTCCTGTCTGTGTGGGACGCGCTCCCATGGAGCTGCTGCCAGCACTGGGGGGGTCCTCACCGGTGCTGATCCCTCTGGGAACATCAGCTGAGATCCCACCATGCCGAGGGCTTGCTGGGGCCTGGAAAGGGGAGAGCAGCCGGGGGGCTGCTTGTGTAAATAGGGCAGGGCTGGGGGAAGCACGCTGGGGACACTGGATGGATGCAACAGATGGGGGCATGATGCCGTGTTGGCCCCGCAGCTGCTGCCAGTGCTGCCCATCCTGCGGGAGCTCCAGCGCATCCCTGCCCGCCCCGGTTGCAGTGTGGTTGCATCAGCCTGGGCCGCATGTGCTTCCCAGGCAGGAAGGAGGCGGGGAAGGTCCCTGTGGTCACCCAGGCTGGGCTGGGCTGGATGCGGGGCCCTCCCTGGCCACCCTTCTGCTCTGGGGGGGGGGTGCTGAGGTCCTGCAGTGCCGGGAAGGGGCCAGGTGTCCCCCTGGATCATCCGGATGCAGAGATGGGATGTCTGGGTGCACAGTGTGGGGAGAGGCAGCTTGTGCCTCTGTGTGTGCACACTGATGTGTGCGTATCTCCTGCCACCTTCGCAAGGGGCCACGGCTGTGGTGCCCTCCTGCACTGCACCCACCTCCCTGCCTGGGGCCACCTGTAGTTATTTTCTCCTCCAAGTGCTGAATATCCATACTTCTCTTTCTTTTTTTCCTCTCTTTTTTCTCTTCCCCTCCCCTTTTGGCTCTGCCCAACTCCAGACAGCCTGCAATGTAAAACCAAGTGCATTTTACAGACACCGAATGGAGCTGCCTGGGACAGGCACCAATTGCATTAAGAGATTGTGGGTTGGGAGCTGCAGTGGGGTCCCCAGTCACCACCAGCAAAAGCCTTACCTGGGGAGGGAGGGGGATAGCAGCCACGGCCCCCCATGGCAGTGCAGAGCTCACACAGGGCAGCCCCTGGAGAGAACAGCAATCCTGGAGGCAGCTGCCTGACCTATTTCCAAGCTGGTGCCAGGGGCCAGGCAGGGATTCAGGGAGATGGAGCTGCCTGTAGGTGCCTCCAGGGGCTCAATGCAGTGCTCTAGGACTCTGTACACTGCTCTAGGGCTCAGTGCATTGCTCTAGGGCACGGTGCATTGCTCTGGGGCTCTGCACACAGCTTCTAGGGCTCTCTACACTGCTCTAGAACTCAACACATTGCTCTAGGGCACGGTGCGTTGCTCTGGGGCTCTGTACACAGACAGCTCTATTGCTCTGTACACTGCTCTAGGGCCTCTGCACATTGCTGTCATCTTGCAGCCTGGCCTCAGAGGCACTGCTGCAGCTGCTGCCCCTCCTGCTCCGGCCCCACAGCAGCATCACTGCCAGGTCACAGCCTCTGCAAGCATCTCCGGGCCAGCCGCTCACTGCCTGTGTCTCTGGACACACCAGCATCAGCCAGGGCCAGCAGGCCCAGCACTGGAGGCCTTTAGCTCCTTGGGGCACCTGGCCAGCCCCTGGGGGACCCCCGGCTGTGGGACACATGGGGCAGGTGCTGCCCACCCTCACCAGCAGCATTCCTGCCATGGAAGTGGGGTTCCTGCACTGCCATGGGCAACCTGCTGTACATAGATCCTGTTGGGGTGGTTTTTAGCATTTTCATTGGTAACAGGGGGGTTGGTTTGGTTTGGTTGGTTGTTTTTTTTTAAAGACTCTACTTTCAGAATGTGGTTTCTCATTTTTACACCTGCCTTTGAATGATTTGTAATATTGGTCGCTTCTGTCTGACTGTAAATAGTGGTGCTGGTGTCTCCTGCGGGGTGGGGGCTGAGCTCGTGCTGGTGATGGGGCTGCAAAAGCAATGGGGAGGGTTTGCTGGAGGTGGGGAGGTGGCTGGTGCTGCCCCAGCCCCTCACAGCCTCTGCCCCGTCCCCCCCGCGCCAGCGCGAAGCCCAAGCTGCTTTGGGCAAAGCCACGCTTGCCCCTGCCCTGTCCTGCTTCCTCTCGCCAAGGTCGCATGAAGGGCTCCTCCTGCCCCGATGACAGGCCCCTGTCCCTTGCTTGTCGTGTGATGAATAAAGGCCCTGCAACCCCTCAGCCCTGCCCTTGGTGCTGCCTTCCCCTGCTGCAGGGACAGGGGTGCCTGTCCTGCCTGGGGCACTGGTGCTGCTGGTGGGGGGGAGGTTGGCACCCACGGGTGGGGAGATGGAGGATCATGGAATCACAGAACAGTCTGGGTTGGAAGGGACCTTCAAAGCTCATCCAGCTCCAGCCCCCTGCAATGAGCACAGGGACATCTTCAACTAGCTCAGAGTGCCCAGAACCACGTCCAGCCTGGCCTGGAATGGCTGCAGGGATGGGGCATCCCCCACCTCTCCGGGCAGCCTGTGCCAGTCTTTTACCACTCTCACTGTAAAGAAATTTTCCTCACATGCACCCTGAATCTCCCTCTTTTAGTTTAAAACCATCACCCCTCAGCCTGTCACAGAGGGACAGGACCTAGACCCTGTCAGCTGCCCAGCCACGCACTGTATCACATCCTCTCCTCACCCACCCATCTCCCCACCACCATCCCTGTGTGCTGACCTCAAATGGTCTCTGTCATCACCTATGGGCCCTCCATGGCCTCTCCACCAGGGCTGTCACCACACCACTTGGCTCTGCATTGTTCTTGTGATGCTGGTGTTGCTCATGCCTCCCCTGTCATGTCCCATCCTGCCCAGCAGCTCACCTCAGCCTGCACAGGGACCCCGCATCCCCTTGCCCATCTTCATCCCCCTACTTTTCCCATTGTCCCCCATCCTTCCTTATGCCTCAATACTGCCCACTGTTTTCCTGCTCTTATTCTCCATTTCTATCCGCCCAGTCCTTGTTCTCCTCCGACCTCTTTTCTTCTTTATTGTCCCCCACTTCCCACTGTATTCCACACCTTCTCTCTCGTCCTCCATCTCATACCTCTTCTTCCTCCACCTCAGTCTCTCTCTCCTTCCCGTGAACCTCCACCTCCCATTGTTACTCCTCCTTTTCCACGCTCTTTCACCTCTTGCTGTCCCTCCTCATACTTGACCTCTGGCTTTCTCCCCATCTCTTGGCGTTCACCTCCCAGTCTCCCTCGTACTCCTCCACCTCTCAAGTCTCCCCATCCCTCCTTATTCTCCAAGTGTCCCACCTACCTCACAGATTTCCCTTCCAGCCACCCTCCCTTACCCCCAAGCATCCTCCCTTCCTCACACCTCCCTCTCTTACTGTGCTTTCATTTCTCACATCCCAACTGCATCTTGACCTCCCATCTTCTCCCAGCCTGACCTCTGCCATTCATCCTCTTCTCCTCCTTCCTCCCCTCACTCTTTTACTCCCAGCCCATCTGACTCCTGTTACTTTCTCCTCTTGTTCTGCTTCATCTCCCATCCCTCACTAACCTAGCAAAGCCACCACCAGCACTATGGGATGTGGGGCTGGGTTAGCTGGAGAATCAGCCTCCCACCCCATCCCCACAACTCAAGGCACTTTCACAGCAGGGGTGATGGTCACAGCTTGCACATTCATGCTGGACACCAAGAAACCCTTCTTAGGGCTGGTGCAGCTGGAACTGGTCACTGGGGAAGTGGGAGGATCCCTGCCCTTAGAAGGTTTAATTCAGCCAGATAAAGTCACCAGTGTCCTGATTTAGCATAGCAATAACTATTTTGGAACACAGAGCTTGGCCCAGAGCCCCCTGGGATGCATTCAAACACACACATGTCTGGGAGACTCCTTGAGCAGTGGAGGACTTCCAAGAGGAGCAAGAAAGGCGAGAGGTGGCTTTTGAATGCAGCACTTGGGATGCTGCAGGACATGAGGCTCTATTCCTGCCACATGCAGCTGTTCCATGGGGCTCAAGCAGGACCATCCCATGCTGCCCAAGCAGGCCACCCTCTCCGTCCTGAGCAGGATCACAGCCTGCCTGGGCAGGACCATGCTCCTCAAGCAGGACCACCCCATTGTTGCTCCAGCAGAACCATCCCTTGCTGCTTGAGCAGGACTATTCCACACTGCTTGAGCAGGATCACTCTAGTTAGCTTGAGCAGAACCTGCCCATGTTGCTCAAGCAGGACCAGCCCCTGTAGCTTGAGTAGGACCGCTCCAGGCTGTTGAAGCAGGACTGTCCAGCCTGCTTGAGTACCATGGGGCAGGCCAAAGTGGCTTCCTGAAAGACTGCCAGATCCCAGGCCAGAGAGCTATCTGTGACATGACCCCTTGGACCCTAAAGCCAGGGACACTTGCGTCATCTTTGTTTTCCTTCCCTGGGGCTGGGCCGTGCGGGGCCATGGCCATCCCTTTCCAATGACCTTATGGCTGCACGAGGGCACAGGGCTGCTGCCAAGGGGGGAAAAGGTCTCCTCTCATCCCAAGGGAGCCCCATAACCTGAGGGACCTGCCTGCAGGGCCTCCTGAGAGCATCCCACATCACTCACGCACAAAGACCAGCAGCCTCCCTTGACTGCAGACTTTGCCTTGGAGACTCCCAACCATCCCATGGAGGGGACACTGCCCCTTCCAAGGTGCTGTGTCTGAGGGACCATCCCCCTGCAATACAGGCAGTGTCTTGGTGGGCTGGGGGTGACCTTTCTAAAGCATTCCTGTCCACATGCCTTCCTGGCTGGGAAAACTGGGGGAGGGTGGAGGGAACTTGCTACCTGTGTTAGAAACTAGCTGAAGTTCTGTGTCTCCCCAAGCTGGGTTTCTTATTCCAACTGTTCAAACTGTTGTATATTGTACTGGGATTTTTACATGGAATTATTGTAGAAAAAACAAAAAATTAAACCAAGTCTGTTAAAAAATTAACATTAAAAATCTCTATGAAAAAAAAATAAAGGTGTCTCCAAGTCCTTTTCTTCCAAATGGGTCAGAGCAGTGATGTGTCGCCAGTGGTGGCTTTCCTGTTCCCAGCCCTGCCTGCCCCAGCCCCTGGGGACACCATCTATGGTGAAGATGCAGCTCCTGTGGTTGGTGATGTCCTGGGTGATGAAGGAAACAGCCCCCATCTCACTGCATCTGCCTGCCTGTGGACAGCCTGAGCCCCTGGTGCAAAGCAGCATGGGGTGTTTGTCAGTGACCCCCTTGGGTCCCCAAAAGTTGTGTCCCCACCATGGGGCAGGACACAGTTGAATGCCTGGAGCCCAGTTTTGTGGTCCTGGATACCGAAGATGTGGCTGGGATGGGACATGCTGCTGCATGTCCCCACTGAATGTGGGAGCAGCTCCCGGATGAGTGGTCAGCAGCCTTTCCCCCTGCCCGTGAAGCTGCAATCCAACAGGGCTCCACAGGAAATGGCCAGTCCCTGAGCCAGATCCCGGACCTGAGCTGCTCAGAGGGTTTGGTGCTGCGGATGCATGAGCCCACACCACCCTCTGGTGTCAGCACCGACCTCAGCTCCGTGCTTGTCCTGCTCCAGCCGTGTCCTTTTGCTCCCAGGTCTGCCTGGCTACCAGAGCATCCTTGCACCACCCCAAATCCCATTCCTACTTCCAGCATATGGACATCCCCACATGGCGTGGGGCAGGACATAGCCAAGCCAGAAGGAAGCAGAGCAAGAGTAAAGCAGACTTGCTTTGCTGGGTGCTGTCACCAGCCCTGGCAGTCCTACCAAGCACTTATGCAGCCCTGCTACCCCCCCCCCCCCCCCAGGCTGTCTGAGTGTGGGACATGCTCCTGTGCCCACATACCAGGGGTTCATGTCCACGTTTGGTATTGGGGTGCAGGGCTGGACACCAGCTTCAGGCACCCCCTCTGCCTCTGCAGGTAAGTAATGGCTTTCTTGCTCTTGGGTACTGGAGAAGCTCCTGGGCACGGGAGGAGCAGATGGTGCCAAGGGACAGCGTGGGGACAGTATGCCCGGTCCCCATGGCTGGGATGAGACCAGCCAATGTGCTGCACCATGAGATGTGGCTGCGTTGAACTCATGCCTGGAGCCTGCATCACTGGCACCTCAGACCTCACACTACCGGCACCGTGTGCCCTGCATTGCTGGCACTGTGGGCCCTACATTGCCAGCATCACAGACCCCACATCCCTGCCACTGCTGACCCTGCACTGCTGTCACCATGAGCTCTGGCACGGCACTGCTGCATGGCTGGCACCGCTGACACCACACTGCTGTCACCATGGGCTCTGGCACGGCACTGCTGCATGGCTGGCACTGCTGACACCGCACTGCTGTCACCATGGGCTCTGGCACGGCACTGCTGCATGGCTGGCACTGCTGACACCGCACTGCTGTCACCATGGGCTCTGGCACGGCACTGCTGCATGGCTGGCACTGCTGACACCACACTGCTGTCACCATGGGCTCTGGCACGGCACTGCTGCATGGCTGGCACTGCTGACACCGCACTGCTGTCACCATGGGCTCTGGCACGGCACTGCTGCATGGCTGGCACTGCTGACACCACACTGCTGTCACCATGGGCTCTGGCACGGCACTGCTGCATGGCTGGCACTGCTGACACCGCACTGCTGTCACCATGGGCTCTGGCACGGCACTGCTGCATGGCTGCAGTTCATCAGCAGAGGGCACAGCCCTGCTGCCTGCCCGGGCTGTGTGAGCCTGCTACCCGAGATACCCGCAGGAGACGTGGCTGCCCCATGGGCCACAGATACTGAGTGCCCCAGAGCTCCGGCTCTTTCTCACCACCGAATACAGCAGGCACACAAGCAGGCCGTTAGATTCATGGGTGTGTGAGCACACTCTGAAGCCTGCGGATAGCTATGAAGCCACGTAGGGAAGCCAGCTCTTAAACCCCAGCCTCCCCCACATGCTGCTGCTGAAAGCACCTTCTCTCCTGATCCAGGTTTCTCTTCCCCTGCAGCCCAGGCTCCTACCGACCTGGGCCCCTCTTCCAGAATGCAAATAGCAGCAGCCAGCAGAGCCCAAGTAAACAAATGAGCTGCTGTGAGAGTGCATCTTTATAAGGTTAACTGGCCCCGTCTAAGAGACAGGCATTTTCTTGTGGCTGCCTCGCTCAGAGAGCTCAGGCAAACAGCACCAGCATAGCTCCTGGGCTTGATTTATATTCCTGATGGCGTTATTAGCTCATCTACATGTAAAATGATTATGAATAGATGCCTGTACTCTGCAGAGGGCTAAATTAACCAGGCTCTGACATTCATCAGCTTCTCTTTGAAGCTTAAAGCGGCTTGAAACTCAGAGGTCTGTCTCCCAGCGGCAGCAGAGCGGGGAAGGAAACAGCTCGGGCTTGATGCTGTGTTCAGCACAACCTGGCCTGTTTTAATTCCCCCGTACCCAGAGAGGTGGGAGCAGAGGGCTGGAGGGAGGCTGCTGCGCAGCAGCGTGCGCTGGAAGTCCGTACTGAGCACTTACATTTACAAACAAAGGAGCTGATAACTCCCAGCAGGGCCGCGGGGCTGCTACCTCCGCGCTGATTAAACCTCCCCCTGCAGCCAGCACGGAGGAGGAGTGTCCGCAGCGGGGAGACGAGCGGCACCGGTGTTAACTCTGCTGCTGCTGGGTGCCGATTCATTCAGCACAAGCCAAGGGCTGCCCTGCCAGCCCGAGTGCTGAAAGCAGCACAGAAAACGCCAGTGGGAAGATCTGCAGCCTGGTCACATCCTCCCTCCACATCTCCTCTGGCTCACTGTGCCCTCAGTGCTCTGGGGATCACACCGCAGGGTAATCACACATAGCAGAAGGGGGATGCCTGCAGCATAGCCCAGGAGTGGAGCTGTGCTGGTTCTGCACAATGCCTTCCCCTCTGTCCCTCAAGCCTGCAGCACCAGCCTTTGGCTCCCTGCTAGCAGTCCTACTGCTTGCTTGCGGTGTCATCTCCCATGCACGGGCCATCTCCAGCATGGGTGTCTGCTGGGGCATGAGTACCACAGCCCCCTGTTAATATAGGTAACCTTGAGCACATCCCTTTGCCAGCACTGGCTGGGCAATAAGCTGGCCCTTGCTGTCACATATCCACCCTGCTCCTTCTCTCACGCCTGCTCTGCAGGTCCTGAGACAATTTGCTAGTATCACTTCAGATTCTTCCCAGAATATACATTAACCTGTACCCTTTATGTTCTTTATTACTTTACAGGAGGAGAAAATGAAAGAGCCTGAAATACAGCTGGTTTTCCTGGTGAGCTCGGAGGAGAGCTGGAGTCAAACTCAGAGCAAACTCTGCAGCATCCAGCCCCACCACACACCAGCAACCAGAGCAGGAGCCCAGCTGAGCGCAAACTGCTGTGGGGCGGACAGAGCTGGAGAAGCAAAGTGTGGTCATGCAGCAGGAGCACTTCAACTAAAGCCTATAAAATCACAGAAGAGAGCCCTGGACATGCCCATTGCAGAGGGGAGACTGAGATGAGCTCTCAGGCAGGAGCTCTTCCCTGTGAGGGTGCTGAGGCGCTGGCACAGGATGCCCAGAGGAGCTGTGGCTGCCCCATCCCTGGCAGTGTTCAAGGGCAGGTTGGACACAGGGGCTTGGAGCAAGCTGCTCTAGTGGAAGGTGTCCCTGCCCGTGGCAGGGGTTGGAACTGGATGAGCTTTAAGGTCCCTTCCAACACAAACCAGGCTGGGATTCTGGGATTTTATGCTATTTCAGCTGTGGACCACTGAAATGACCGCATAGGAAGGACTGTGCTTATGCCATGGGGGGTGTGACTGATGGTACCAACTATGCAGTTTGCAGCCCTGTACACAGGTGCTTGGAGGGTTACAAAACTCCTGCAAGAGGAGAGAGCATGGGAAAACACATCCAGGAGGCTGTCCTGAGTTTTCCACTTACTGAGAGAGGCGATGCAGCCTCTTCCCATCAGGCAGCTTCCTGTGGGCAGCTGAAGCCCAGCAAGGAAATGCCCTGGCTGCGGCAGCCCATACTGGGCAATGCTGGGTGGAGGGCAGCTGATGGGCTGGTGGGACATGGTGCTGCCCCGGCCTGGTGGCTTGGGATGTCCTGCCCACAGCAGTTGCTGCACAGCAATCATGCTGTCACTGAGCCTGGGGGGGGGGGGGGAATTTCAGCTTCATGGGAGAGCCAAAGGCCAATGGGAAGGAAAGCAGAGGGTGCCTCCCAGGTCTGCAAACCACCTCCTCGCTGGCCCTGGGGCACCTGCCCTATGACATGGAAAGCAACGAAGCCCTTTCCCAGCAGTGGGATGAACTATAGGCCCCTGCCTGGCGTTCGGGGACAGCGGGTTTGGTAGCGAGCTCTGAAGCCCTGCTGGGGAATGCACACTCCTCGAGACAGGGACTGCTAAAACTAAGGCTTGGCGACTCGTAATAGAACATTTTCAGTGTAAGGTGGCTTCTGAAGGACTGTGGAAGCGCTGGGCTTGTCCCACTGCTCAGGGGAGGATTGGTGTGATTTCTAGTTGGGGTTCTTCATGATGTGCCACGTGTACCCTAGAATTCATGGGGCTGTGCCTGGACCACAGCTCTGAGGGGAGTGCTGGAGGAGTGCAGCTGCTGTAGCTCCAGAGGAGCTTAAAAGCTACCTGCGTCAGAGAGCCCAGGATGCACGGACAAAACGGCTTTTTCTGCAGAAACTCTTTCTGTGATAGGGGACTTGGAAGCGATGATAATGGTGGCTGGGAGAGGGAAATACCATGAAGGGTTGACTGTGTCTATACTGTGTCCACAGAGTGAGCCTGGCCTTGAGACTGGTGGTCCCAGACTGAAACTCCAACAGGGAATATGCTCAAATTGGGCATCTGGATGGATGTGGGCTTCTGCTGGAGACTTCACCTTCATCCGTGTGGTTTAGTAGTGCAGATTGAGTCCCTGCACTGCAAGATCTGACTATGCCTTCCAGTGACTCTTTGGTTAATAACGATGCCACGCTGCAGCTTTCCACAACAGTGATTTTATACCCCATGGCTAAGGAAGCTCTGTTACATGTGCTGCAGAGTGCTGTGAGGGTGCTTAAGCGGGTTTGGGTGTGAAGCCTGCTGAGTAATGTTGGAGAGGTGTAGAGGGCATCCCTGCTGCCCACGGGATACAGCCCATGGAGGGAGGTGTCATCTGAATGCCTCCCGGGTTTCATCTTGGAGGAAAAAAGCTATGTTCTCCCAGATGGAGTCACAGAAGAACCTCTGCCCTCCAGCGGTGTGGGCAGACTAACACCAGAGTGGGGAGCTGCAGCACAGATGTGCCCTTCAAAGCTAGGCTAGGGAGCATCCTTAATGGAAAATACACACCAGGACCAGCCACTTATGTCTGTAGAAGAACTGTTTGTGGCCTCTTTGCTGACGAGAACATTACATGGAGTGGCAGATGATGCTCATCAGTCCACAGGTTTGCATCTCCCGCAGTGTACAGCAAGCTAATAACAGTCCCAGGGCGTGCATTCAATCATGGAAAATACCATGGATCCCAGAGTGAGCTGTACCTGCTCACTGGCACCAGGCCACTGCTTCCCAGCTGAGGAATACTCTGCCAAGCTCAAGGTTATGGATTTTATCCTTTGGGTGCTCCTCAACAAAGGAAATGTTATGGATTGAGCCAACAACGGATCTGCTGCTGGAGGTACAACCGTAGGCAGGCCAGAGACTCATGGAATCACCTTACTCCTTGGGAGACGCCAGGTCCAACCTGCTGCTCCAACAGGGCTGGTCGGTCAGCGGCTTGCCTGGTTCTGACTGTCTGCAAGGGCAGTGTCCCCCTGTGACACACTGCTGACGAGGGAGACATGGCTGATGCGGCATCACTGCCAATGGGGGAACACTGCAGGCGCAGGGGAACATGTCTGATGGGGGGGACATGGGTGGGCACCACTGGTACGAGGGGACTTGGCTGATGGGGAGACCCCAGTGATGGAGGCGGCATGGCTGACGGGGAGACAGCAGTGGGGAAGAGGACAGGGCTGACATGGAGGTCACGGCTGACGCGGGAGATGCCAGTCATGGGGGTGACAGGTGTGACATGGCTGACAGGAGGGGCATGGCTGGTGGGGGTAAACACGGCTGCCAGGGGGACACGGCTCACATGGGGACACAGCTAACAGGGGGACACAGCTGACATGAGGACACGGGTAACAGGGAGACATGGCTGACAGGGGGACACAGCTGACAGGGGGACACGGGTAACGGGGGGACATGGCTGACAGGGGGACACAGCTAACGGGGGGACATGGCTGACAGGGGGACATGGCTGACAGGGGGACATGGCTGCCATGGGGACACAGCTAACAGGGGGACATGGCTGACAGGGGGACAGGGCTGACAGGGGGACACGGCTGACGGGGGGACACGGCTGACGGGGGGACACGGACACTGCCGCCATGGGGACACGGACACAGCTGAGAGGGGGACACGGACACGGCTGAGAGGGGGACACGGACACTGCCGCCACGGGGACACGGACACTGCCGCCATGGGGACACGGACACGGCCGCCATGGGGACACGGACACGGCCGCCATGGGGACACGGACACGGCCGCCATGGGGACACGGACACTGCCGCCAGGCCACTTCGCCGCGGCCCCGCAGCCGGGTGCTGCCGAGCCCCCGTGTGCTCACGCTTTTCGCGCCCCCCCGGGCTCAGCGCGCCCGTGCTCCGCGGTCCGTGCCGCAGCGGGCGGGCTCTGGCGCTCTGCGGGCGGTGCTGCTCCCCCCCCCCGCCGGCAGCGGGAGGCCTGGCCGCTGCCTCGGCCGTCCCCGCCCTCCGCCGCTCCCGCCCCCGGCTCCGCGGCTGTTTAAAGCGGGCTCGGAGAGCTCCTGCCCGCTCAGAGCCGTCGGCGCTCCGCCATGGGACAGGAGCAGGCCCGGACCTACCCGCCGCGGCCCGAGTGGCTGCCGGCCGCGCACGTCCCGTCGCTGGCCCAGTACGAGCGCCTGTACCGGCGCTCCGTGGAGGACCCGCACGGTGAGCGCCGCGCCGGGAGCCCCGGGGAGGGCCGCAGCGGGGCCGGGGGTGCCGGGCGGGCCGGAAGGGGTGAGGCCGTGTTGAGCCCTCCAAGCGTGGGGTGCGGGAGTGCGGGGCTGCCGCGCGTTGTTCCCGAAAGCGCTGTCCTCCTTACCCGAGCCTGGTTCTGGGTCACGAGCTCTGGCCGTTGCCTTTGCAGCGTTTTGGGGTGACATTGCTAAACAGTTCTACTGGAAGACTCCGCACACGGGGCCCTTTCTGAAGTACAACTTCGATGTGACAAAGGGGAAGGTCTTCATTGAGTGGATGAAAGGGGCGACCACTAACATCTGTTACAACGTCCTGGATAGAAATGTCAACGAGAAGAAACTTGGGGACAAAATTGCTTTTTACTGGTAAAGTTTTGGTTTTATTGTGGTGCAGAAGGTGTGTGGCATGCTGAAGTGTCTAAACAGAGTTGCTTCCCACTGAGGTGAATTAAAACATGGTCAAACCTGAGGGGCTTTAACCTTTAGATAGGGACGGCAGGTGTTTGCTTTCAGTGTTTGAGAGGAGTTGTGCAATAGAGCTTCTCTGCCCACCCTGGGTGAACTGGAGTGGCCCCGCATAGCCACGGGCAGCTCCTGACTTCCAGCTCTGCCTTTGCACTTGAACCTGCTAAAAGCTAAAGTCAGATGTTATTGAGGCAGGTACCACAACTCCTTTGTGATGCAGGCAGAGAAATGGGATGAGGCAACAACACCCAACAGCAAAAAGCTGATAAACCCCATGTTTTCTGTCTTCATGTTCTGTGGGTCTGGCACTCTTCTGTGGCAGAAAGATTCTCCTAAAACCTGAGTGTATCCATTGATTCATTTACTGTGGTGAGTAGCTCCAGAGAGGAGCCTCCAACACCAGAGTGAGGGGAAACGGTGTCCAGGAGCCTCAGAACTGAGTGGTGAGAGCCATTGAGGGAGCCTGAAGCCTGAGGGACGGCACCAGCCCTGAGTGGGTAAAGCATGGCCCGGGGAGTGCAGCCAGGGCAGACAGTCAGGGTGTGGTGTGGCAGTTGGTGCAGGCAGGGGGGTGGTGAGTACTGCCCTTTGGGAGCTCTGCTCTGCCTGCCCTGGTTCTGGCAGCAGGCAGACCTCATGAGAGCAGAGGCTACAGTGCAGAGCTCTGGGTGCAGAAAGCTCCTTCACTGGTCTCTTAGGGCAAGGGTACACTGGTGCAGGGGCTCCTGGTGGAGGTGCTTGTGCAGCAGGTGGCTGAGCTGTGGGAGACTGTCAGTAGGCTAAGAGATACCAGGGAAGCTGAGAGGGAGCTGGACTGCTTGCTCCAGAACCAAACTGTGCAGGGGCCAAAAGCATCCACCATAGCGCATGGAGAAAAGGAGGGCAGTAATGCAGGAAGCTGGGAACTAGTAACTAAAAAGAGAACCCAACAAAAAAAGGAGGAAGAGAACAATTAAAAGCAAGGGGCTTCCTCCAAAATCCACTGTCCCCACCCAGAACTGCTTTGTAGTTCTGCAGGGTACTAATAAGGGAATGCATACCGCACCAAATGAACACCCTGCTGATGCACCAGTAAAGAGGATAGAATCATAGAATAGTTAGGGTTGGAAAGGACCTTAAGATCATCTAGTTCCAACCCCTCTGCCATTGGCGGGGACACCTCACACTAAACCATGTCACCCAAGGCTCTGTCCAACCTGGCCTTGAACACCGCTAGGGATGGAGAATTCACAACTTCCTTGGGCAACCCATTCCAGTGCCTCTCCACCCTTACAGTAAAGAACATCTTCCTTATTTCCAATCTAAACTTCCTCTGTTTAAGTTTGAGCCCATTGCCCCTTGTCCTATCCCTACAGACCCTAATGAATAGTCCATCCCCAGCATCCCTATAGCCCTCACTACTAAGTGCCTCCAGGAAAGAGTGGCAGGTCATAGTAGTAAGTGACTCTACTTTGAAAGGCACAGAGGCACCCATCTGTCGGCCTGATCCAGTCTTGAGGGAGGTGTGTTGCCTACCAGGGGCTCAGATCAGGGGTGTTGCTGAGAGGCTGCCTGGTCTCATAAGTCCCACTGACTTATCCACTTCTTGTGGTCCATGTGGGTGCTTGTGCTACTGACAGCAGTAGCCTGGGAATCATTAAGAACTACAGAGCCCTGCGAGAGGTGGTTAGAGGTTCTGGAGCTCAGATAGTTTTCTTCATTGATCCTCCAAGTCAAAGGCATCGGTGTTGGGACTGATCTTGTCTTACATTCCTTTGATTCTCCTCCCCATCCCATCTGGGGAGGCAGGATGAGAGGGGTGAGCTGGTGACAAGTCCAGAGGAGACCATGAGAGTGATCAGGCCAGGAGAAGAGAGGTTGCGAGGAGACCTCAGAGCAGCTTCCAGTGTCTGAAGGGGGCTACAAGGATGCTGGAGAGGGACTTTTCATCAGGGACTGTAGTGATAGGACAAGGGGTGATGGGTTCAAACTGAAACAGGGGAAATTTAATTTAGATATGGAAGCTCTTTACTGTGAGGGTGGTGAGGCACTGGCACAGGTTGCCCAAGGAAGCTGTGAATGTGCCATCCCTGGCATTGTTCAGGGCCAGGTTGGACAGAGTTTTGGGTGACATGGTTTAGTGTGTGGTGTCCCTGCCTATGGCAGGGGGTCGGAACTGGATGACCTTAAAGTCTTTACCAAGCCAAACTGTTCTGTGATTTTATGATTCCTTGCACTTGAACGCATGTAACACTGATGATTTTGGAAAGGCTGGCTTCTCTGTATTCCTTTTGGGAGGAAAAGTTAACTTCCAGCCTTAAGGATGTGTGTATTTTTTTACTGGAATAGTTGCTAGCGTTAAAAGCCATGTGGAACTTGGAATTTTCATACTAATGCAAAATAGGCTTCCCTAGTGATGTCCAAGATGCAGAACTAATGCTCCCTTGTTGACCTAGCCTGGGTATGACTGTATGTGGTAGAAGAGAAGCACAAGTAAATGTGCCACTCATTAGGGATGCAATAACTTGGGTTGTGGAGAGTCCTTTCAGCAGAGCAGCTGGAGAAGTCTTACTGTCGCTGCAGTAAGAATGCCAGATCCCCTAATGATGAACAACTGTGCTGCTCAAAGTGATTTTGTGCAGCTGAAGGGTACCAGTGACCTGGTGTAAGGGGGACTAGGAGCTACCCCCCTACAGACAGAAGGAACATGTTTATACCCGTGGGGTTCTGGCTGTGACTGTAAAATTGGATTCACATTGGAGTTTCCATCCATAGCACTACCACTTAAGTAAAAGAATTACATGTACTGTTTGGCAAATAATCATATTGATATACTTGCCACAGGTGAAATGGTGGCAGCTGCTTCCTTCCCTGCTAGTTAAATATGTTCTCTAACTCACCTGGTTGTAAAGTGACTGCAGCTTCTGATGGAAAACTCCCTTGTAAACTCATGCAGGTGTGCCAGCAAACAGAGCCCTTTGGCAGTGCTGGTAGCTGGGCTGGAGTTTATGGAGGGAGCGAGTGCATTGTTCTTCTTGCCTGTAAATCTCTGGGTGACACGTTGGTGCCAGCCTACAGCTTGGTAGTTACTCTGGCAGCCTTTGAGGGGTGTTTGTGATGCTGAGCAAAGCTTGGAGTGGGTATTAAAAGGGTGGGTGTGGACAGTCATGGTGTTCACAGAGCTGAAAACCAAGGTCTCTTCCTCCTTAGCAGCCAGTTTCCCCTGACTACTTCAGGATAAATTCTAGCGTGGTTCTGTCACCAGCGACCTGGCACTGGGGTGTCTGAAGCTGTTAGCTGGGAATGTCATGGGGAGGGATGGAGGAGGCATGTTAAATGGGATGTGTGTGGTACTGACCTGTGAGCTTGTGGCACTGAGGTCTTAAGGAAGCAGGGCTATAGGTTGCAGCTCATAAAATTAATCTTCTAGAAGCGTGCATGTGCCTTTCTGGACATATGTTCTTCAGTAACAAAGTGTAGTTGCTGTTGTCTTGGCCTTTCACATTTTGCTTTGACACTGCTGAATGAGCCCACTTTCCTAAACCACTTGAAACTTGTCACACTGTATGGAAGGTCAGAAAAGAAATGAGAGCCTCAAAAAGCCAAAGAGGATTCCTGGGGAAGGCTTTGGGGGGTTTAATACCTTGGCTGCTTGCTTTTAAGAAAATCTGTAGCTTGCTGGATGGGGAAGGGGCTGGTGTTGTACCAAGGTGTCTGACTGCCCACCTCCGAGAGCTTTGAAAGGATACAAGAACTTTGCAAGTTAGAGGAGATCTTTGCTTTCAGAGAGGAAATATTGGGGGAAGAGGTGAATAATTTTTCAAGGCACTGCTTGGTGTCTCTGAGATGTGTCCTGGCAGAGCTCAGCTGCTGCATGGCCCTGACTGGGCCTGTCTCAAGTGTTGTGTGGACAGGAAGGAACAAGCAGTTCATCTGGATGTATTCTGGCCAAACTGCTTTGAAGGCTCCTGCACCACTAGCAGTCCAGGATTGCCCAGACTGGCTCTACTCAGAGGGTCTCATCCCAAGCCACATGGAATTGCTCTTTCAGCACTAAGGGTGGTACATGGCACTGCTTTGTGCTGCAGAACTTGTATATAGGTGACACTTCCTGTTGTGGTACCCTCCTTTGGTGCTGTTAGGTGTGTTTAGTTCACAATGACCATCCTGAGTTGGTAGGAAACACTTGCATTTTGCCTGTGACCTGTTTCACTGTGGTCTCTCTTGCTGCTTATGAACGTTACAAGTATTTCTGTTTCTGCTGCTTTTGATTCCTCTTTCTGTGGTATTGATGTTGGCCTAAAGAGGAACAGAAGCTCCAGGAAATGTTTCTGTGAAAGTGCTGCTCTCAGAAGTGCAACCTGCTTCATAATGGCAGGGAAAGGCCGAAGTCAGTAACACTGTGGTTACTGTGCAGGTAGATCCCTACTTTGTCGGGCTCACAGCTGGAATGAACAAACTAGCTGGGACACTCAGGGGACTTGCAGGAGTGCTGAGGACTTGGTCTATGGTGGGCAGTGTAAACTGGAGGAGGAGTACAGTGTGTCTGCCATGCTCTGGGCATACCTGTGCCATGTGGACTAACCTGTACTTCTGTGCTGAAGAGCTATTGTTAATCCCCTGTAAACATCAGCCTGGGCAGCTTGTGGAAGGGAAAACAGAACCAGGTGGGAATTCAAATAGCACAGCATTTACTACAGACCCTCCCTAATGAGACCCTGGGGTGGGAAGGGACCTGCATGAAGCCTGTTCTTGGTGTTTCAGCTGTGTGTGGGTTGCATGAAGTTCTTGCCTTTGTTTCACCCCACCTGCAGCACTGGTGCTGCCTAGTGGGAGCAGGGAAGGAGGTAGAGCTTTGGATGCTGTTACTAACCTAGATGCTGGCTTCTGCCATCACCGGGAGACTGATAATCTTTCTTCTGCATGCATATGAAATAACACATCCAGAGGAGAAACAGATGGTAAAGGCTGCCAGAGCTTACTGGAGCTTGATTTAAACTGAAGAACAACTGCTTGTGGTCCCATTCTGGGCCTAGAAAAAACATGACATGCAAAGATAAGATGGAGAAGGTGTGTTGTGTTTTGTTTTTTTTTTTAATGTAATGAAGGATTTGGGGGCTTGTAGCTCTGTCATTTCTTCTAATGACTCCTTCTGTAAGGTCAGTAAACAACTACAGAACCTGTTTAAAAAAAAAAAACAAAAACAAAAACGAAAACCTAAAATAACAAAGCAACAACCTAGTGTCAAAGCCCTTTTAGAGGATTTTACTAGGAAACTGGAAGGCTTTGTCCAGCAGCCTTCCAGAGAGGCTTATCAGATAAAGGTTTGGTGTGAGGATGCTGCTGAGCATAAATGGGACAAGCCCACATGTGCTGGGACCTGCCTGCTCCCCATGCACCTCGATCTGATGGCTGTTCCTCTCCATGGAGTGCTTTATCCTGGGCTGTGCCATCCCAGAGTCAAAACTGAAGCCAGATTAAGCTGTTTCAGTTGAATTTCTCCTGTAAAGGTCTGGATCTCTTCTGATTGCAGAAATTATCTTGCCTTGAACTGCTGAGAGCCAAGTGCTTGCTCTCGCAGTCCAGTACTGTCATATGCAGAGATGCTGTGGCTGTGGGTGCTGGCTGTTACCACCCAGGCTTCAGAGGTGTTAACCATAGCCAGCTCACGCCCCATGCACTCAGCTCTGCTCCTCCATTGCCTTCAGGACTCAGGATGTCCCATGCCAAACTGATGCTTTGTTTCTTTAGTAACTTCCTGCATGACTTGTTACATTTGCAGTGATGCAGCCTCTTTCAACACTGTTCTGGCAGTGAAAGCATAGGCCTGAATCACACAGGGTGTTTAAAGAGTGAAGATTCACTGCTGGGAAGGTTGTTTTTACTGATAAACACTTGCAGGCCTGTGTGTGCAGGCTGCTGAGAGCAGTCAAAGCTGTGTTGCAGGCGCTACCAAACAGCAAAACCCAAAGCTGCTGTTCCCCTGATGCTACTGTGGAGAGAGAACATTCCACAGGGGAATGTGTTTAACCTCTAGAGCAGTGAGAAGCCTTGTGGCAGTTTTAGTGTTTATGCTTGCAGCAATACCCAGGCTCAGCACAGCTCATTCCCCTGATGGGGTCTCCATGGGAAGTGGGGTGACCCCCATTAGCCCTGGCTGAGCAGGAAGGAGAAGGGTTCAGGACACCCACAGCTTGGGAACGCACACAGCAACAGCCTGGAATCTCCAAACAGGAGCATCTCTGCTTTGTGAGTCCTGTCTGGTTCTGAGCTGCATTGGTAGTGCAGGAGTGGGAAGGGTGGGAGCATCAATAGGAATCTGGTATTAAAATCAAGGAATAAAGTCCAAGTATTGCACTTTCCTCAATTCTTTGGAATTCTTCCACTCCCAGTTCTGGGACAGTCACCAGCCAGTATGGTTGGTGCTGTGGCAGTAGTGCAAACACCACTGTGTTCAGCTCCTTGTACGTAAGTGCAAACTGGGACAGCAGGCACTCACAGCTTGTCCTCTGGTGTGGCTCTCTGGCTTTTCTCCATTGATGGTTGAAGTCTCCATCTTCAAGAAGATGGTGCTGCCCCAGGGCTGCATGGTGATGCCTGCAAGCAAGGGTTTGGAGCTTCTTGGTTTGGCCTGAGGGGTTGGGAAACAGGGATCGTGGGCTGAAGCTTTGTTCCCAAGGCTATCTGTATGCAGAGACCTCTGCCAGTTTTCTCCTGTCCCAAGTGTTTCTGTTAGTGGATTGCACTTGCCTGCTGCATCCTACATCCACTTCCTGATTAGTGAAAGTCTGAGATAGTTTTCAGGTGAGTGGTTGTGACAAATGGATGAACTAAATATGTGAGAGCAGCAAATAGCTTCTTCAGGCAGGTATTTTCTTGTGGGCTTCCAGTGTGCTTTCCCGGCTGCTGTGAGTCAGGGATCTGTGTGCATGTTACTCAGACAGCTGGTGGATGCAGAGGCACTTGGAATTATTTTTCCCTTCTGACTTGGAAGAGGAGGTTGAGTCATCCCTGTCAGCTACTCATGCTGGTTTGCAGCGAGATGCCAGGAGGTTGGTTTAATGTTTTGAAGATCTCAAGCCATATTCCTGCTGTGCAGAGCCTTTTCCATCATAGGATGCAGGGCAAGTGCTGTCACCCTGGTGCTCTGCAGTGCAACAAAGGATGGGCATACTGAAGGTTGGTGACAATGTTCAAGGCCAGGTTGGACAGAACCTTGGGAAACATGGTCTAGTGTGAGGTGTCCCTGCCTGTGACAGGGGGTTGGAACTGAATGAGCTTAAGATCCTTTCCAACCCAAATTAGTCTGGGATTCTGTGACACTGCCTGTAGTCTCCTGTGGTTTGCCCATTCAGAAGCATCCCTGGAGCTGTGCTTCCGTGTGGAAGGTGTTCAGCATTATTGAAGATATTCACTGGAAGTAGTTTTCACAGAGCTCAAATGAGCTGCAATCCTGCTCCTGCAGAATTGGGGCTCTTCTCTGTTACGTCTGTAAGGACTCGGGCAGCACTTGTGTGCTCAGCTCCATGGCTGAGCAGCGAGGAGAAGGTTGTGTAAGCTCTCCAGTTTGGGAACACTCGCAGCAACTTTCATTTGGGTTTTGCCAGAACTGTTTGCTCCCAGCCTTTTGCTCTGAAACCTTTGGAAGCTGCTTACTGGCAGGGATACAGCATCCATCTATATAAATACAAGGGAATATCCAGGAAGTATTTGAGAAGATAAACAAGTTGGATGGCAATAAGTGCCCAGGATTAGATGGCATGTGCCCCAGAGGACTGCAGAGACTTGAATGTGAAATTGCAGAGCTCTGGCCAGGGTATGCTGTGTGCTCTTGCAAAGGGCTGTTGTGCCAAGGACTGGGAGGTTGCCAGCCCCACTCTGTTTAGAGAGGGCAGTAGAGGGGTCCTGAGAACTGGTAAATCCCAAAGATTCATTAGGTTTGGAAGGGACCTCTGGAGATCATCCAGTCCAGCCCCCCTGCATCTGTAGTGGTACAGTGGAATCGGGTCACTTTGTGCATGGAAAAGGTGATTGAGTCCTGTAGGAGTGCAGTTGTGTGGCACTGAGCACACAGATACAGCTGTTTTCAGGCTGCCTTCATGAGGATTTCCACAAAAAGGTTGATCAAGGAAGTTCTGTGGAGCTGGTTTAGGCTTCCCCTTCACCTCCTCACTTTTAGTGGTCACTTTTCAGGACCAGCAGCAGGTCTCCCAAGGACCAGTGTTGAAACTGAACTGCTGGTGGTGGCCAGGCTCATGTGCCCTTCATAACCAGCTGCTCCAGGGGGCAAAACCCTGCACCTTGGTTCTGACAGTGTTTTGTTGTTGTCTGGGACACTCTTGGCGGAGCTGCTGTGGCCATGGATGGTTCTGAGTGTGTGGTTGCACAATCACTACCTGGGGGAGTAGTGAGGAATGAGCCCAGGCAATAGCTCCTGGAGCTTCTCACATGTGAAAGTTGTAACTGGCAGCTATTACAGGCCCCTTGCTATGTTTTAAGAATAGTTTGCAAACTGTTGAGAGAGAAACCATGGTTCTGCAGTGATAGCACATGGTGAATGTTGGCAGGAGAGTTGAAATGTGGGATGGATAAATGGAGTTCATGGACACAGAGGAGGTGAACCGTGTATGGATCCAGGACATGGAAGGTCAGAGCCTTCACTTTGTTCTTTGGACTAGAAAACATGATTATTTTAGCTATGTGAATGGCTTGTGTCCTCCCTGGCACCTTGCAGCGAGTGGAGCAGAAGAGGACAAGGGCTCCATGGGGATGACACTGGCTTCAAGTAGTGGTGTTGTCAGGAGACAAAGTGATCAGGCTTTGCCAGCAGAGGTGGGAGTGGGTGCTTGTTCAAGGTATGGTGTTTCTCCTTTGAGTTTTTGCATTTGTTATAGAATCACAGAATCAGCTGGGTTGGAAAAGACCTTTAAGATCATCAGATTGAACCATTCCCCAGCACTGCCAAGGCCACCACTAACCCATGGCACTGAGGCCTCGTCTCCACGGTGTGTGAACACTTGCAGGGACGGTGACTCCAGTCCTGCCCTGGGCAGCCTGTTCCAATGCCTGAGCACCCTCTGGAGAAGGAATTGTTCCTCAGCTCCGTCTAAACCTGCCCTGGTGCAGCTTGAGGCCGTTTCCTCTTGTCTCATCCCTTGTTCCTTGGGAGCAGAACCCAGCCCCTCCTGGCTCCCATCCTCCTGTCAGGCAGTTGTAGGGAGCGATCAGGTCCCCCCTGAGCCTTCTCTTCTCCAGACTGAACCCCCCAGGTCCCTCAGCCGTTCCCCATCACATTTGTGCTCCAGGCCCTGCACCAGCTCCGTTCCCTTCTCTGGCCCTGCTCCAGCACCTCAATGTCTCTCTTGTAGCGAGGGGCCCAGAGCTGAACACAGGATTCGAGGTGCAGCCTCACCAGTGCCCAGTGCAGGGGCACAATCCCTGCCCTGGCCCTGCTGCCTCAGCGGTGCTGGTACAGACCAGGATGCTGGTGGCTTTCTGGCTGCCTGGGCACAAGCTGCTCATGTTCTTTCTGCTCTGCCAGTCAGCCTCCCCAGGTCCTTTTCCAGGAGCAGATTTCCAGCCGCTCTTCCCCAAGCCTGGAGCATTGTGTAGCGTTGTGCCTGGTGGGCTTTCTTCACAGGCTGAAGAGCTGTTAGGCCGTAGTATTGGCTGCCAGTGCTTTGACAAGACCTCTTTGACTCCCCCAACACAATGAGCTTTCCTTTTCCTCCTGTGGCCAGCCCTGCATCAGAGCCATTGCACACAGCAGGGTTTCAGTTCTTTGTTTGCATATCTGCACATCACTTACGATGGTGAAATGTGGTGTGATATGAGATCACAAGCCCTGGCAGTTCTCCATAGGCTCAAAGCTTATAATTTTTACAGATGGCACTTCCCTTTAGGGGAATCCCTGAGGAAACCCATGGCCGCCTTGATTACTTCTTCACAACTGGGTATCTGCTAATGAAGCATGTTTTACATTCCTTTTGCCGGTGACCACTGAGATGACACTCCAGCAGGTGACATCTGGCCATCAGCTGTAGAGGTGTCTGAGGCATAAAGCTGAAATGTACACCAGAAATCACAGTCATAGAATCCCAGACTGATTTGGGTTGGAAAGGACCTAAAGCTCATCCAGCTCCAGCCCCCTGCCATGGCCAGAGATGCCTCACCCTAGACCATGTCACCCAAGGCTCTGTCCAACCTGGCCTTGAACACTGCCAGGGATGGGGCATTCACTGCTTCTTTGGGCAACCTGTGCCTAGGCTTCACCACCCTCAAGTAAAGAGGTCCTTATATCTAACCTGAACTTCACCTGGTTTAGTTTGAGTCCATCACCCCTTCGCAGGTCATAGCCTTGATGGATATTGTTTGAGCCCCCACTGGAATCAGCTTTCACTGTTAGAAGGTCTTGAAACAGCATTTCCCAATAGGGGTGTTTCCCAACTGTAGGTGGCTTGTTGCCTGACTTGCAGAAGCTTCATCCAGGATGTGTTTGTGGCCTCAGTGCAAGTTGTTAGAACAAGGAATCAGCAGGAAATGGGCTCTCCCCCGGTGGGCTCTGTTTCTCTGAAAATACTGCTCATGATAGGCAATGTACCTCTCTTCTCAAACTTGCATTCTTCTACAGCATGACTTTAGCTTGCAGGGCTAGAAGTGCTGGCTGAGGGCAGCCAGACTCAGTGACCTACTGTGCAAGTCTCGCCGATGAGCTCTCTTTTAACACTGGAACATTTTGTTTAATAAAAACAACCCTTAAAATCTTTATGTTTCAAAATCTTAAACTTTCCTCTCACTAAACTTGGTATAAAGCTGTCATTGGATGCATTGGTTCTGCTCCTGTGCTGTACAACACTGAAGTAAGAACATAATCACAGAATCCCACACTGGTTTTGGTTGGAGGCAACCTTAAAGCTCACCCAGGTCCAACCCCCTGCCATGGGCAGGGATATCCTCTTGTCTTGATGCTCCATATCAAGTGAGTAGGAAAAACACAAAGCCCCAGAGGAGCAGCATTCCCCTTGCTGCTGAGCAGATACCTGGCAGCACAGAATGGCTGCTGACACCAGCACTGGGGTATTTACATGTGCTGTGTTACTTGTAAACTGCCTTATTTGATCAAATGTAGCAAAACAATAGTAAATTTCCCTTGAATTTCCCTGTTACCCATCAGTGTTGTGGCTCTCAGGTGTGAACACAGTACGCACAAACCCCATCACACTTACTTTACCCACTTGCTGATGTTGGCAGCAGTGTAAGCCAGGAGGTGTTGGTTCCTTCAGAGATGTCTGAGCATCCCACAGTCCAGAGGAAGGGGCTTGAAGTAAATTTTAGGGGGTAGCCTGGCAGGTGAGTGGGAAAATTGAAGGGAATTCTGGAAGTTCAGTGAATGATGAGTGATTTTGGAGCAGTGTCCACATCCAGCTGGGCTCTGTGCTGGAGGCATCGCTCAGGGGATGGTGAAGCGAACAGTGATTGGACTGTGTAAGATAAAGGTTATTTCTTGAGATGCCCCTGGTACTCATTCAGGATCTGAAAGGCTCCAGATAGAGTAGCTGAGAGTGTGTGTAGTGAGAAGGAAGGACAAAGATTGATGCAGTCTTTCTTGTGGGACACCAGCAGCCATGCAGGGTGTTGGCTGTTTGCTTTGTAAGCTGTACTTCCATATGGCTGTTTTTAAAGATGATTAGAAGACTGATGCCCTGCTCATAGAGCAGATGGTGGCCCTGTGACCCTTTAGAAATCAGCTCCATTTTAGCTGCTTTGTGCAATACAGGCACAGTAATGCCTGTACTTGAGTCAGCTGGGCTGGAGAGGCTGGGCTGGACACAGAACATGATGGGGCACAGGACTCCTGCTCTGGCACTGCACAGTGCTGTTTGCCATCTGCTTTGGGTTTCTTTACAGCAACAGGAGCCTGTTCATCCTAGGGACATGGTCACCTTTCGGTTGGGATGGTTTGGCTCAGAGATGGGTTTGACAATGGAGCTTTGTTAGGCCCTACCTATGTGTATGAGAGGAAAACTGGAGAGTGGTTTTAATGCAGGTCTCAATTCACTGTATGGCTTTAGAAGGTGAGCTGTTAAATTGGTGAAGAGTTTTCTTTCCCTGGGGTTCCTGTGCCAGGTTTACTCCCCAGCGTTCCCTCAGTGCTGCCAGGTAGCTCTCAACATGCTGGGAAACCCTTTCCACCAACCCCTCCCATTTTATGTTCCATCATTGCGCAACTTCTTCCTTTTTGATCCTTGTCATGATGCAACGGGATTCGAGCATGATTGCAGAGGCTGAGCTTTCTGGGAAGCCTCTCGGCATTTCCAGAACTCCTTTGGTTATTTCCTGCCATGGATTGCTGTGGTGGGAAGTGGATGACGTTGAGCATGGCCAGGGCTGGGCAGTCAGTCGTTAGTATGAAACGTTGTCATGAAAGTTTCTTGCAAGCCCGTTTCAGCCCCACCCCGCAAGCTCCCTCTTGAAATCCTGGTGCTGATACTGCTGGAGATGTTTCTGCTTTGGGCAGTCTGTGTAGGAACATAGAATCATGAACCCATCACCCCTTGTCCTATCACTACAGTCCCTGATGAAGAGTCCCCCTCCAGCATCCTTGTAGCCCCCTTCAGACACTGGAAGCTGCTCTGAGGTCTCCATGCAGCTTCTCTATTCCAGACTGAACAGCCCCAATGTCCTCAGCCTGTCTTTGTATGGGAGGGGCTCCCATATGGAACGATCCATGCAAATACAAGCATTTTTTCCTGTTGAAATGGTGTCTTTTTCTGATGATCTTGCACAGCTGGTCTCTCCAAATGTCACATTTCAACATAATCTGTTTTCTCAGGGCAGATGTTACAGGGTGCTCTCAGTTCCGGTGCCATTCCCATGTCAGATAGGATAAGCAAGGCTGGAGGTGGAGGGAGAAATTGTGGTTTTCCCGGTTTTAGCAGCTGTTATTCCCAAACTACCAAGCTGGCTCCAGGTAGAGCCTTCCTGAGGCCACAGCTTCCCTGAGCCTCTAGCAGCAGGAGGTTTGGGAGCAGTTGATGGCCGTGGTAGCTGAGCACGCAGCCCGGGAATGCTGGGCTCCCGCTGCCCATGCGGCCTGCACGTGAGCCCATTCCCAGATGGCAGGAGCTCTGCCTGGCATTTCGGCTGCTCTAATTCGGGATGCAGAACACATCGGGAAGCCCTGCCCCCAGCAACCTCACGTATGAGGAGGTGCCACCATACAGGAGCCTGTAGTAGGGGAAAGCTACGTGCTTTGCCTTGCACTGTGCCCTGGGGACAGGCTGCTGGTGGAGCAGGAGCTGGAGAACTTGCCGTCTCCATCCTTGGCGCCAGCTTGGTCCCGTGCTTAGGAGGGATTTGGGGCTCTGAGTGTGTTTTAGTTCAGATGGTACCAAAGATGTTTTGGGACATTCCCACAGTCCCCATCTCTGCTCCACTGGAGGCTTTCCGTGGTTCCCCACTGTGCACATCCTTCCTGTGGTGTTTCACCCTCTGGGAGAGGGCCCTTTCCCTCTTCCAGTACCTTTTTCAAATGGCAAATCCCTGTTTTCTTAAGGGTGCTTTTCTGTAGCTAAGATGTGGATTAAGCAAAACTGCTCTAAGAGCTGCCATTGCCTTTGCTGGTCCTGGAGTGAAACTTGGTGGTTTGGTTTGCTCAGAAAACTCACCTTCCAGGTGGCCCACACACCCCAGCAGGGCTTCCTGACCGCGGGTTAATGCTTTTATTTGAGGGCGATGTGGAAACAGGAGCTTCGAGGAAAAGCCTGAAGGATCTTCAGCCCCTTTGCTCATCAGTGGGAGCATTTACAGGCATCACATAGGCTTGGTTTTGTGCCCCAGTTCGCTTTGGTCTGTCCATTTTCGGTTCCTGACTGTCTGTGGAGCTGCAGATGGTCTGGCACATCTTGGAAACGCGTCACACTTCACTTGCTTGGCTTCATTTCAGCATTTTCTTCTTACACCACCTTTCCTTAGTGGTGAAACCACAATGATCATCAGCAATTACCTTGAAAACCAGAATTCCCATTGATGCAACCTGTGCTTCCTGCTGCTCTGTGCGAGTGCCGGGGCAGTGTACACAGGGAAGCTGTGCTCAGCTGGTACTCCAGCAGCTGATGCACATAACTGTCCTTTAGGAATCTGGTGAAAGAGGAACCAAACAGCATTGATGGTTTATTCTCAGGTCAGTTTTGCTTGGCCCATTCAGGTGCTCTGGGACATGGGCATGTCCTTGGCCACTGAGTAGAAGGCTAAGAAGCCACCACCCCTCCCTCCTGCTTGTTATACTCCAGCTGAGGTGGGCTCTGCTTGCATGGATGGCAGCGTTGAGCCTGGCTTGGCTGTGTGATGGGTGCTTGGAGCAGAGCTTCAGGACAAGTGCTGTAGTCAGCCCTGATGCTGAGCAGAGCACGGTGCAGCTCTGCAGGAGCACATCTGGCCACACTGCTGCTCCACAGCCCTGACTGCTCCACCGGGTCAACCTGAGTTAATGTGCCTCTAAAGAAATGCTTCTCTGCTCCTACAAACCACATTCCCTACTGCACAACATGCTCACAACACTGAATCTTTCACTAAACTAACAGGGAAGCTTAACCTGGATTTAGGTCCATGGGCCCTGGGTGAAACAGATCTATGGCTCTGCAGCTCAAGGTGAAGCTCCAGCTGAGCAGGCAGGAATTCTGTGAGGCTCCTGGAGGCATGGCTGCACCTCAGAGGTGACAGTGTTCATGTTTCCTACCTGAGCTTTTCTTCCTCTCCTGCCCAGGGTAACTTCTCCATGGGATTGTTTCTTGCTGAGATACTGGTAGGGCCACTGAAGACATACGTCCCGTGGGGCTTTTGTGCATCACAGTGCTTGTTCAGAAGCGAAGAGCCCATTATTTTAACTGCTGGTGGTATGATAAGTGTTCTGCAGAGCCTGTTCTTCCTTTTAATATGCTGACAGGGATCTGTTTTGCACAGAGCTGGGCACTACCGCCCTGCACACCACTGTGGTGATGGTCCCCAGTGCCCCTGGGCTGTGTGAATGGCTGCAGCAGCTAGGAGGTTATCACCTTTCCATAAGATGCCTTACTCACCAAAGCACCACTTTCTAGGAGCCTGCCTGCCACAGAAGGTCCCCAGCTGTGCATCTGGTGGGTTCATTTAAAGGGCTTGCATGTACTTAGTTGATGGGTGGTTCCCCTGAGACCATATGGCCAAAAGCTGCCTTTCTCCTGCTGAGCCTGCACTCAGCACGCAGTGTGTAAAACACGGGCTGCTCAAGTGCTAAAAGGTCTCAAATACATTCCTGCTGTGCCCCAGATGATACTATGGAATTTGGGATTACTCCTTGCTACATGCATGACTTGGGTTAAGGGAGATGAGAAAAACATCAAACTGTGCTTCATCTCATGATGTCTCTAGGAAGTTTGGAGAGCTGGAAATGGCTTTTCCCTGTTAGATCATAGAATCATAGAATAGTTAGGGTTGGAAAGGACCTTAAGATCAAGTTCCAATCCCCCTGCCATGGGCAGGGCACCTTACACTAAATCATACCACCCAAGGCCTCGTCCAACCTGGTCTTGAACACTGCCAGGGATGGATCATTCACAACCTCCCTGGGCAACCCATTCCAGTGCCTCACCACCCTAACAGGAAAGAATTTCCTCCTTATATCCAATCTAAACTTCCCCTGTTTAAGTTTTAACCCGTTACCCCTTGTCCTATCACTACAGTCCCCAATGAAGAGTCCCTCCCCAGCATTCCTGTAGGCCCCCTTCAGATACTGGAAGGCTGCTATGAGGTCTCCACGCAGCTTCTCTTCTCCAGGCTGAACAGCCCCAACTTTCTCAGCCTGTCTTCATACAGGAGGTGCTCCAGTCCCTGATCATCCTCGTGGCCTCCTCTGGACTTGTTCCAACAGTTCCATGTCCTTTTTATGTTGAGGACACCAGAACTGCACACAATGCTCCAGGTGAGGTCTCACAAGAGCAGAGTAGAGGGGCAGGATCACCTCCTTCGACCTGCTGGTCACGCTCCTTTTGATGCAGCCCAGGATACGGTTGCTTTCTGGGCTGCAAGTGCACACTGAAGCCAGCCCATGTTCATTTTCTCATCGACCAGCACCCCCAAGTCCTTCTCCGCAGGGCTGCTCTGAATCTCTTCTTTGCCCAGCCTGTAGCTGTGTCTGGGATTCCTCTGACCCAGGTGTAGGATCGCAGGTGGCACGCTGGCAATCGCAGCAGTTCTTACCAAAGGCTGTGTTTGGGGGTGCTGGATTCTGCAGGGCTGTGGAAGGTTAGTGCTGTAAAATGGGTTCAGGAATGCAAGGGTTTGTATCTCATTTTTAGTTCTTTTTCAGTTGAGTTTGCACAAGTGAGTCCATGCGAGAGGCTCAGCACTGACAGCTCTTACATCTAATGGGCAAAGAAGGGGAGATGCTGCTTGCACAACCAACCCCAGGGATTTGCAGGCTTGCTTTTGCTGCCCAGAGGATTGGGTAGCGTGTGAGTGGGCATTCCTTTAAATGCCCTGCTTAAAATCCATCATTCTCTGGATGTTTGTTCCGGAGAATAGGACAGAGCAATCTGAGTGCTGCTGAGTGTAGCTGTGGGCACTCCGCACTGTTTTCAGATGTGAGGAAGAAGCTTAAAGCAATGGCCTGCTCTTGAGAGACTGCTCGGAGGCCTTTGCTGGAGAGGAGGTGAAAGGAGGCAGCTTGTCCTGCAGAAGGGTGGATGTGACTTGCTTTCCATTAAACATCAGCTTCAAAGCCGAAGCCTGAGGTCTCCACCGCTGGTGCTTGTGAGGTTATTCTGCAGTGACGACAATGAGTGGAAAGGACTTTGAAAGCCCTCTGAAAATCCTTGTGAGTTTTAACTTCCCTTTGACGTTTCTCCTGCAGTGCCCTGTGTGTGCTGGCTTTGAGGACAAGCCTGGGCACACTCCCTGGCCTGAGTTTCCCTCCTGAAGCCCAGCACTGAGGAGGACCTGGAGTGTTTGAGATGCGCTTCTTGGGTGCAGGGACAGCAGGGCCATGAGCAGTAAATGGCTCTGGGCAGGTCCATGTCCCTCATGGGTACGAGCTGAGTTTTCCTGGGATTGCTTGTGTTGGAGGATTCTCAGGTTTAGTGCACAAAGCAGAGCCTTCCCCTCCCTCCTTCAGCAGGTATGGCACTACCACATCGATGGGAAAACCTGATTTTCCTGGCATGGAGGACCAGTGTGCCTTCTGTGGTGTCCTTGGCTAAAGCAGCAGCTCACCTACAGAGCCAAGCCCCCAGACGGCACACACAGCACAGGCTGCCTGCCTGCCCTATATGGGAAGCTTTCCAGATGGGACAGCCTGTGCTGGTCTTTCCTCCTGTTGCGTTTCTCCCTTGGTAAAGATTGGAAGTAGATCCCAGGCTGCAGCAGCGCATGGGCAAAGGATGTCCCTCCTCCCTGTCCTGCTCTGTAGGTTGATGGTGGGCTGAGGGCTGGGTTGTACAACCAGGGCCTGCCCACAGTGCCCAGCAAAACACAGCGCAGAGATCTTCAGAGCAGGGATTAGTGGGCTGGGTTGCTCCAACTTGTATTTGGAAGCATTATAGTTGTCTTTAGGAGGTATTTCATAGCAAGGCTCATTGCTGAGGGTAGAGGTGCACTGGGAATGATACTGCAGGCAGGTTTGCACAGCACTGGCCTTCATGTTCCTGCACCTGCAGTGTGGATCCAGTGTGGAAGACCTCTGCATGGTGAGGGAAGGCACTCGGCATGCAGTCAGATGCAACAGCAGCAGATGCTCTTCCTTTGAGCCAGATCAGTTCCAGCTGCTCAGTCCAGCAAAATCAGCTCTTTGACCCTCAAGTAATGAAAGCAAAGAGGAAGCTCTCTGATTTCCTGCTGTAAGGGACCTCGTCTCACGGTTTCATATGGCAGATAGCTCAAAGTGATGATCTTGCTCATGATGGGGAAAAGAGGAAACTGCTTGGACGCCAGGGCAGAGCCGCCCTGTGTGCTGGTTCTCATTCCTGTGCTTTCCTTCTTTGTATTCTTGTTTCTTTCCTTGTTGCACTTAAAAGAGTTCCAACTTGCATAAAGGATCAAGCAGGGAATTCCCTTTCAGGAGCGACTGGTGGGAAGGAACACTTCCCTGTGCATGTCAGTGCAGGTATGGATGGACTCGCTGCAGAGTACCAGGGAAGCCAGGAGCGTAACCAGGTGTCAGGTGAGATAAATCAAGTCTGTAAGCAGTAGATCCATGAGTAACTTTGGAATGGGATGATCCAAATGTAACCACCAGTTCTGATACCCCTGTCCTACACAAGGCGGGGGGCACAGAGCTTGTAGCAGTGGGGGTGTCCCAACTCTAATGCTGTTTCCACCAGGATCTCCTTCATTTCACAAACCATGTGGACAATGCCCTCAGTGACATGGGTTAGTGGTGGTTTTGGCAGTGCAGCAGTGCTGGGCTAAAGGTTGGACTTGATGATCTTAAAGGTCTTTTCCAACCTGGTTGATTCTATGATTCTATGAATTACATGAGAAATTGGGGGGGGGGGGGGTGTTTATGCATTTCTGCATCACAGGAGCCCTCCTGATGGTGTTGCTGGGGGAAGGGAGAGCCGTGGTTAGTTATAGCTACAGTGCAGTACATACTGTGAATGCTCTGGGCTGCTTGAGATGCTGAAGAAGTGAGGTTGCTGTTCCTGGGTTAGCCGGAGCCTGGCTGCAGTCCTAAGGGAGGACACACCGTGGAGGTGCTTCCTGGCTCCTCCCCAGCACCCGTGTTGTGTTTCACTTGGCTGCACATACTCAAGGGAACGCTTTTCCAGGGGCATTATCTGAGAGTGATACCTCTCTTCTTTCATGGATCACTGATGGTTCTGTGCTGGCTGCCTTGGAGAGAGACCTGGGAAGGTGTCTCCTTCCTTCCTGCATGTGGGAGACCCAATGAATGAAATCATCTCACATTCTCTGTTAATTTCCTCGTCTGGGGCAGTGCTGCCTTGTTTGCAGGGCTGAAGTGTGGTGTCACATTCAAATCAGCTGTTTTTTACTTTGGTAGCAAACTACTTCCTTGGGGATGTGACATCCAGGGCCGTCTCCATGTGCAGCTCTTGGCTCTTCTCCCCATCAGTGTGTCTAATGGCAAGGTCCTGCTGAACTAGCACCAGGGCTGCAGGAGCCAGAGCTGGTTCATGGAGAACCACAGAGAGAATGATGCAGAGCAGGCATAGCACTGACAGAGGTACAGGGGTATATTTATATATGACCTTGGAAAGTAAGCCAGCCCTTGGCATCCCATCCCAGTCAATCAGATGGGAGGTATTTAAGGGCTGGGTGTTGCTGCACAACAATGTTGGCCCACGTTTCATGCAGACATATCTGCAGGCACAAGTACATGTGAGCAAGGGTGCTGTGTCATCAATCCCAGCTTGCTCTTTGTTTCTCTGGGACCCTTCTTGCCTCTCTGAAAATCCCATGTATTTCCACTGCACCACTCAGTTGCTTTCAAGTGTACTATTTACACAGGGATGGGGACTTTGGACTAAATTTTCCTACTATTGGAGAACTTTAGTCCAGGATTGGATTTCTGGGCTTTTGTTACTCTGTGCTTGGAAGGGCAGGGGAGGACATACATATTGCCCAAAGCAGTACCTCTGACTTTGCAGTGTCCCTCTCACCTTGTAATGCTTGTACACTAACAAATATTACCTTGTTTTCCCAGGGAAGGGAATGAACCTGGGGATTCCATGAAAATCACCTACAGTGAGTTGCTGCACAAGGTCTGTCAGTTTGCCAACGTCCTCCGCAGCCAAGGTACGCTGTGTTGACTACTCGGAAAGCATCAGAGTGGGGCTTTGGAGCAGACTGCACCCATTCTGGGTGTGCTTGCCAGCCTGTTGAGTCATTTCATGCAAGATCAATGGCTTTTCTCTCTGCTCCCACAGTTGATGGGTGCAGGTTTGCTCCACAACACACTTTTGGAGGTTAATCTCTGGCTCTGAGTGTGAAAACTGATCGCTGGTAGTTATGGCAGCTGTACAAGGAAGAGATCTGTGCTCCAAACTTCCTGCTCTGGGATTTCCAGTGAGCAGCAGGCACTGGTTACATTTCTGCCTTCTTCAAGGGGCTGTGTCCAGGGAGAACATGGAGTCATTGCAGTCGTCGTAGAATCATAGAATCACAGGAATCACAGAATAGTTTGGGTTGAAAAGGACCTTAAGATCATCCAGTTCCAACCCCCTGCCATGGGCAGGGTTGCCTCATACCAGACCATGTCACCCAAGGCTCTGTCCAACCTGGCCTTGAACACTGCCAGGGATGGAGCATTCACCCCTTCACTGGGCAGCCTGTTCCAGTGCCTCACCACCCTCACAGTAAAGAACTTCTTCCTTATATCTAACCTGAACATCCCCTGTTTAAGTTTAAAGGTGTTACCTCTAATGGCTCTTACAAGAGCTTCACTGAGCTCTTACAATGGCTCTTACAACAACCATTAGATTTGAAAGGCAGAACCCAAGGGTGGCTAGCTCTAGAACTTGAAGCTTTATTGTGTGCATATAACTGTTGAGTTTAAATCATCAGTTTCTTTCTATACCCTGTTCTTTTGACGTGACATGTTCATTTTGACAAAAGCCACGTTCCTTTTGCCTTCCCAGGTGTGAAGAAAGAAGACCGAGTTTCCATCTACATGCCAATGATCCTGGAGCTGGTTATAGCCATGCTCGGCTGTGCTAGGATTGGAGCTCTGCACACCATTGTGGTAGGAACCAGCCCTTTGCATTCATCTCGGTGCTGAGCTCTCTGAGGGGGCACCAGCTCTTGTTTTAGGGAGAGGAGCTGCAGGGATGGGTGCTGACCATGAGATAGATGCATGGAAACTAGGTTAAGGTGCTGCTGTTTCTTAGCCTTTTTCTGCATTAACTGTGGAATAAGTTCCTTCAGCTCTCTCTGTCCATGCCGGTGGTATCATTTACCATGGACGAAATGCAAAGCTGCTGCTGGGTGTTCTGGGTTGGGGGTTTTGTGTGTCCTTGCTGACTTGGTTGTGTTCTCTGTCAGTTTGCAGGTTTCTCAGCAGACTCCCTTTGCGAGCGGATTATTGACGGCAGTTGTTGTCTCCT
Source organism: Pezoporus occidentalis (assembly GCF_034315485.1). NCBI lineage: Eukaryota > Metazoa > Chordata > Aves > Psittaciformes > Psittacidae > Pezoporus > Pezoporus occidentalis. Next base: position 63,225 of record NW_026916192.1, read on the forward strand.
CATCACAGCAGGTAAAACATTCATTTGTGCCCCTGAGCCACTGTTGTTGAGGTACAGAGAAGGGCAATGGAGCTGGTGCAGGGCCTGGAGCACAAGTGTGATGGGGAAGGGCTGAGGGACCTGGGGGGGTCAGTCTGGAGAAGAGAAGGCTCAGAGGGGACCTGATGGCTCCCTACAACTGCCTGAGAGGAGGATGGAGCCAGGAGGGGCTGGGTTCTGCTCCTAACAAAGGACAAGAAGAAACAGCCTCAAGCTGCACCAGGGGAGGTTTAGGTGGAGCTGAGGAACAAATGCTTCCCCAGAGGGTGCTCAGGCATTGGAACAGGCTGCCCAGGGCAGGGCTGGAGTCACCGTCCCTGCAAGTGTTCACACACCATGGAGACGAGGCCTCAGTGCCATGGGTCAGTGGTAGCCTTGGCAGTGCTGGGGTAAGGATTGGACTGGATGAGCTTAAAGGGCTTTTCTAGCCTGGCTCATTCTGTGATTCTACCATTGCTTGTCTGAAAGGACTTGACTTTAAAGCCAGATGCTGTGGAACTGGCAGAGGAAGGGGCAGCGATGTGGCTGAGCCACCACAGGGCGGATGTGCTGCTTGTAGCTCTGCTCAAGGGCTGCTTTCCTCCCTGAACACACAGGGAAGCACTGAGCAGCCCGCCCACTTGGGCCTGTAGAGCATGATGTCACCAGCTGCTAATAACGTGTTTCCAAATGCTTCTCATCCATGTGCCTCGCAAAACCAGCCAGATGTTTGCAAGATGTATCTTTTATGGAGCAGTCCTTATGTGAGAATTCCCTCCCTTCCCAATTTCAGGGATATTTATGCTGCACTTCTCAATCTTGTAAAGCAAGGGATTAAGAAAATGGGAGTTTTGCATGTAAGCCCAACTGCATTTCCCAACTGGTTTTTGCAATACTGCAAGAAATAGTGGTTTTATTAATAGATCCATGGCATGGAAAGGACCCACTAAGATGCAGTCTGTGTTCTGGCTGTGTTGGATTATTTCCCACAGAATATTCCCAGCAGACTTGTTTGGTTAAATAGGAACCTCTCTCAGGGAAGGAGTTTCCACCATTACTCTTGCCATTTGTTTTCTAGGCTAAAAGGGAATGTTAGAAACCTTTCCCTTCAGCTGCCTGTCTGCTTTCCTCACTTCAGTACATGAACTCTGCTCTGACCTCCTGGAGCTGCCTGTTGCTTCCAGCTGTCCTAGGCTGCCTTGGCGCTGAAGCCCCTTTAATGTTCTCCTTTCCATTTTGCAGATGCCTTCTATCGAGGGGAAAAGTTGATCAGCTTGAAGCAAATTGCAGATGAAGCCCTCCAGAAATGTAAAGACAAGTAAGTTTGGACTCTGGGGTTTAGGGATGCTGGGGAGGGACTTTCATTAGGGACTGTAGGGATAGGAAGAGTAACAGGTTAAAACTTAAACAGGGGAAGTTTAGATTGGATATAGAGAAGAAATTCTTTACTGTAAGGGTGGTGAGGCACTGGAATGGGTTGCCCAGGGAAGTTGTGAATGCTCCATCCCTGGCAGTGTTCAAGGCCAGATTGGACAGAGCCTTGGGTGCCATGGTTTAGTGTGAGGTGTCCCTGCCCATGGCAGGGAGATTGGAACTGGATGATCTTAAGGTCCTTTCCAACCCAAACTATTCTCTGGTTCTATGATTCCCTTCTAAGAAGGGCATTGCTGCTGTGGAATCTGCTCCTTCACCATGGGCAGAGGGCAGACTCTGCAGCAGTTCAGACACGAGCTGCGCTACATTCATGAGTCTTTTGAAAGCAATACAATGCTTTAACTCCCTCATCTTAAAATTACCATCTTTTAACTTTCCTCTTGTTCATTCTGACCTCAAGGCCCACATATTGGATGAGGGGATGTGCTGAAGACAAACTGATCCACTGTCATTACAGCCTATGGCCTCACCTGCCTTCCTTTATCAGGGAGGCCAAGAGAACATTGTTCAACTTCCTGACTTTTATTCACCTTTGTGAATACCCCATCCCTGGCAGTATTCAAGGCCAGGTAGGACAGGGCCTTCAGCAGCCTGGTCTACTGTGAGACAGCCCTGCCCTTGGCAGGGGTTTGGAACTTTATGATCTTAAGGTCCTTTCCATCCAATACCCTTCTATGATACTATGGCAGATTGCCCAGTTGTGCAGCAGCAGCTCTTGGAGTGGAGGGAATAATGCAGTGCCAGTTGTGAACAGATGGACACAGTGCCTTGGGGCATGTCAAGATGAGGCTTAAATCTTGCTCCAAAGCCACTAATTCAATAATAATATAATAAAGCAAGTTTGGGAACTGACTGTGTGAACAGGAACAGGCACTCCAGTGGCTCATGCACAATGTGTGTGCAGGATCTGGGCCTGGCTGTGCCTGCCTATGGTGAAGCTGCTTTATTTTATTGAACATCTTCACTGAGCTCCTGTAACCATACAGAGATAGACACATCTACCATCAGATCTTACAGAAAGGGAAATGATCATGGTGAAATGACTTTGCCGTGCTTATAGACAGTATCTGCATAGCGTGTATGAGACTGAATGTGGTCTGGTAAGTTAGATCAACCATGGACATCTATGCCAAATAGTCTGTGCATGTTAGAAATTCAAACTCTTAAAGCATTTAAAACACTAAAACCTAAGTTTGTATGTCTGTAAAAGTAGGGACCTGGGAAGACAGGGGTGATTTTGAAGTTGCCAGTTACCTGATGGGGACAGGATGATGGTACGTTGAAAGGGCTGGAGGGAGATAAGGGCATTTTGTTTGCATTATAGGTAGGCTGTTTGCCCTCCTGAGGGGACAAATGTCTGCCCTTTTCCTTGATGTATAATGTGGCTTTGGAAGCATTTCCTCCTTCTGACTCAGTCCATCATGCTTAGGGATGGGAGCAGCCACCTCCTATCTCCTGGGTGCTGTGGGAGGTCTTATTCATGGTCACAGATGGGCAAATTTGGGATCTGCACGGAATTTCCCCAGCACTGACCTGTGAGAGGTGCTTGTGGGATCCCGTTTCCTGATACATCCCCAGTGAGGTGCACAGACCTTTCCTTTTCTCCAAGTCCTGCTCCTGTGCCTGCTGTCCCTTGGCAGTTCATGGTGCCTGGAGCCTGCATGGCAGCACATGCTGTAGCTCAACAAAAGCTGCTCAGAGCCCCTGCTCTGCCTCCAGTGCTGCCTGTGAAGGGCAGACTTAGCTCTTGACCAGCCTGATCTGACAGCTCCTGCCTTTTAACAGGGGCTGCCCTTTGAAGAAGTGCATTGTGGTGAAGCATCTGGGGAGGGAAGAGATAGCGGTGGCTGGGACATGCAGCAAGTCTCCCCCTCTCAAAAGGGTGTGCCAGGATGTACAGGTATGCTCCTGGGGCTGGGAGGGGAGATTTTATTGCTATGGGCCTGAGCCCAGAAAATCAATCAGTGTAAAACCACCACACTGCTTCCCTGGATGCTTCTGTTCTCTGACTCCTGTTCCTGTTTTCTCCTTCCTGGCTGTTGCATTGAGAATGGTCTGGAAATGGTTCCTTTGTCTTAACCAGATCCTCTCCCTGCTTCTTCCTTTAACACCATCAATAGCTGCCAGCTGCAGGACCCCTGAGAGCACAGCAGGTCCATCCTCACTGTGAGGGTGCTGAGGCGCTGGCACAGGGTGCCCAGAGAAGCTGGCACAGGGTGCCCTGGCAGTGTTCAAGGCCAGGTTGGACACAGGGGCTTGGAGCAAGCTGCTCTAGTGGAAGGTGTCCCTGCCCATGGCAGGGGTTGGAACTGGATGAGCTTTAAGGTCCTTTCCAACACAAACCAGGCTGGGATTCTATGAACTTCTGAAGCCACTAGGACAAGGACAAGATGCTGGTTTTCCTCCACCTAATGAAGAACTTTTCCTTCCTACCCCTGTGTCTCTCTCCCCTTTTGTGCAAAGACCACTTCCCTCCTGCACTGTAGCTGTGACAGTGACATTAGGAGAGTTAAAACCCATCTGTGCTCGTGGTGTGGGTCCAACAGCCCTCCCAACAGTCGTGCACTGAGAACAGTGCAGTCTCTGTAGCTGGCACAGCAACTGTGTCAGCTGTCAGGGCTGGGGCTTTCCTTTGCAATTGAAACCAGATAAAAGGATGTAGGCCAGAGGCATGTTGTGAGATGGGGGTGGAAGGAGGAGAAGGTGTCCTGCAGCTCTGGCTGCCTGCTCAGCTCCTGAGCCTGGGGTGCAGTCCTGCTGCCTCCATCCACATGACAGGCAGGTTGCTTCCAACTGCCTCACAGCTCCGTGTCTTCTGCCCATCTGTGTTAGGTGACGATTAGCACTGGGTCATCCCCAGACTGCTGCTTCTTCAGAAATGGGTTGTATCTGGGGAGTGCATTTGAGCTTAGGGCTCTGCTTTCCAAAGGGGTGGTCTGTGTCTGTCCCTGGAACAGCAAGTCCAGCAGATCCTGTGTCTTTGAGTTAATTTTCCTGGTTATCAAAGGTTGCTTTCCCTGGTGAGCACACTCTCACCATGCAGTTGGCCTGTGTAATGCTGAAGGTCACTCTGTGGGCCATATTCTGGCTCTGTGCTCTGCACCCAGCTGGCCAATGTGCAGGGGTGGTCTCTGGGTGCCCAGGGAAGGTGATAGCAACAGGCAGCACTTTGCTCAGAGGCTTCTCCTGGCCTGCCCAGGATCCAAGTGCTCTCCAAGCTGCTGGGATAGTTTCCCAGCATCTCTGCCTGCAATTCCTGGTGTAGATCCTGCACTTCTCCACTTTCACACCCTCTCTGTGGATTTTTAACAGGGAAAAAAGACGGAGAGCTCACAGAGACTCCATCCTAAGGTATTTACACCCAGCACTGCCTTCTTCCTTGTGGCATCTCCCTCTGCACCCCCTTCCTAACTGCTCTGACTGCACAGCCACACGTGCCTTCCTAACCAGGCTACCAGCGGTTGCATGTTAGTGATAGACACCACTCACTGCTTGGCCAGAGCTGCTCACGGTTTCAGGGTGAATGCGGTGGCACCAACTTCGCTGCCAGAGATAAATCTGCATCCATGAACCCCCCTGAGTGCACGTCAGGGTGCTGAGGAGGGGAGATGCACAGTTCCTGGGGTGTGCTGCCAGTGTGTCCATGATGCTCATCTCTCTGCCTTCTGAAGCAGCTCTTGCAGCAGACTCCCCTTTGTGGTGATGCTGGTGGGATCACCCACAGCTCCCTGGCTGCAGCAGCAAAGCTGGAGCTCCAGACCCAACCTCTGGACTCTGCCCATCCCATCCAAGGAGCTGCAGCCTCAGGACCCCAGGAGCAGCAGGCAGAGGCAGGCCTGGCCTCCAGGGCTGGGTGCTGTGTTGTGGATCTCACCTCCTCCCTGGGGCAGTGGAATTTGGGTGCTAAAATGGAGGGATCCTTCAAGGAGGGATGCAAGAAAGCAACAGTTGGATGGGCTGGTGGGAGCCTACCTTGGGCTTCTTTGACCTGGTGCCTTGCTGGGAGCTTGCTGGTGGGGACAGCCTTGTGGAAACTGCTTTCCCAGGTAAAGCCCTGGGGATTTGTGAGAGCTTTCCAGGCAGGCTCTGATATGCTGGGCTGTGAAGCGTCTGGTATCCCCGGCACCACATGTGCTGGACCATGGGATCCTGGTGCCTCCAGATGGCCCATGAATATCTTTAGGGCTGCAGAGAGTCACTGTGTGGCCCATGGCTGCTTTCCATGCCCCACAACCCAACTGAGCAGGCTGTAGCTCTTTTAGGACGAGATGTGCCCCATGTGGGAGCTGCAAGGCCCAGGGTCAGTGTGGGAAGTGGAGCTCTGTGCTGGGGAGCTGCTGCCCCCAGACTGCTCTGAGGGAAGGTGAGATGGTAGAGCTGGGTCTTGCACTGCCCTGTGCCACCCTGGAGGGGTAGCAGCCAGCACAGCTCTGGGGTTGACCTGTAACCATCAGCCACAAGCCTCGGTGGCTCTGGTACACCTCTGGCATCTTCAAGCAGCAGCCTTTGGCAGCCAGTGCTGGGTGACGGTTCAGTGATGGAGCAGTCACTTCTTATCAGGGTAATTGCCTTAAAATCCAAATAACAGGTTTTGGGGGGTCTGCAGTGTGAGCCCAATGTGTTCCTGTTTGTCTGGGCCATGCTGCCATCGGAGCCCCTGCAGTGTGTGTGACTGTGCTGTGTTTGCTGCTTGGCTGCTTCACTGCAGCCCAGGAGGAGCCTGTGCTGTGAGAGCACAGGGCAGCCCTCTCCTGGCTGCTGAGAGGGATTTAGCAGCAGTGCCAGTGCTTCAGGTATGTGCAGACACTGTTTGGTTTTCCTTGTGGCTGTGCCTGAGAAAAGGAGCTTCTGGAGTGAGAGCTGCAGCTCTGGTGCATGGTTTGCAGGAGGCAGCTCTCGGACAGAAGCTGTGCTGTGAATATCTGTCTCAGTGGTCCATGAGAGGAATTAAGCTGGGGCTGCACCCTCAATGGCTTTGGGGTCTGTTTCTACTCTTCTGCTCTCCTCAGATCCCCTGGACCCCAGGTAGAGACATGTGGTGGCACGAGCTGATGAGCGGCGCCAGCACAGACTGCGAGCCCGAGTGGTGCGACTCGGAGGACAAGCTCTTCATCCTCTACACCAGTGGCTCAACTGGGAAACCCAAGGTATGCTTTTCCCAGCTCACCCCCAGAGCTGGCCTGCAGTAACATGTAGGAAGTGGCCAGGCCACGCTGGGAGGCCCCAGTAAGAGGAGCCACAGAAATCTTAGAAAGGAGCTGTGCTGGTCATTCCATCACTCAGTGGACCAGTGATGCTCAGCTTGGCCTGGGAGGGTGAGGGCCCTGCAGGGAGCTAACCCTGACAGTTGTGGGCCTTCTTTTTGCAGGGTGTGCTGCATACAGTGGGTGGATACATGCTTTATGCTGCCACCTCGTTTAAATACGTGTTTGATTACCAGCCTGAGGATGTCTACTGGTGCACAGCTGACATTGGATGGATAACGGGTCATTCCTACATCACCTATGGACCCTTGGCCAACGGGGCAACCAGTGTGATAGTAAGTGCTGACTGGTAGCTGGATGCTTTTACTCCAAGAAAGTGGAGAGGGTGGTGCTGAGCTGCATCCCTGCATTGCTCTGTGATGAACATGCTTCTCACTTGCCTGCAGTGCCTTGGGATGTGCAAGGAAGGGTGGTGGTCCCCAAGGAGGACATGGTGACAGCTCGGGGACAGCCATTGTGTGCTTTTGGGGGGTTAACTTTTCAAGTGCTCCCTGGTTGTTTTCCCTTAGAAGTACAAGCCTTGGGGAGCCAGGGGAGCTAGGGCTGCTGTGAGGTAATGGGAAAGCTGGACCAGGAGCAGGGAATGATGTTTTCCCTGCTGACGCTGATGGCACACCCTGCATTTAACATCTCCTGTGGCAGTGTGCTACTGTAACTTGTATCAGGGGGGCAGAGGCCTGTGTCCTAGGCTCCCTGGGGAAATGTGAGCAGGAAAATCACTGTCCTGTTGAGGGAGTCCTTCTTGGGGTTCTTGGTACTTCTGGTTGTGTTTCTGTCACTGTGTTTAGACCTCTTGCCACTTACCGTGTGGGCATGGGTCATTTGGGCTGGTGAGTGGTAACACAGTGCCTGTGCTGCTGGGTGGTTTGGGTGACATTTGCTAGGACACCTGGGGTGGGTGATGCCAGATCCACCCCAAAGAAGCAGTAGGAGAGGTCCCTGGGCTGGGTTGATTCCATGCATGGTGCCCCTGTCACTGCCCTGTCCCCTCTCAGTTTGAAGGTGTCCCCACCTACCCTGACGTCGGGCGGATGTGGAGCGTCGTTGACAAGTACAAGGTGACCAAGTTCTACACAGCACCCACGGCCATCCGGCTGCTCATGAAGTACGGGGACGAGCCCGTCAGAAAGTGAGTGCCAGTCCCCAGAGCACAGGGATTCCTGCACAGCCAGAGACAGCAGTGGGGGGAAGGAGCCCCAGGTTGCTCTGAACAGAAGCTCTGGGGCAGCAGCACAAGAGGGACGTGGAGCTGTTGGAGCGAGGCCAGAGGAGGCCACGGAGATGCTGCGAGGGCTGGAGCAGCTCTGCTCTGGAGCCAGGCTGAGAGAGCTGGGCTGGGGCAGCCTGGACAAGAGAAGGCTCCTGAAGGGGAGACCTGAGAGCAGCTCCAGTGCCTAAAGGGGCTGCAGGAAACGTGGAGGGGCTTGGGACAAGGGCCTGTAGGGACAGGCCAAGGGGAATGGCTTTAACCTGCCAGAGGGGAGACTGAGATGAGCTCTTAGGCAGAAGCTCTTCCCTGTGAGGGTGCTGAGGCGCTGGCACAGGGTGCCCAGAGAAGCTGTGGCTGCCCCATCCCTCGCAGTGTTCAAGGGCAGGTTGGACACAGGGGCTTGGCGCAAGCTGCTCTAGTGGAAGGTGTCCCTGCCCGTGTCAGGGGTTGGAGCTGGATGAGCTTTAAGGTCCCTTCCAACACAAACCATTCTATGATTCCCCAGCAGATTTTCTGAGCAGATCAGGATCTTCTGCCTTACAGCAATATGCAGGCCATATTTCTGTACCCCCAGCACTGACTTCATCATGGCACTTCTGAGCATGTCCTCTTCCAATGTAACCTGCAGTTAAGTTCAGACATTGTAGGTTCTCCTTACTCCTGACCCAAAGCTCACAGAGGTGTGCTGGGCAGAGAGCTGCTCCTTGGCCCAGGGATGAGCAGAGCCAAGTGGGAGCTTGGAGTGGGAGACACCAGAATCACAGATGTCTCCATTCTTCCCCCATGGAAGAGGGCTGAGAAGGGTCTGAACCATGCCTGGAAGCTTCAAGTACAGTCTGGGGGTACCCCAGGGGCTCCTGTAGGCTCTGCTGTGCAGCAGGCTCAGAGCTGCTGCCCTCCATGGCCTGCTGAGCCCCTGCCAGCCCCCTCCTCTCTGCAGGCACAGCAGGAAGTCTCTGAAGGTGCTGGGGAGCGTTGGTGAGCCCATCAACCCTGAGGCCTGGCTCTGGTACTACCGCGTGGTGGGAGAAGAGAGGTGTCCCATTGTGGACACGTTCTGGCAGACAGAGACAGTGAGTGCTCACCTTAGTGCCCCTGGGGCCTCTCTTTCCCTTGTGCCCCCTGCAGGGTGCTGGCAGCTTTGCCATGCTGTTTCTTTGGTTCTATGGGCACTGGTTGTTCTGCTTGCCCAGGAGACTCCAGGCTTGGAGTGCAAGTGTTGGTTCCCCTTCTCCTCTTTCTTTCCTGGACCTCACGCAGGCTCCAAGGGGAAACCTTCTTCTCCATAGGGTCCCTGCCAAGGTCTGTTCTGGACCCTGCTGTCTTGCCCTTTTTTCTCTCCCTCAACAGCTCCAAAACTTTGTGCCCAGACACAGGCCCACATCCCCTACTTTATCCTTGGCAAGGCCCTGTCTCCACAACTACCCTGAGCAGCCTGTGTCTGATGTGGTGTGATCAGAGCTGATGCAGACAGCGTGGGACAGGCTGGCATGGCCCAGACTCACTCAGTTTTCCCTCTCTTTGCAGGGTGGCCACATGCTGACACCGCTCCCTGGTGCCACCCCCTTGAAGCCAGGCTCTGCTGTGAGTACTGCTGCTCTCCCCGCCGAGGGGCAGGGGGGCTCCCCAGGGCACTGCAGCAGCAGTTGGCACTGCCTGTACCATGGCCTGGTGGTTTCCAGCCTCTCAGGGTGGTTGTGGGACCATGGTACATGCAGGGAGGTGGCCCCATGTGCCACAGCCTCTGCAGAGCTGCCCTTGCTCTGCCTCCCAGGGGTGGCTCATGGCTCACCTCCATGTCTCCTTTCTCTCTGGTCCCCATGGCAGACGTTACCTTTCTTCGGTGTGGTCCCTGCTGTCTTGAACGAGTCAGGGGAAGAGCTGGAAGGAGAAGCAGAAGGCTACCTGGTAAAGATGATCTCACCCTTCTCTTGTCCCTTCCCTGGGCCTTCCTGGTAGCATACACACGTTTCTGTTTACTCTGGGTCCACACAAGGGACCCACTTCTTGGGTGGTAGGAACTTCACTGCCATAACTTGCTGGGAGATTTCTGCTGTAAGTAAACTGTTCAGCTGATGGTTAAATGCAGGAGGGGAAAAACATTTCAGCCAAGCTCCTTCCCCTGTGCCTGGTGAGGCTTTCCCAGTAGATCTACACTGGGCAGCAGGTGCCCAGGTGTCATCGCTCCTGGCTGTCTCTGGCATCTTTTACCACTGCATGTTCATTGGCAGGATGAGAGAGCTGGGCTGGGTCAGCCTGGAGAAGAGAAGGCTCCTGAAGGGGAGACTTTAGAGCAGCTCCAGTGCCTAAAGGGGCTGCAGGAAAGCTGGAGAGGGGCTTTGGACAAGGGCCTGTAGGGACAGGCCAAGGGGAATGGCTTTAAGCTGCCAGAGGGGAGACTGAGATGAGCTCTTAGGCAGAAGCTGTTCCCTGGGAGGGTGCTGAGGCGCTGGCACAGGGTGCCCAGAGAAGCTGTGGCTGCCCCATCCCTGGCAGTGTTCAAGGGCAGGTTGGACACAGGGGCTTGGAGCAAGCTGCTCTAGTGGAAGGTGTCCCTGCCCGTGGCAGGGATTGGAGCTGAATGAGCTTTAAGGTCTCTTCCACCCAAACCAGGTTGGGATTCTGTGTTTCATCCTATGCAAAGCCTGTGTCCATCTCAGCATGGCAGAGCTTGGGCTGCTGGTGTTGCTCTCTCTGACTCAGGTGTGTTCTCAGGTGTTCAAGCAGCCCTGGCCAGGGATCATGCGCACGCTCTATGGGAACCACTTGCACTTCGAAGCGACCTACTTCAAGAAGTTCCCTGGGTACTATGTGACAGGCGATGGTAGGTTGGGGAGCACACAGCTGCAGAGGCCTGGGGACAGCAGCCTCAGTCCTGGCAGGCAGTGGCTGGGTGCTGGCACTGCTCCTCACCCTGGCATTTCTGGCTATTTTTAGGTTGCAGGAGAGACAGAGATGGTTATTACTGGATCACAGGGCGAATGGATGACATGCTGAATATTTCTGGTAAGAAGTTTTGTCTTCAACATGCTTTCTGACACTGCTTGAGAGACACCTTGGGGGGACACTTGCGCATCCATCCTGACACTAGTCCGTTTATAACTAGTGTCCATTCTGACACTAGTTATAAATACACCTTGGTTTATGGGGGCTGGTTCTGCATCATGACTCTGCCCAGCAACCTGCCCTCAAGTGGATCTGACTGCTGGGTCATCTTTCTGAGACACGTGTCTGTGACTTGGTGGCTTTCTGCACCATTTCCTCTGGAGACAGTGCACTGCACGGAAGGAACCTTCTGTAACCACTCAGAGGAGATCCTTAAACCAGCCAAGTGCCTCTGTGCTGAAGCGTTTTGGGGCACAGGGAATCACAGAGGTTGGGCAAGACCACAGGGCCAATCTTGAAGCTGAATCAGGCTGCTTGGAGCTGTTTCTACAGAGGGAAGAGATTGTCCCACCTCTCTTGAGGGAGTCTGAGATTCAGCTGCTTCTCAGCCCATCATTATCCATATACTGCATTTAATAGCTTCTTCCCTGGAGGCTGTAGCCTGTAGGTACTTGCTGCTGGCTGTGAGATGCTGCTATACTTGTCCCTGCAGTAAACTAAATCCTTTTATCTGACCAGCAGTGCTTCATCCTCCACCTGATCATTCTGGGGGTCAATCTCCTTCCAGTGGTTTTCTGTGGCAGCATTTCCAGGGTGGAATGTCAGAGTGCAGGAGCTGGGCTACAGGAGGGAGTTGCGCCCCTGCCCCGAGGTGTGAAGCATCACATCATCCCCACACAGCCATGAGCTGAGCAGTGCATTGCAGCCTCTTCCTCCTCTGCACCTTCCAGCTCCCCATGTGGGCCGGTCTCTTACCGCATCCTGCTCCTCCTCAGCCTGTGCTCTGTGCTCCCATGGCTGTGAGCAGTTCCTGGGCTGGTCAAGAAGCCCAGAGGTGGGAGTGGGGACAGCCAAGGGAGCTGGCCTTGCTCTGCAGGTGGCTGATACCTGGCAGCCTTTGGGGTTTCTCTCTCCAGCCGTTGTCTTTTCTCAAGCACGTGGAATTGTTGCTCTCAAACCCATAGTTTCGGGCCTTCTCCCCCCTCCTTCCAGCAGCTGGAGGCTGCAGGACCTCACCTCACCCATGCAGGTCTAAAACTCGGCCTCTCTTTGCTCCCAGGCCACTTGCTGAGCACGTCAGAGGTGGAGTCAGCCTTGCTGGAGCACCCGGCTGTCGCGGAGTCTGCAGTGGTCAGTCACCCCCACTCCCTGAAGGGAGAGTGCCTCTACTGCTTCGTCACCCTGAGGGTTGGCTACGAGTTCACCAAGAGCCTGGAGGATGAGCTCAAAAAGCAAGGTACCACCAGCCAGGCCCGGGGAGGTGCGGGATGGGTGCTGCAGGGTTTGGGAGTGTGGGGAATGCAGTGAGGACAAGTGTGACAAGGTGCCCCTCTGAGCACAGAGCACGGCTGGCAAGCACTAAAATTAGTTCTTGAGCCTTTGGCTGCACATGTGATGCCCTCTGGACCTCCTGGGAGGGGAGTTGGCAGCTCTGTGAAGGACTGGGGTGCCCAGAGCCTTGTTAAGCTCTTCTCTGTGGGCACAGCTCCCAGTGGCTCCCCTGGGCACATCCTGACTTGCTGAGAGGGTTGTTGGGTGCTCTGGGGTGGTTGTGCTCTGGTCTCAAGGCAGCCCTTCTTTCATGGCCACATCAGACATGAAAATGGACCCTTGGCAGTCTCCTGTCTGGAGGAACCCAACAGCAAATCAGCCCTTGCTCTGTCAAAACGATGTTTAGTGCTGGCTGTAGCCATTGGAGAGGTCTCCTGAGGATGGAGAGGATGAAAAGATGTGCTGCTGCCTTTGGCAGGATGGGCTTATGGCCGCCTGCAGCCTGGAGGCATGGGTGCAGCAGCTCTAAGCCCTGCCCCGTGGCTGGGCTGTGCATGTCATGGTCTTCCTGCCGCAAAAGGGAGCTGTGTGGTGCCTCCTACCTGCACTTAACATCTCTCCCTTCTTTGTAGTCAGAGACAAGATTGGACCGATCGCAACACCTGATTACATCCAGTATGCCCCCGGGCTGCCCAAGACCCGCTCAGGTAGGGAAACCAGCCCTCAACTGCTTGTCCAGGGCCACCCAAAGTCAGGGGGGAGCAACCTCAGGGCAAAGAGGATGCTGCAGGCCTGGGCACTCCCCACTCGTGCTGAGGATGCTGAGGAGATGCTGACTCTGCTCCCCTCTCCTGGCTGTTGTTACAGGGAAGATTACCAGGCGGATCTTAAGGAAGATTGCCAGGAATGACCATGACCTGGGGGACATGTCCACCTTGGCAGACCCGAGCATCATAGACCAACTCTTCAACAACAGATGTGACACTGGCCAGTAGCATCGGCCCTGCTGTGGCAGCACAGTGTCCTGTGAGCAGGTCCCAGCTGCCTGCCCCGGGGTATGGACCTTCACCCATTGAGTTGAATGTACAAGTGTTTGAAGAAGGGACAGGTTCTGGAGAGGCCACTTCTCACTGGTGTGTCCCTGCCTCAGAGTGAGTGCATCCGGTTCCGCATGGGAGCTGTACACGTGAGGCTGAGCCTCACGCACAGGGGCACTCCTCCTCCTCCCTTTCCAGCACCTCCTTCTTGATGTTTCAGTTAGTTGGGGCTGGGGTTGTTGGTTAACTTTACGTAATTGAGGGGGGCTGGCACCTTGTGCACAGTGGGAAGGAACACTGGGGTTTGGAGGGGAGGTGGAGCTGGAGTTACTCGATGCAGGCAGGGAAGGGAGTTGCAGCCCCCACAGGCCCAGCTGAGCTCCCTCTTTCTCCTTGGAGCACTGCAAAGCACATTACAGCTGTGCAGCTGAGCCTCCGTCTTGCATCCACTGTCCAAGCCTGCTGTTAGCAGAGGTCCTTGAGCCTGAGAGGGAGTGGGGCAAGGCTGAGGGGGCACTGTGCTTTAAACAGCTTGCTTAGAGCAATGGGGTACCAAGATCTGCTGCTTCCCAAGTGCACGGTGCCGGGGGCTGTGTTTTACCCAACCCAAGGTCCTGCATTGGCTGTGGACACGACAGAGCCACGGATGGTCAAGGAGAAGCCTTGGTGTGATGTGCTCTGCAGAGCTCACAGCTGAGCTTGGGCTGATGCTCCTCTTGTGTCCTGGGGTGGGAATGGGTGCTGTGGTACCCAAGGCAGGGAGCCCATGCAGAGGCCACCGAGGCAGGCAGGGCAGTTAGTGCTGGTGTTTCATCAAGAGGAAGATCATTGTGGAAGATGTTTAAAGTTGGCTTTTGTTTAAACGTGTCAGGGATTTAAGATGTTGAGACGGAAAAATAACCCCAAAACCCATAGCCCAAGAGCCTGAACATCACAAGGGCACTGCCAAAGCCATTCTTCTTCCAGTGAAGTACATTTAACTCCAGCCCTGTGTTGAGCTACCTCCTCTGTAATGTCTGTATAAACACTGCATGTGAGCTGTTTGATTTTGCACTTAAACCAAAGGAGAAACGGGCTTTAAAACGTGCTGCAGCAGTCGTAGAGGCTTTACCTGCAGCTGAGCAGAGTGTGGTGGGTGAGGCAGCTGCCTCTGGGGCTGGTTGCTGTAGTCCAAAGCCTATGGCTGACTCCTTACCTGCTGCTCCTGCTGGCACAGCCCTTGTCTGTGATCCATAACCTGCGTGTGCAGTCCCCCACAACTCTCTACCACTGGATTGTGCCACCTTGTTCCTGTTCACTCAGTTACTGTCCTCAGTTACTGTTCACTGTGTCATGTTGGCTGGAAACAGCTCGAGTTTTATGGAATAAAGTTCAAGGAAACAAAATGGAAATGGGCTCAGTGTGTGGGCTAGAGTTAGAGGCTGTGACTGCCTGTGCTGCTGCTGGGCACTGGGGCAAGGGCAGAGATTCAGTTTCTCCCTGGGCTCCAGCCAACGTTATTCCATTGAGGCTCACAGAAAGCACAAGACTGTGACACCCATCTCACACCAACACCACAGGACACTGATGCAGTTGAGCACCACAGGAGCTCAAGGCTCACTTCTACACCAGGCCTGGTCCTCATGCGGGCACAGCACTGGGTACCAGCCTCTGCCTCCATGCTCTGGTCCCGTGTCAGCTCCAGGGCCACGCTCCATCGCTGCGCTCCTGCTCCTCACAACTGGTGCAACCTTGCCCCTTCCCCTGCTGCTCCAGCTCACAGCATCCCAGCTCCGGGCTCAGCATCTCCTCCTGGAGATGTGTCCTGCCAGGCAGCCCTCACACCAGCTGCAGTGCCAGGACCCACCTCCACCACGGTGCACCCACAGCACAAAGGGATGGGCTGGCTTCAGCCGTCCCCAGCTCAAGGTACACAGAAGGACTGTGCACACATGGACCCCTGCCCAAAGCAGCCCGGGCACCCAGGAGGAAGCCCCTGGCTCTCTGCACCCAGCATCACACAGAACAGGCACAGGAGCAGTGCTCAGATTGCACATCATGTTTTAATGTGTGGCTGGGGGCAATCACCCCCCCAGTGCCACAACCCCCAGGAATGTCGAACCGCTCCCCCTCAGACAGGAGTGACCACTGAGGTGCACAGGGACAGCAGCAGTGCTGCACTGGCACTCAGCACAGTCAGGCTTCAGGAGTAGTGGCTTTAATCTGCTCCTCTGGTGTCACCACAAGGGTAGAGCTGAGGCTGCTTTAACCAAGGCACTGCTGGAAAGGTGCATTGTGATTGCTTCCCCTCGAACTGCTCAGCTGAGGAGGAAGAGGGGCTGGAGGAAGAGTAAGACTTTGGGAAGGAGAGGCTGGGCTCACATCCCTGCACTGCTGCTGTTCCCAGCCCATGAAACCTGGAGGGTGACACGTTGTGCCCCATGCTGGTCCCAGAGGGAAGCATCGGCAGCAAGGCTGCACCTGCTCAGCCTCTCCTGTAGTTCCTTTGCTTCCTCAGCACAAAGCTCCCAGGTCCCACAGAGCCATTCACTGAGGCTGGGGCTCCCTGACACCCCTTTGTGCTGCAAGTGCTGCAGCAGCCCGGGCAGGAGCTGCTCAGTGCAGGACTTGCAGTGGGAGGCACTGGAGATTTGGGGTTTATGGGCACAGTGATAAAGACTCCAATTCCTCATCAGCACTGGGGGGTCTCGGATGCAGCCCGCCTGCTGCCTGCCTCGTGCGGCACAGGGGCACGCTTTGGGTTTGTGTCTCCAGAAACAGCATCACGGAGCACACAGGCAGGAGCAGCACAAGTGCCTGCTGTGGCTCCCAAGGGACAGCCAGAGCCGTGCTGTCCTGGGAGGCCACGGGTGGGATATGCAGGGGCAGGGACATGTGCAGGGGAGCCCCTTTGTCCTGCAGAGAAGCTGGGGCTGGTCCATGGGGCGACTGAGCAGCGGTGTCCTCCCAGCCCTTCCTCACTGTCCCCAGCAGGTCAGGCCTTGGCAAGCGCACCCCAAGAACAGCCTGGGGCAGCTCAGCTCCTGAGGCAGCAGCGGGACGGGGTCACCTCCTCACACCAGGTAAGGGGTGTCCAGCACGGCCACCCCCGCTGCCACCCCCCCATCCGCGTGCTCCACCGCCTTTGTGCGCAGGAGGTGCCCAGCGGCCTCGTTCAGCACCAGCTCCGAGCCCCGTCTGCAAAGGGAAGGGCAGGTGAGCACCGCACAGCACAGAGCTTGCTCCAAGCCCCTGTGTCCAACCTGGCCTTGAACACTGCCAGGGATGGGGCAGCCACAGCTTCTCTGGGCACCCTGTGCCAGCACCTCAGCACCCTCTCAGGGAAGAACTGCTTTCTTATATCCAACCTGGTCTAATTTCAGCTTGGACGGTGGGATTCGTGTTCCCCAACCCACTGCAGGGCAGGTAAAACCCCTAGGGCTGATGCAGGTGTCTGCACACAGCAGAGCTGTGCCCTGCCCTCTCTGTGCCTTCCCTCAGCAGTGCTTTGGGTGACTGCACACACAGTGCCAGGTTCTGAATGCTGCCAGAGTACATTTGTGTCTAAAATTATACCAGAAAGACTTGAACTGAGAAGCTCTGGAACCATTTCAATGGGCCTATGAGGGTTTTAAACAAAAGCAGCAGCTACTTAGGGTTGAAAATTCAGCCTTCAGGTACTCCTGCACTAGCCAGGGCTTTGGAGAATCACGTGGCTGCACCAGGGACCTGAGCAGTGTTCCCAGAGCAGGGATGGACACACCAGCTCCATGTGCCTGTTACACCCATCACTGCCAGCACCGGCTCACTGGCAGCGGGGCCAGAGCAGCAGTGCAGGGTCTGAGCAGTGCTCAGAGCTGCTGCCAGGGCAGGGATGTTCCTGCACCTCCTGCACCCTGCAGACATCAGCCCTGCTGCTGTGCTCACACTGCAGAGGGGAGAATGCTCCCAACCCCAGTGCTGGCTGGGGCAGGAAACCACCCTGCAGTAGAAGCACGTTCTCACCTGACATAGACACCGAAAATCCCCAGCTCTGAGATGCACTCAGACACTTGCAGGGGGCTGTGAGCCCTCAGCAGGTAATTCATGGCTGGCCGTGGCTTGATCTTATCCATCAGGATGTAGGAGGTTCTCTGAGGGCTGTCTCTGATCTTCTCCAGAACCTGCCTGAGCTCTTCACCATAGAGGTTGTTCCCTGACAACAAAACCAGCAAGTCAAGGACTGCCCAGCACAGCAGAAACCCCTGGCCCCAGCTATGCAGCCCCAGCAGCCAGAGACCCAGCCTGGGGCTCCCCAAAGCCCAGCTCCTCCACCCATCTTTTATAGACAGCTTTGTGCTGGCTGGGACCTTAAAGCTCCTCCAGCTCCAACCCCTGCCACAGGCAGGGACACCTTCCACTAGAGCAGCTTGCTCCAAGCCCCTGTGTCCAACCTGCCCTTGAACACTCCCAGGGATGGGGCAGCCACAGCTTCTCTGGGCACCCTGTGCCAGTGCCTCAGCACCCTCACAGGGAAGAACTTGTGCCTAATACACAATCCCAGACTGGTTTGGGTTGGAAGGGACCTTAAAGATCATCCAGTTGCAACCCCCTTGGCAGAGGACCAGGAGCCACCACAGAGCTACCACCCCTCCTGCTCCAGCATGAGCAGCAGTGAAGCCCCACATGGGCTCAGCTCATACCTCCACCTTCTCGCTGTGGCTTCAGCACGAAGCAGTCGGGGTCGGCAATTGCCATAGCAGCCGCCTTGTCCCCATCTGCACCCTGTCAGGGAGGATGGAACAGCAAAGCATGAGGGAGGAGCAGGGGCTCCCCAGGAACCCCCCTGTGAGCAGGATCAACAGGGTCCCTTGGGGACCACAGCATCTCCTTAACCAGAGAGAAACATCCCACAGGCCAAGCGCATGCCTGCCCGCCTCTCTGTCCCTGCACAGCCCCACTCACCATGTCCAGGGAGTAGAGCCCAGCAAAGGTTGCTCTGATCCTCCTGACTGCCTCAGCGTGCCCGGGCAGCAGCCTCTCCAGAGTGCCCGGGCGGCTCAGCTCCTGCTGCACCTTCTTGGTGCCCGCCAGCTGGGTGGCAATGTCAGGGCACTTCACTGCCCGGGACCTCTCCAGCAGCAGCCGAGCCTCCCAGTTCTAAGGCAGAAAAAGAGCGACCATCCCATGAGCAAAGGTTTAACGCTTCACTCCTTTCTGTTCAGTTATGGACACGAGTTGCCCGCTCCCTGCCTGCCTGCCCGGGATGCGAACAGCACCCTGGAGATGCACACACGGATTCCCCCCACCCCTGGTCCACCTCCTCTGCCATCACCCCCTTCCCAGCTTGTCCAGTGCTGCCACCTGCAGGCTACAGCGAGACCCGGTCCGTATCACGCAGCCTCACAGCCCTATAGCAGAGGACAGCGCGGTCTGTAGATCAAGCCTAAACCCTTCAAGCTGGTGCTAATACCTGTGCTAACCCCTATTGTACAGAAGCAGTTCAGTGCTGCGGTAAGAAAGCCACTCGTTTTGCTTACTGTATGCCAGGGACACCCATATCACTGCAGCATCACAGCTTCCCGATGCCATTAGCCACGTGGGAGAGGACTGACCCCAACCCTCCTGGACAGCACACATGCCCCTGGGATCACAGGGCACTTCACACTCACTGGACAAGGCCAGAGCATGGGTGGCTTTCTGGAGCAGAGGGGCCAGCACTGACCTGCTCGTTGTAGTTGCTTGGCACATAACCCTCTCTGTAGTACACCACTGCTACCTCCTGCCCGTCCCTGGAACACAAACCAGAGGCACTCACAGAACCAGGCCACCCCTGCCCACACCCCAGCACCAAGGGGGCTGCAGTGGAGTCAGGAGGCAACATTCCAGCATTTGCCCCTTCTCCCAGGCTGCTCTGCTCCTGCCTGGCTCTGCCAGAGGAAGTTGCCAGCCCTGGCTCCTCTCCACTGCGCCCCAGCCGCTTGCCTGAGACACAGGGAGCTGACACCTCACCTCTGCCCATGACCAGCCACAGCCTCCGAGGCTCCAGCCAGCACGGAGGGAAGACCCTTACTTTTCAACAGCTTTTGCCACCAGGAGCCAGGCCTGCGACATGCTGGAAGCTGGGAGGGAACAGGGTCCTTCTCCAGTGGCAATTCGAGGCAGGACATCAACTCAACCACCTGCCCAGGCACCACATCACCCCACCAGGGCAGGGCCACCAGCACCCCTGCAGCACCACACACCCAAACTTGGGCCACCCAGCATGTGCTCAGGGAAAGCAGCACAGAACCTGCTGGCAGTGTAATGTAAAGGCATTGAGCAGGAAGAGGAGAGGATGCTCTGAGGAAGTGCAGTGGATACACTTTAACTGTATGGCAATGACAAATGTGTTTGTTAATTAAACACAGCAGAGCACCAAAGGTCAAACCAAGGGAAAAACAGCCTAAAGACACTGCCATGGAACCAGAGCTTCCTCTGGGCTTGTACAGCTCCAAGCACAGTACATGGAAACAGGACAAATGTCCCACTTGGGACCAATGGCCAGCACTTGGAGCCCGTGACCTGCACAGGCCTCCATAGGCAGAGAGCAAGATGCTGAGTGTGTATTTATCCAACAGACAGCATGAGGACGTGGGATACTTCCTCCTCCAGCACCCTAGCCCCCACTGACAGAGCCTCACGTGAGCAGCAAACAGGAAACAGCTTTGGGGAAGCCTCTGGAACAGCCAGGACTTCTCCTAGCAGATGTATGTGAAGGAACTGAAGATCCCACAGAGTTCTAATGGCTGTTGCTTGAAGGAGGGAAATTATGTTTCCAGCTGTAAGGGACTGGTGCGTGTATGCAAACAATCATTCCAGACCTAAGGGGCAGCAGCAGCCTGGAGTATGGAGAAGTACTCTCAGAAAGGCACTACTGACACTCAGAATATCCCACCAGCTTTGGTTGAACATTCCCATTGCAGCCCTGTGTGCCCAACACAGAGCCGGGATGCACACCTTGGCTCATACTCACATATACAGCCTCCTGGCCTCATCCAGAGAGCCCTTCTCAAACACATCCCTGAAGCGCTTCCTGATGACCCGGATATCCCTGTCAAGAGAGGAGTGGGAAAGTCACCAGCAGGGCACTGAGCTGGGAATCAGAGGTGGAGGCAGTGGCTCCAGCAAGTAGGAGCTGGTGGCTCCTTCACAGGCTTCATGCTAGAGCCAGAGGAATCCTACAGGGCAAAACAGTCCCAGGTTTTAGCACCTCTCTCCTGTGTTTCCCACCCAGATACTACAGGAAGCAGAACGTGTCCCTGAACCCCTGGCTTTCTCCATCTCTCCTTTCATCTCCTAAAGCGTTTCTAAGAGAAGTTGCTATCCTGGGGTTTTTATCCCTACACAACAGATTCACCCACTGCTGCCCTCCAAGCCAAGAGCTGCAGACCGCGACTCCCCCCATGCTTTATCTATCTCCTTCCTGCTTTCCTCCACACAGCGGCAGTGTGGAGCTGCTGATGTGGAGACACTGCACGATACGGGATACACCGCCCACCACTCCAGCACGGCTCCGGGGCTAGACCTTTGAGCACCTCCTTCTCCCCAGTGCTTTGCTCCACGGCCACGTTGCTTCCTTTTGCTTTGGAGCTTCATTATTTAAGCTTTTATGAAATGCCCTGTGCCAAACCCCGAGTCAGAGGCAAGCGGGACCCTCGTTAACCTGCTCTGCTCCTTACTGTCTCATCTAAGAGACTGGGCACACAGCAAAGCTACCACTGGTGCAGCTCTGAGGACTACACAGGCTCAGTATCAGCAAGGAATCAGCCCTGGAGACCAGAGGCTTTGATGCTGCTGGTATTTCCAGTAAAGAGCTGGTGAGAGGCTTTAGGAAGCTGGTGAGAAGATGAAGGTGGGTGCTGAGGCTGGTCAGGAGGCCACTGAAGGAACACTCAGAGAGCTGCATAACAGAACAGAGATTAAGTCCAAATAAAGGCTGCCCTGTTACATACCAAGACATGGCCTCTCACAGCCCCAGAAACTACAAGTGTTTTGACTTTATCCATGATTAGGTGACAAAGTTAAAAGCAAATGGATTTTGCGCACCTCCATCTTTGCCTGTCCTGCTCCTACACTCCTAGCGCCTGCTGGAGAGCCTGGAGACACCCCAAAAGCTGCTTCGAGGGAAACACCATTATCTGGCAGCAGCTCACTCTGCTTCCCTTTTCCAAGCCTGTACCACCTCCTTCCTTTCCCATCCAAGGAAAATCCAACCTTTACCTGTTCCAAAGCTCATTTTCTACACATCGCTGATCAAAAATGTTCCTCTGGACTTCTTCCACCAGAAACATCACCACAGCACTGGAAGAAACACCAAGGACATCACTGAACCCAGAAACACTCCATGTGCACCCAAGAATGGCAACTTTTGACCTCTGTGAGCTTCCTGCATTGCTCCTGCTCATTTTCACCAGCCTCTATGGGTCAGCATGCAAACAGAGGGCAGCACTGCTCCTGTGTAACAACCAAAACAGTGCAGGGCATGAGCCCAAGGGCAGGAGGAGAAGCAACCTCTGTGCAGGGTTACTGAACCCCACAACTCCTCCAGGGTTCCTCTGCCCCTCCTTGCCTCTGGAACACAGCAGCTTTGTGCACTAAGACAATCCAGTGCTCTTCCCAGGGTGTTCCAGGCTTTGAGAGCAGCTTGTCTTGCAAACAGAAAGCACAGTTTCAAACCCAAACTCCTGCATCCTCAGGGCAGACAAGATAAGAGCAGCCTCCAGCACCTCATCTCTCCTTACCTTGGAGAGCCATAGAGCTCCCAGGCTTTGGCAATACCCAAGGCAAGGCCTTTGGATGGGTTGTTGGGCAGCAGACGTGATGCCTCCTGAGGCTTTCCCAGCACTTTCAACACCTGCCTGTGGAACAAAGAACCCTATCAATGCCACGACAGCCCCTGGCCAGTCACAGGGAGCAGGAGGTTGGGAGCATGCAGAGGCAGGCTGTGCAGCAGGCCATGCATACAGCTGCTGCAGCACAGGCCAGAGATGCTGCCTTACCCATGGACTGCCACAGTGCGGGAGGTGAGGCCTCCAAAGCTGGCAGCAATGGTGTTTATTTCTATCTGCTTCAGAGCTGGTGGCCCTTCCACCCCAGAGTCAAACATGTAATCAGAGCGATTTATGCCTAAAAACACAGACTGGAACAAAGGGGAGGTGAAGTGGGGGCTCCTGATGCTTTTAATTGCAAATCCCTTTGATGACCTTGCTTCAGAATATTCCTGGGACAGATCCAGACACCTTCACACTGATACAAACCTCTACAAGCCATGCCCATGGGTGCTTTGGCCCTTGCTTAGGACCCACTGCCCTCCTTAGCACTCCAAGGAGTTAACAATTGTTAGAGTAAAGGAGGTTCTGCAGGGAGAGCCTGCCAGCACAGGTCCTGATGTGGAATACATCCCTGCACTCTCCTTAGGCTCCCAGAGGACAAGGACATATTAACCCCCCCCAGTCAAGGCCTGGCTGCTTCCAGCAACACTACCCAAAGGGAACAACCACCAAACAGGGCAAAGTCCCAAGCTCACAGGCTGTACACACAACATTGTGCTGCAGGAGTGATCAGGGCACAGTCCCAAGCAGCAGCAAGCCTGCAGACAGAGCCCAGGCAAGGCCATCACAGTGCAGAGGGACACTGAGCACTGAGGTCTCCTGGCAGGTACCTGAGCCAAGCCTTCCTCCAGAACTTGTGTGTAGATCCTGAAGAGTCGAGCTGTGAAGTCATCCACCTTGATGGTGCTAGAGAGGAACACACATCACATCAGCTCCTTACACTGTCACAGGGGAGCGAGGAAGTTAACTCTTGAGACAAGGAGGCATAAAATGAAATACAAACCTTCACAAATAAGAAAATCAGTTCTAAGTAATGTTAAGTTTGGTGGCTTTGTAACAGGAGCAATGGAAAATAACTGAGGTACATGTTTCACAGAAAAAATAGCAGAGTGCAGCTAGAGAACATAATGAGAATCCTTGTATAAGATAAACCATTGTAGCTGACATAGTTTTAGGTCCTTATGACCTTAGTACAAAAATAAGTGTAAGAAAAACAGGACAGAAAAACAGGACATGTAGATAAAGAGTATCTGAACCTAGCAGATGTCCAGGATGGGCTGCAGCTAAGCTAACTGATAAGTAAGACAGGATGATTATGTCTGCAGTGTTACTGAACCAATTAAGCTGCTGTAAGCATTATTTACTGCGTGTGCTTCAGACTGACAGAAGTGATGAAGATTGTTGGAAGAAGTAAACGACCCCCAAAAGATCACTACCACGTTGTTGTGCGCATGTGAAAATGGGCGTGGAATGTTGTAAAGCGGTTCTCAGATGGTTAATGAATATGTATGACGTTTAATGAATATGCACATTAAGCAACCATATAATCACAGTCTGTTTTGAGGTTCGGCTCAGACACACTAGGAGGAGCTATCCCCCGTGTCTCCCGGCGCCGCAGTAAAGAATTCCTGCTTGTCAACTTCAACCTTGTTGGAGAGTTCCTGGAGATTTCTCTGAATCACTTCTCCACAAAGAAAACCTTCCCTGGGACACTCCCCAGCACCAACAGCAGGGCTGTGCCTAAACCAGGTCCTGCAGCACTCTTAAGCATCTCACCATGAAAGCACTCCTCATCAAGGGTGTACAACCACAACACAAGCCCGCTTTGCTCAGCACTGCACTCTACAAAAAGCACCACCATGTGCAGAGGTGACTCGTTTGCAGGGCAAGAGACAAGCAAAAGCAAAGGAATGCAGCAGAATTCTGCACACAGGAAAGGAATGCGAAGCCCCTCTGGGCCTGCACGCACAGCTCATAGAGGAAGCTTCACAAGCTTCACTGAACCCCCATCCTGCTGGGTTCCAAATCCCACACACCATGGTACCAAGTGGCCCTGCTAGAGAAGGTCTGGCTTTTCTTCAGGATCCCAAATCCCTGAGCCAGGGGTGAGCAGCACCTCCAAGGAGCTGCCCTGAGACAATGCAGAGGAGGCAGGATAAGGCAGGCACCCAAGTGCACCCAAGCCCCAGGCGCTGCATTCCTTCACCACAGGTATAAGCATGTCCCCACAAGCTCTGGCTGCAGCCAGCTCTGGAACAGGCACAAGCATTTAACAGCTCTGAGGGGCCAGAACAAGAAGGATGCTGGAAAAGTCTCCTTTGCTCTGTTCCAGTGCCAGAGAGCCAGCAGCATCCCCCACACCAGCAGCACCCCCACAGATAGCAGGAAGGGAAACACATTTTGTGGAAGCATCAGCCCTACAGATTATGGGTTCCACAGTGAGGGATTGGTTCCTCCACCACCTTGTGGGTCACCTTCCCAGCATGGCTGGGAGAGCAGAAGACACTGGGTGTCAGAGCAGAGAGAAGGGTGGCAGGAGGACAAATACCTCTTCATAACAGCAGGCAGAGCTGGTGGTTATTGGACCCAGCAATTTGAATTTAAGGCCCAGGGGCTATCAAGCTCACAATAAGAATTCACAGCCCTGAAGCACTGGCAAAACTGAAGATCACTGCAGCAAGTCACCTCTTGGCCAGATGTCCCATCTCCTGAGGCCCAAGAAGACCTCAAAACACAGAGACTTGATGGGAATTAATCTTAGGACAAATAATGCAAGAAAGGATACACTTTCTGCAGAGGACAGGAGTGCCTGCCTCAGGTGAAGGACATGAATGGACGGAAGGTGGGAATGCTGAGAGGTGGTAAATGCTTTGCATTTAAAATAGTAATTAAAATGCACCGTGAAAGCGTGTTACCTGGCCAGAGTGTGCTCCAGAAATTCCTTGTTTTGACTAATAGCATCCACCAGCATGTTAAAATCTTGCTGAACAGCATATGCTTGTTCAAACAGGGCACTGGGTACTGCAGATGGGAGGAGCGTGAAGGGAGCGAAATTCACCACCTGCAAAGATGCAGCAGCAGAGAGGTCAGGTCTGTGCAGCCTAAGCAGGCCTGAAGAGGGGCTGCCTCTGCTTGTGTGAAGGCTGAAGCCACCCCCAGCCCTCCCGGGTGCACCCTGACAGACACATGGCTCAACCCTGCTGACCCCTGGCTTTTGAGGGCTTTGCTTGAAGAGCATCCACAGGGACTGCAGGAGCAGCTGCTCCACAGCTCGAGCAGGGTGAGTGCTTCCCGGTGGAGGATGCCCTGTTTCTAGAGCTGGAGAGCACTGTCTCCACAACGCCTCTGGGTCAGAGCAAAGGGGAATTTGCCAGTCCTGGGTTTCAGCCATCAGAGTCACTGCCTTTGATCTCCGAGTCCCAGGGGAGATTCCAAACCCACAGCTCAGGCACAGGCCCACCCTCAAAGCCAAAATATGACACGAGAGAGAAGCTCCCAACACCCCTTGACTTTTACACAAGGGACGCTGGCAATGTGTTTGGCCTCTCCAAGCTCCCTCTTCCTCTCACTCTTTTGGGTTCCTTCAGAGTTCTGACTATGGGGTTGACATCAAGGAGCAATCCTCATGGTGGAGACCTCCCTCCTTGCACCCTGCCAGGTCCCAGTATAGCTCCCTGCTTGCCCCCAAGCTCCTCAGGGACCCATCCCTGACAGTGTCCCACCTCTCCTGCACAGGGTTACATCTTCCTCTGAGACCCTTCACCAGATCCATCTCCAGCAGGCCAAGACCCCCATCAGCACCTTCACCCCAGCCAGTTGCCAGGGATTCACCAGAAGTAACCCCACACATCAGCCACCCCCATCCCTGTCACCTCATCCCACGTATGGGGTGAAGGCTGACTTGCAGCAGGGAGCACTCTCTGCAAGCCCTCGTTCAAAGGCTCATTGGGGTGCTCAGAGGCTGGGTGAGGGATGAACTCGCACCACCACCCACATTCAGGCTCCTGGCAATCCCTCCAATCCCGGACCTACCCCTCTCCTTGGAACTGTATTGCAGGGCTGTGTCTCAGGGAGACGCGCTCACCACCATGGCGGTGAGTCAAGCCCCAGGTCGTCGGGCTCCAGCCCCCAGGATGACAGCCGGCTCCCCCCGCCCTCCCCCGGCTTTGCTGACTCACACCGCGGCGGGACCGACCCCGTCCCGTGCCTGCGCTCTGGCACTTACATCGGAGGCGTTGGGCTGCCCCTCGGTCCGCATCAACACTCCCTGCAGCAGCGCCGCGTCCACAGCCACGGCCGCGGCCTCCCGGATGGCCGCTCCGTCCCGCAGCACGTCCTCCCAGGGCGCAGCCATGCCCGGCGCTGCGGGGGCACAGCACAGTCACACACCCGGGCCGCAGCCCCGGCACCCGGCCCCGCCTCAGGACCGGCACCGCGGGCTCACCAGAGCCCGAGGCCGCGGCCCCCTCAGGGAGGCCCATGCGGCACCCCCGCGGCCTGCGCAGGGCCGGGCCGGGCCGCGCCGCCGCCACCTCCCGCCCTGCTCCAGGCGGGCCCCGGCCGAGCAGCACCCGCCGCAGGGAGCGGGCCCCGATCCCAGCACCCGACCCCGGCCCGGAGCAGCCCCCGCCGGCTCCTCACCTGTCCCAGCCGCTGCGGGCTGCCGCCGCGCCACGCGATTGGACAGCGCTCCCCACTCGCCCCGCCCCGGGTGCCGATTGGCATCTCACCTGACCAATGAGCGTGGGAGAGCGGCACGGGCGGGGGCGGGGAAAAGGCGCTACGGGCGGTGCTGAGTGGCGGGAGCGGCGTCAAGGGGAGGCGTGAAGTCATGTTGCGACGTCATGTTGTGACGTCATGTCGCGACGTCATGTTGTGACGTCTTGTCGCGACGTCATGCTGTGCCGTCCCGCCCCGCGGGTGCTGGCGTGCAGCGTGTCCCCGAGGTGATCAGCGCTGTCTTCATTAACGGCTCTGCCTGCCCCGCCCCGCGGAGGGGAGCGCAGTGCAGCCGCGCTCCGTGTGCTGCTCGGCAGCTGGCCTGAGGTGAGTTATCTGGTGTTAACCAGTCACCTGGCATCGATCAGCCATCGGGTGCTCTGAATCTCTTCTCTGCCCAAACCAGGCACAGCTACAGCCCTGCGGAGAAGGACCTGGGGGTGTTGGTGGATGAGAAAATGAACATGACCCGGCTGCAGTGTGCACTCGCAGCCCAGAAAGCAACCGTATCCTGGGCTGCATCAAAAGGAGCGTGACCAGCAGGTCAAAGGAGGTGATCCTGCCCCTCTACTTGGCTCTTGTGAGACCTCACCTGGAGTATTGTGTGCAGTTCTGGTGTCCTCAACATAAAAAGGACATGGAACTGTTGGAACAAGTCCAGAGGAGGCCACGAGGATGATCAGGGGCTGGAGCACCTCCTGTATGAAGACAGGCTGAGAAAGTTGGGGCTGTTCAGCCTGGAGAAGAGAAGGCTGCGTGGAGACCTCATAGCAGTTTTCAGTATCTGAAGGGGGCCTATAGGGATGCTGGAGAGGGACTCTTCATTAGGGACTGTAGTGACAGGACAAGGGGTAACGGGTTAAAACTTAAACAGGGGAAGTTTAGATTGGATATAAGGAGGAAATTCTTTCCTGTTAGGGTGGTGAGGCTCTGGCACAGGGTGCCCAGAGAAGCTGTGGCTGCCCCATCCCTGGCAGTGCTCAAGGGCAGGTTGGACACAGGGGCTTGGAGCAAGCTGCTCTAGTGGAAGGGGTCCCTGCCCGTGGCAGGGGTTGGAGCTGGATGAGCTTTAAGGTCCCTTTCAACATGAACCTGTCTGGGAGTCTATGGTTCCATGTTAACTCATTGGCACTTCCTTCTGTACTGAAGCTGTGCCATCCTTGCCTTTGCAGGAGCTGAAATTTGCCCTTTGCAATCAGGGAAAGACAGAAGCTCTACTAAGCCTGGAGTTGGAAATAAAGAGCCCAAACTGAACTGCTGTTGGAAACATCTTCACGTTTTCCATTCCTTCAACATCGTCATTGCCCACATCCCTTTGCTGTGCTGTACCAGCAGGACCTGGGGACAGGGTGGCCAGGGGTAACTGGATGCAGTCTAGCATGAGGCAGTCCCCTTTGTTCCCGGTGTTGAGAGCACTCGGGTGTCCCATGGGATGTCCCTGGCCATGTGCTGTGCTGCAGTTTGGAGGCTCCCAGGGCCTCAGCAGTCTCCGGGATGCCCCACGGCATAATGGAAGCTGATCTTTTCTCCCTCTTTAGATGTGTGTTTGTGCTGACTTTGGGTTCCTCAGCAGATAGGGTTGCTCTCTGCTCATGTTCCAGACAGATCCAAGGCTGGGGGCTGTTCTGTGCTTCCCCAGTTGAGTACATCTGGTAAATCTCAGGTTTCAGAGCAGTTTCACAGACTTGCAAGATGCTCATTTCCCAGCAATGAGGCTTGAAATGGCAGCGTGACAAATCAAGGGAGGGAGTTCTGCAGGAACGTGTCTGGCTTAGCAACAGATAAATTTGATTTATGTGTAAATAAATCCAAACCAAACCAGGTCCTTCCTACTTCTTTGTTTAAATATGCAAAGGGACTGTCACTCCTAACTCTCTGCCCTTATGATGTGTAGTAAAATGTGTCGTAAGTGTAATAAAAGTGATAAATAAACCAATTCTAACTCATTTGCCAGTAAGGTACCATCAACACAACAGCATAAAAAAGATTTATTGTCATTCCAAGGTAATTGTTTGGGTAGCTACTGGGGTAATGTAGTTAAGCATTTTTACAGCACATTCATGATGTAACTGTGAGGCCCCAACAAAAGCAGTGGGTCTGGACTTGGTTTGTGACCTCCGTTATGACGGTTTGAAGTAATTGCTTGCTGGTTGTATGGTGCTTGTGTGTAGCCAGCAGAACAATGGCTGAGCACCAGCCTCAGATCTACATCTTTATTTGGACTTAATTTGTCACTAATGCAGCTTTGTACGAGCAGCAGAACAAGCAAATCCACCTATGATGCTCAGAAACTGTGGGAAATTGTGAATTACTTCATTGACTCCGATGTCTTGCCTGTGGATACTTACTTTTCTGTCTGCTGTACCAGCAGGGATTGGCTTGGACATTTCCTCATGTCAGGGAATGAGTGAGGGAAGGGACTCGTATCTAACCCACCTCCTGCTCACGGTGGGACCATCCCTAGTAGTGATCAGGGTGGCTGTGGCTTTCCTTAGCCAAGCCTTGAAACCTCCCAGGATGGAGACATCCTTATCTCCTTCATGACCCAAGAGAGGTGTAAGATGCCTCAGAGCTGTGCGATGCATTGTTGGACTGCCTGGGAGGGAGAGGGGATCCTTTCCTTGCTTGGTCACTGACTTGCTGATGACTTTGTGGCTTTATCCTTTGCCTCAGTTTCCCATCTGCGCTAAGAGCCACTGTTACCCAGCAGCAAAGCAGCACCAAGCCTGGAACTGCGCCAAGTGCCAAGCCCCACAGCAAGTCCTTGCCCTGGAGTCTGGGCACAGGAGGGTTGCTGACCCATCTGACTGCAGAGAGGCTGTGAATGGAGTCTGGAGGAGGCCATGGAGATGCTGCGAGGGCTGGAGCAGCTCTGCTCTGGAGCCAGGCTGAGAGAGCTGGGCTGGGTCAGCCTGGAGAAGAGAAGGCTCCTGAAGGGGAGACCTGAGAGCAGCTCCAGTGCCTGAAGGGGCTGCAGGAAACCTGGAGAGGGGCTTGGGACTGGGCACTTGGTTGCCCTCCACAGACAGATTATCACCAGTGGCCAGGACGCCTGGGAGATGACTTGTTCTTTATCCTATTACCAGTGCCAGCAGTTGTCCAGGTCATTGCAAGCCTCTTAGCTCTGCTCTGTCACTGAAACAAAGCTCTGTGGTTATAGCTCTTTAATACACTCACCTTGTCTCTTTCTTTTCCCTCTCTGCCGTCCCTTTGATCATTAGCTGTGGATTCACACCTTAGTTAATACAGATCCAGGCTGTGAATTTGGAAGTGGACTGATGATCTAGTCTTGTCTTGCTGGAAAACTGCCCTGTGCTGGGAGCCTGCTCAGACCCCGTCACAGGGCAAGTGATTCACCCACGCGCTGGTCAAGGGATGGAAGTAAGGAACAAGTCCAAGAGCTTTAATGACGATGCGAAAGGACAGAGCTTACTCAAACAGAAGCATTTCCCCTCTTGATCCTCAGTCCTGGCAGGGTCCTGAGTCCCCCCTCCTATGTTTGCTCTGAGAGTCTCAGAAAGGGTATAAAAATCTTGAGTTTCTAAGCAAAAAATGATCCAGTTTCATTGCAGAAGGGTGGTAAATGGTGCTGCCCTGTCCTTGGGCGTTCCCAGACTGAATGCAGCCGCTCAGCTGGGAAAAGTCTTTATAGAGAGCTGTGATTTGCCTTTTCTTTCTCTTTCCCAAATTCAGTTTGGACAAAGATCTTTTCCAGTAGCCCGGGGAGGATTTGTACGTGCAGATAGCCCATAATCTCTGCTGCAACGTAAGAGAGCCACAGAGCAGCTCGGAGAAGGTTACATGATAAAAGAATATGGCAGACACGGTAAGTATTTGGCATGTTACATGCAACAAAAGATGAACAACAGCAACTGGGACATTATCTTTGTTTGCTAAAAATAGAGTCCCTCAAAGTTTAAAGAAAAGCACTTTATACTTGTAAACCTCTCCTCTGGCTGTGAAAGAGCCTTTAAAGATGGGCTTTGTGGCTTTGGGATGTCGCGTTCCCTTTCCGAGGCTGCCCAGGGCTCAGACAATTGAAACTCAATACAGCATCAGCCACAGTGGGGTGCGTGGGGGGGAATAAATAGCTCTGACATGACCCTGCTTTTCTGACTCCTGACACATGAACAGGAGTTCTGCAGCAGGTACATCCCCCCCGCTGCCACAGCCATACTGGGATGCCCATGGCACAGCCCAGGTCCCCCCAGCTGTGCAGGGCAGATCAGATGGGCACCAGGGCACTGCAGAGCCACCAGCAAGCGAGCAGATCCTTTGCCCACAGCGCTGCTGAGGTATGCACTGGCATCTGATCCACTGCAGTTGACAGGCTGGGGCAGAGCTGGGTGCATGGCTGCCCATCCATGCAGCACAGAGTGGCTCCTCCACCGCTCGCAGGCACACTCGCTTGCCCTGGCACCCTGTAAGGGGGGCAAACCAAATAACCCCCCAATTCTCCGTTGCTCTTCCAGCTGCAAAGAAACCAGCTGAGCCCAGCCTGAAGTTTTGGCCAACTCTGTGGTGTCTCAGGTTCTTTGTGCATTAATGCAACCCATTTTTGCAATAGAGCCATACCAAAACCATTAACTTGACCCCAGGAGCAGAGGGATGATGTGATGCTCAGCACCGGCCAAATACAGAGAGAACAATAGGGCTATTTCCATGGAAGAGGTTTCAGAGGGCTCCCTCGGGAGCTGAACCTCTCGCTGGCCCAGCATGCACAAGAACAACAAGACAGAGCTCTTGCACCCTGGCTTCTCTGTTGGATAAATACCAGCTTCAGGCAGGGCATGAAAGAAATCTATTGTCTCTAAGGCTGTATTTCGATGTGAAATGCTCTGGTAAGGCCAGCAATCTTAAACCCCCCACACGTGTGCCTATTGTTTGAAGTGCAGAACAATTGAAGGGTGCTCTCATGGGCTAAAGATAGAAAGGCAGCTGGTGCTGTCCTTTTCCCTGTAACTGAGAATAAAACAATGCCCAGTATTGTCTGCATTGCTGGAGCGATGACATTGGACTCTCTGCCAAGAGAGCATCTAAAAGATCAATGAAACCCGGGTTATTTATAAACGGGTAGTGTCATTTCTTCCCCAAAGAAATTTCACTTCCTTAGCTCTTCCACCAGGCCTTTCTGCTCCGTGAAGTGCTGTGGAGAGAGGTATAAATAGCACCATGCTGGGAGAGAGGCAAACCGGAGCTGCCGAGCTGAGCCGGCCATGGATGCTGATCCCTTCTGATCCCTTCTGCCATGGGAGCAGGTCCCTGCAGCAGCCCCAGCAGCCCCATGCTGGCCATGCATCGACCCAGCAGCTCATCCCCTGGGCCGGAGTCCCACCCACACCAGGAATTGCTTTCTGGGGGAGCTTTAAAGGGGGTTGATTTCCTCCTCTGGCCAACAAAGAGCGGTAGCATGGGCTCTGTGTGTGTGTCCAGCTCAGCTGCTCTGCTGGGGTGCTCAAGGTAACCCTTGAGCCCAAACACATGGGACAGACTTTGCTTAGGGATGGGGATGTCTTGTAAGGGAAAGCCAAAGCCTGCAAGGTGGCATCCCACCAGGATGCATCCAAACTAGAGGCTGGAAACCTAGATTCAGACATTCGCTGAAGTTTGGAGAAAGAAAAGCCCATGTTGATTGATGGGCCGTAGTAAGGTGAGGTCTCCCACCATGACATGATGACATGCAGAAACATTGCTCCCTCCTGCGTGACAGCCAGTCTTGAGAAAGGTCTAAGCCTACCAGATCCCATGAAGAGCTCCCATGTCTGTTGCCACTCCGTTGTGAGCAATGGTCCCTTGCCATGAGATAGACTGAGCTCAATCTAGTGTGAGGCTTGAAGACCAAGCACAGTGGGGAGGACAAGCCAAGCAGTGTCTGAGCCTGGGGTGAGCAGAATGCTGGGTCAATGGGCCAGGAGAGCTGAGCCATGGCCTTCATCAAGTCCCAAAAACATTGCTAAAGCCAAGCAGGTTCCAGCCCAAGCAGCCAATGTCCATCAGCTTATGTCCTACGTACCACCCTAGTCTAGTTTCCCAGGTAGTAAAGGAAAAGGTACATGAGGGATGGAGAGAGCAGGGGGCTGTGATGAGATCACCCCAAGGACCGATGCTCTGTGAGCAGCTATTGAAACCAGAGCAGGTAGGGCACTGAAGGGACAGATCCTGCACACCGACTGGCAGAACTGCATTCCAGCTCCAGTTCTGGTCAGGCTCTGCACTGCCCTTGCAGCCTCCAAGGCAGCTCTTGGTCATGATTCCCCATGGCTGCTCTATGCCAGGGTCTGTCCTGGCAGGCCAGCTGCAGTTAAAGGGCTGCTAAGTATTCAACGAACAGATTCTCTTTGTTCTCCCTGTTTTGAAGTGCATTGCCAAAACCTCAAGTATCTTCACTGAAGGCTCAGACATTCCTGTGATTTCTGCTGTGTTTGGTACATCCTTCATTCCTTTACAGTGGCAATGCCCAGAATAAAGCTCCTTAAACCTCAAAGCTGCTACATTCAAAGCAAACAAACAAATGGTCCCAGCCTCCAGGTGACCTCACTGTCTCCATGCCTACGTGTGACCTTACTTGCTAATTCTGGACACTGATTTTGCACATCATGTCTCTTCCAGGTACCTTCTCAATCCTGATACTCATTTTGGAGACATCCTGCATGCAGTGCAACCCTGGTGTCTGGAGAGTCAATCTCCAGCATACCCATGCTTCCCAAGCCTCATGCTATGGTGAGCTGCACCTCAACACTGCACCAAGGTGCTCATGGCAGCAGCAGATTCATGCATGTTCATGGAGGGTTCTAGAGGCAGCACTTCACCCCTGGCCAGAGGAGAGCCAGCTCAGGACAGGGCAACCAGCACTGGATGGGACATCCAGGCTGAAGAGCACTCATGCTGGGAAGCGCCCATGGAGCTGTGAGATGAGAGGATCCAGTGCTAATCACATCCCGAGCCCCACAGGAGTCTCTCTGAGGTCCCCGCAGTGGCATTGATGCTGCACTCATCTCCTGCTGGTGTGAGGGGTGCATGGCGAGCTGTGCTGCACTGGTGCCTGCTGCCTCCCTTGCTGTGGTGGGACAGGGCTGTGGGGCTTTGGGGGTTAGCTTTGGAGGGAGCCTTGCATGGCCAGGCTGGGCTATGGGCTGCTGTGGGACCGGCAGCGCCGGCCTGTCACCTCTGCCTGTCTCACTGCACGCAGACATTCCCACTGGATGGAAATATGCCCAAAATAGCCCCTCTGCAGATTGTCTTTATCTAATCAGCACTCCCCTCCCGTGCATTTCAGGGAGCTGATAGCTGTGATATGTGAAGTGTGGAAACCTCCAGCAAGCTGCCCGACACCGAGAGTAATTCTCCTTCCTGCACTTATCAGAGCCTGCTAATGGGAAACATTCCTCCTGGGGGTCAGGGAGCAGGCGGGGGATCTCACTGGAGAGGATGGCTGAGCCCCTGGCACCCTCCTGCCTCCCCAGGGATGGGTTGGAGCTGATCTGACCACCAGATGCTCATTGAAGGAGCAGCTCTGCAGTGTAGCACTGCTGGTGCCCTGTCCCATGTGGAGAGGCTTGTCCAGCCCATGGGAGCACTTCTGAGGGGCTCCCTCTTCTCCCATATACCCCATCCTCATACCCTCTGTATCATGGGACACCAACATCAAGTACAGATCTACGGGAGGAAGAACTGGGGTTCCTCAATGGTCAGGGGGAGATGCTCCCACTCCCAAGGATGGTTGTGTAGGGCTGGTGGGACATTGGGGCAGCCTGCTTTGGGCAATGGCCACCTAAAGCAAACCCCTGTCAGGCTCCTTGTTCTGCACATGGGATTTTGTGGGAGGTCCGTAGGAGCCATGAGGACGTGGTGGGCATGTGAGCAGAGCCCAGCTCAGGCCTTGCCAGCAATGTGAGGATGAACTTCCTACCGCCCTGAAAACCACATCACAAACACCAGCGCCAAAGGCGCCCGAACCCGGCGGAACTGCGCTTCAGCAGCTGCCGGAGCAACCCTTCCACGTTTCCCCTTTACAGATCTGCTCAGGCTTTGATGGACCCTGCTGGAACCTCTTCAAAGAGGGACAGAAACCAGGGCGAGCAGAAGGAGCTGCCGAAGGAATCTCCGAACATAAAACCTCTTTAAAGACAAGGCCGGGAGGGGGTGAGCAGAGCCCTGGGAAGAATGTGCGGGGCTGGGCCAGCTGCTGGGGCTGGGTTCAGCCCACTGCTGGGCACTTCGGGCAAAGGTGCTTGGCACCGGAGCCACCAGAGCCTTGGGTCCCTCCAGGCTGTGGGTGGAAATCTGATGCAGGGCCCAGGGCAGAGGCAGGAGACCACCGGGGTAACCTCAAGGGACCCCATGTCCTCCGGCATCCCTGGCTCTTCAGGACACTGGCACTGCCGCCTCGGCAAGGTTGGGCACCTCTGCCATGGGTTCTCAATTGGGATCTCAGCTCTGGTGTCCCCAGAGTGGTGTCCCCAGGGTGGTTGCAGTGTCCTCATCCATGGAGTCTAATCCTGATGAGGACCTGAGCCTCTGAACTGAGCCTGATGAGACAATGCCCACATGGGACATGGAGGTGGGGGCTTGCTGATGTGCTCAGAGTCAGCTTGTTCAGGCTACAGGCTCCTCTCCGTGGGGCCGTTGTAATTCATGGGAACACTGGCACCATGCGATGCCCTTACACTGCACAGTGCAGCCAATGAAGGCAACATCCACCCATCCCTGAGCCCAGCCATCCTCTCTGTGGGGCTAAGAGGACCGGTCTGAGGTCCTCCATCCCATGAATGTCCCAGGCTTCACTCCACAGCAGGGTGGGAGGGCAGAGGACCTGCCTGTCGGTGGAAGGGATGGCACTGGGAGCCCAGCCCGGAGCCCAGCAGCAAATCATGCCTGTGCATTGGATGGAAGCCTGGCCAGTGCTGGCCTTCCGCAGAACCCCCTTGCAGTGCCTGGCTCAGGGTCAGGGCAGGTTCTGGGGCTGCAGAAATCTCTGTTCACCCTGGGCTGTGTGCCCAGCCCGAAGCCACATGCCCTAAGCAGCTCCTAATGTTGCTATTCTGGCTGTGGCAGAGGCCACCCCACATCCAGGCTGGGCACAGCACTGTGCAGCTAATCCTTCATCACCCTGTGCCTCGGTTTCCCTTACTCTACAAACCCAAGTCACTGTGGGGTGTGAGGGGTGCTGAATGGGGAGCAGCAAAACCCTGCCGTCACGGGCCCTGGTTTTCCATTATCACCTCGTGGGGTTATTTCTATGTCCCCAGGACACGACCACAGGAGTGAGGAACCAAGAGGTGGCTTGCCTTGGAGAAGTTGTGTCCCTTTGCCTTGGAGAAGTTGTGTGCTGGTGCTGTCTTTGACAGCAGCATCTCCTGGGCTGATGTTGGCAGGAGGGAGATGGGGTACAATAAAACATCCAGCCCTGCTTTGCTTTTTGAATGCACCAAAGCAAAGCCAAGAGGAACAGAGTGCTTGGTGGGAAGGCATGGGTGTCCTTCACCAGCATGGGTAGAAACCTCAGCCTTTGGATGCCAGCAACTAAAACAGCTTTTCCCTGAGCCTATGGCATGTCTGTGGGTCTGGGTGGCCCCACTGTGTCCCATTCCCATCTTGGGCAGTCCATGGTGCTCCAGGCTGTGACTACCATGTTGTACCCAGTAAAATGGTGTGGAGAAACCCAGCGCCCTCTCTGCTGAGAGATTCTGAACCTGGCCTAGCCATGGACCAAGCGCATGGGAGCAGGACCTGGGGGCTACTGTTGGGTAGAGCTTGCCAAAGCAGAGCCCATCCATGCAGTGAGGCAGAGCAGGAGCTCGAGCCTGCCCTGGGAGCTCCCCACAGGCCACTGCAGCTCAAGGGAGCATCAGGCCCCTCTGAGAAAACAGTTTCATGCATGTAACTAGAAAAGTCAGTCCTGGTGCTTGTGGTGATTGGTGTTAAACAGGCAGTGGCTGCTGTGCCTCTGAACAAGCCAAACCCTTTGAGAAGATGACAGTGGGGTAGCAGAGACCAAGCCCGGAGGTCCTGGGCAGTCTGTCCAGGGAGAGGCTGAGCTGGAGCTGAGCAGGAGGTTGGGATGCTCCAGCTCAGAAAGCCAGCAGCCACACACATCCTGCCAGGCAGCACTTCCACTGGCAGGGTGTGGGGAAGAAGCAGGAGGGAATGCTCAGGTGCAGGAGGGAACGGGGAAGCTCCCATCCCTCTGCTCCCCACCAAGCAGGCAGCACGGGCAGGCTGCGAGAGCTGCGCTGCCTTCCCGAGCTGGAGGCTCTGCCTTTGTACTCGCCTGACAATACAGGAATAAAAATAACCAGGCTGCACTTGCAGAGAGATAAAAGCGAGGTTTGCCTTTTGTGTCTCTCCGGGCAGTGGGACAGCAGCACCAATGGAGCTGTGTGGACATGACACATGGGAATTTCTGACATATCTTTTCCCACTCTGACCTTGACAGACACAATAAAAAGGGGCTTTGCTGCACGCACTCAGCCACTCAGTCCTATCACCAAGGTTAGTAAGAAAGAGCATGTCTGTGTTGCGCGCTTGTCCTCTGCTACTAACCCGCTTCACCTCTGCAGGGTGGGTGATCCCGGAGGACAGGGGCTGACTGCGGCGGTACAGGGGAGGGTGGGACAGACCTGCGCCAGGAGCTCTTCTGCTAAGGGCTGTGTGCTGTGCCGAGCTCCTGGCTACCAGCAGTGGCCATGGTTGTGGTCTCTGCCACGTCCCGGAGCTCTGCTGTGTGATACTGCAGTAGATGGATAACGGAAAGCATCAACTCCTCCAAGCAGCTCTCTTGGCGATCCTCTAGAAGGGGTCTTCCCAGGGATAATACCTCCAGCCTTGCTTTTATCTTCCAGCAGATCCGGGGCTGTGCAGAGGTTTTGTGCAGGGTACTAGGGCTCCAGCAGGTCTACAGAGCTGGAATAGGCTTAGCTGTTTATCAAGAAAAAGGGTGTCATTGATGATCTCTGGTGACACCTATAATGTGAATGATGGGTTTGACACCAAAGCGGTGCCGGCTCACCCAGCTGGGACTGGATAGCGGCAGAAGGGAAAGTGTTTGGTAACTGCCTTGTTATTATGGTTCTTATTAGCTACTATTGTTGTTCTCTGTTGTCTCTCTAAAGTTAAAGCTCTTCCGGTGAGCACATTGCTCTTGGTAAGCAGCCCAGTGGCGGGCACTTTCCCCATGCACTGATTCACTGTCCTTTCCCTCCTTGCAGCGTTCAGGTGTCCTGCACTCTTCCTTCACTACTGCCAGGTCTTCCTCCAGCCAGGCAAGATGTCTATGCTGGACATGAGCGAGTTTGGGGAGGCTGCTGAGTACCTCCGGAAGAGCTACACAGAGCAGCTGAAGCTGCAGACAATACCCTTTGATGGTAAGACCTTGAGGCAGCTCTCGGCACAGCCCCATGTGTGTTCCCCATGCCAGCCCTTGGCCATGGCTCTCTTTGGAGACCATCCCCATCCCTTTCCCAGTGCTGCTCCTCATGGAGCTGGTGTTACAGAGCTGCCCCCACCACCATGGAGGAAGATCTCACAAGCAGGAAAAGCAGGTTTTTAACTCTCCCCTAGGTTACAGAGGTGGCCTTTGAGGGAGATGGGCTGAGGGAGGTCAAAGCCTTCTCCAGCTCCAGGTTGAAGGTGTCCGCACTGTCCCAGCCACCCCGCTGTACCGCAGCTCAGGCTCCAGGGCCCAACTTGCTCCTCTTGGTTCAGCAAAAGAGGAGAATTTTGCTTCCTCTCACAGTCCTTTTTTCATGATGGTCCCAGTGCAAGCGCACAAGAACAGCAGACTTGGGTCAGGCTAAAAGTCGATCCTGGCAAAATAAGCAGCTGCCAAACACAAAGAAGGCAAAGAAACCCCAGCTCCTAAGAACAAGAACATAGGAAGGGAGAATTGCTCTCCTTCCATGTTATCTGACTGCATTCGTGTGGCTTTCAGTTGACAGTGTCAAATGGTTTCCTACATTTCAACCTGGTTTGTGTCCTTTCCTTTCCTTTCCTTTCCTTTCCTTTCCTTTCCTTTCCTTTCCTTTCCTTTCCTTTCCTTTCCTTTCCTTTCCTTTCCTTTCCTTTCCTTTCCTTTCCTTTCCTTTCCTTTCCTTCCCTTTCCCTTTCCCTTTCCCTTTCCCTTTCCCTTTCCCTTTCCCTTTCCCTTTCCCTTTCCCTTTCCCTTTCCCTTTCCCTTTCCCTTTCCCTTTCCCTTTCCTCTCTCCTCTCCTCTCCTCTCCTCTCCTCTCCTCTCCTCTCCTCTCCTCTCCTCTCCTCTCCTCTCCTCTCCTCTCCTCTCCTCTCCTCTCCTCTCTCCTCTCTCCTCTCTCCTCTCTCCTCTCTCCTCTCTCCTCTCTCCTCTCTCCTCTCTCCTCTCTCCTCTCTATCTCATCTCCTCTTTCCTTCTCCAGGAAAGAAGCGTGCTTGGATCCCGGATGAGAAAGAGGCTTATATAGAAGTGGAAATCAAAGAAAGCACTGGTGGCAAAGTCACTGTGGAAACCAAAAATAAGGAAGTAAGCAAAATACCTTTCCTTTCCCAAGGGAGAGCAAGTGTGTGTGTGTGTGCGTATATATGTGACAGGCTCATGCTTAAACTAGCTGAGCTCCTGCTGATAACCCGGGTGATCAGTGGTGCCCCGAGGGTACGCAGTGTCAGGACACTGATGACCTGCCAAGAGTGGCAGTGGTTCAGCATCCCCCCATGGAGCGCTGGTTTTCGAACACAGTTCCTGTGCGGGGCAGACCCAAGGGGACAGCCCTGGCCCAGCACAGCTCCAGGCTCTGGATGGAAAGGCTGCCCCAGCGCAGCCCTTTGCAATGCTGAACCCGCTGCCCGGCTCCTCTCCGAGGTTCAGACCAGAGGTAAGGGGCCAGCTGGCCAATTCCTGTTCATTTTAGCCGGGATTTGCAGTGGATTGTGGTGCTGTTGGGAGAACAGGCACTAGGCAAAGGGCAGCCCCAGCTATGCGTCGTGGTGAGGCTCCAGTCTGCCAGCAGCGGGAGGGAGGCAAAGCAAGGCAGGGTCAGCTGGTATTTATCAGGATAATGAGCAAACAAGGATCAGTTGATATTATTGGTAATATCCAGTGCCAATAGCTGCAAGTGGAATAATGAATATTCCTGTCTTGGCTAGGGGAGTCTCATGGCCCCACAACTTCATCACAGTGCAGAGACTCAAGACTGGTGTAACACTGGGGAAGAAACCCAAAGACCTGCCCGGGCAGTAAATCATAGGCTTCATTATTGCTATTCCTCAGCTGGTCAGAGTGGCACTGAGAAGCGCTCGTGTCTGACAGGTGTAGAAGAAATACATGTAATTGTCTATGAAAGTGCCAAGGCTTTGAAAACATTTTTGTTTGAAACTGGGGGAAAAAAGTAATGAAATTTGCCCTCCCCAAAATGAAATTTATTGGGGAGGGGGTATAAATTTTAAAAATTATTGAAAGATCTTCAGCTTCTGTGAGCAAAGCAGATTCCAAACCTCTTTTGCTGCTCCCTCTTGAAACTGTCTTGTTTAACAATGTCACAGATGACTTCTGAAAGTGTATCTGCTTTCCCTGGATCAGCATTTCCAGCTCTCGCTTCTAACACCTAACACCTTCTAACACCACACGCTTCATAGCCATCTGTAAAAAACCTCTTTGAAAGGTTTCATTTCATCTTTATTAACAAGACCATTTGCTAAATGCAGCTTCTTCCATTCGGGCCAGATTCGTAACGTGATAGCTTCCCAGCGCTTGGGATTAAATAAACGCAGTTATCAGTGATGGGGTGCAGGCTTCAGCTGTTTGCCCAAATAACCAGGGATCTCTCTAAGCAC
The DNA here is from genome assembly GCF_034315485.1 of Pezoporus occidentalis. NCBI lineage: Eukaryota > Metazoa > Chordata > Aves > Psittaciformes > Psittacidae > Pezoporus > Pezoporus occidentalis. The sequence continues at coordinate 103,915 of NW_026916192.1, forward strand.
AAGTCCATGTTTCCCACAGGGTTTTAGGCTGTGAAGAAGGGCACAGGACAGGGGTGTTGAGCATGTTGTGGGCTGATATCATGGTGCCCCCCAGCTTGCATCCCCTCTGTTGGTCTCAGCCACGGCCCATCTCCCTGGGAGAGAAGAGGTCTGGAGCTTGATTGTTGCAACAGGGCTTTGTGGCTGGAGCCCTGCTAACCCCACCAGCCCACATGGGAGGACAGCAGGCATGGGGCAGGGTGCCCAGCATGCCAATGTCATGTCCACCCATGCAGCAGTTTAGAGGGTGTTCACTGGGGACTGGGGTCGATCTGACCTGTGCCCCTCCTCTGGCAGACGCGGGTGGTGAAGGAGGATGAGCTGCAGCCCATGAACCCGCCCAAGTTCGACATGATCGAGGACATGGCCATGCTGACGCACCTCAACGAGGCCTCTGTGCTCTACAACCTGAAGCGCCGCTACTCCCACTGGATGATCTACGTAAGCCACTGGCACCCGGCAGACGGGGGTCACCCAGTGGGGTGGGGAGATGAAGGGGCATCAGGGCATCCCCATCCCTCACCCTCCCTCTTTCCCTTTGCAGACCTACTCGGGGCTCTTCTGTGTCACCATCAACCCCTACAAGTGGCTGCCCGTCTACACGGCACCGGTGGTGGCAGCCTACAAGGGCAAGAGGCGCACGGAGGCTCCCCCGCACATCTACTCCATCGCCGACAATGCCTACAATGACATGCTGCGCAGTAAGCCCTCGCTTTGGGCCCCCCATCCTGGGGGGTCTGGGCTCCTGGGGTTGGGGGTGAGGGGGGTGGCACTGTCCTAATGCCTCCTCCTTCTCTTCCAGACCGTGAAAACCAGTCCATGCTCATCACGTAAGTGCCCCTTGCCCTGCTCAGTCTGATGATGCTAAGTGCTTGGGCAGCACCCTGTGCCCCAGGGGAGCACCTCGGTCATGTCCCCCATCCCTTCCTACTCAACCTCACATGCAGCCACCATGTGAGGTGACAAGCAGGCTCCCCTGCACCCCAAAGCTGCCATGGGGCACCCCAACTGCCTCTGAGGAGCAAGGGGAAAGGAGAGATGGAGGCCAAGGCCAGAGGAAAATGGTGGCAGAGGTGGCCAGAGGGGCGGTGGTGGGGGAGGAAGGTGACGTGGGAGGGTATAGGCCAGGTTGATTTCAAGTGACATATAGATAAGGGCTATATAAAGGACTCTAAAGGACCCTATGCCGCTGCCAGGAGCCATGGACATTTTTAGCCTTGGCCATAGCCTAATTAGGAAACGTAGGGGCTGCAGAGAGATGCTTGGTGCGTGTCCGGTGGCAGCTCTGCTCCCCCCGGGCTCTTTGTGATCTGGGATTACAATGGGAGAGCAGCTAACTATAGGGATGAGCTCAGCCAGCCCGCCGGCTGTGCCTGATGCAGCATCCACCCGGTGTGGCGGCTCCAAGACCCCCCAGCAAAGCAGAGAGTGCTGAAACCACCCGAGCGGGAGCAGCAGACCTGGGTCCTGCCTGATCCCGCACAGCTGAAGCCCCGGGGCTGGGGCTGTACGGCCGTGGTCAGTGCCAGCACCTCCTGCCATAGCTGCAGCGGGCAGCTGAGCCCCTGCGGCACCCCCAGCAGGACACAGTGAGGATGGAGCTGGGTTTCGCTCCTAAGACAAGCCCCAAAGACAAGCACGCACACCCGCAGGCTGGAGGGCATTGACAGTGCCACCCCTCCGAGACTGTGCTGCTCCTTCCTGGCGCGATGAGCAGGGTGGCAGGGTCTCTGTTTGAAGTTTTGCCTGTTCTTTGTCTCATGCCCTTGATCTGTGTATTTCTGTTGCTCTAAGCGGAGAATCTGGTGCTGGTAAGACTGTAAACACCAAGCGGGTCATTCAGTACTTTGCCATTGTCGCAGCCTTGGGCGACACACCGGGCAAGAAATTAGTAAGACCCTCTTTTGAAACAAGCTCGTGCTGTTGTCTTCCTTTCTTTGGTGTTTTTTTTTCTTTCCCTTCCCTCCCCCTTTTCTTCTTTTTACTTCTTTTCTTTTTTTCTTCCCCCATCTTTTTGCATTTGGAAGCGTGTTTTGGTCTGACCCACCCAGGGCTTGGCTTTTCCTTGCCTTTTGAACAAGCAAGGCTTGAAATTACTTTGCTCAAGGGGAAATGGACTTTTTTTCATGTGGCTGCTCAATCTGCGCAGCCTGGAAGAGGTGCCTTATGTACCCTCTTTATCTTCTCTTCCTCCTTCAACACCCCACAGAGCTTCTTCTTAAGGAGTATTAAAAGAACGCAGTAAACCTGCCATTTCCCACCTTGCCTCTTTTAAGCCTTGCTTTTCATCCTTTTCTCCTCTTTTTTCCCCCCTTGTTCATTTTGATCCTTTTCTACCTTGTGCTTTTCTTGCTCTTGTTTTGATTCTTGCATTTCTTTGGTGCTGGTGATTTTTGAGCTGCCTTTGCAAGTGCTTATTTCTTCTTGATACGTTGAGGCTCCAGCCTGCTTTTCCCCTGTAGAAGCAAACTAGCTGCTTTAGGTATCAGTCAAGCAATACCTCGGCATTATTTTCTTTACTCTTCTTTGGGTTTGGATTTAACCGTTTTTGCTTTTTGATGCATTTCTTTATTTTCTTGAGCTAATCTATTTAACAACTTTTTGGCATCTCTTGCAGAGTTTAATCCTCCCATTTTTCTTCTTGGACGGTTTATTGGCACTAAATGGTCATGCCCTGCTTTTCTGACCATGCTTCTTGTGGTTCTTGCCTGCCTTTTCTGGATTGCTAAAGACCATTTTCTTTCTTTTCTCTAGGCAGCTCTTGCCACTAAAACTGGGGTAAGTGTTGTAGACTCCTAATCTTTAATGCTGAGCACAGTTCTGGTGCACCACAGAGCGATGGGGTGATGAGGAATGCCTGTGTGGGGCCTCTGCCTTGGGTCTGGGAGCAGGCGCAGTGTTTAGTTCTCCACTTTGCTTTGTATCTCCCACCTTCCCGTAGTTTGGAGCTTTGGTGTTTCATCTCTTAGCAACTTTCTACCTTTTTGGCTCCAACCTCTCCTTCAAGGGATCATTGCTCTTCAAACACTGGTTTTAGCCAGCACCTTGTGTTGCCTGGGGGGGGGGGGGGGGTGTGGGCTCCTCCAAAGAGAAGACAAAGCCCCCAAAATCCAAGCTGTCAGTGTTCCCCCAAGCCTCGAAGCCCAGCTGAGGGTGGTCGTGCTGAGGAGCAGGGGAAGAGCCTCTTTGCCATGGGCAGCTTCGTGCTTTGGCTTCAGACCTGGGTACTCCTAATGCCTGGACATGCCACCCTCTGCAAAGACCCAAACAGGCTCAGCCCTCCATGTTGCAGGCAGCTCGTGTCCTTCTAGGGGTGCATTTCTGAGGTGCTTGCTTGGCTCCAAGGAAACAACTGGGATCCTTTGGAAATCCAGCACGGGTTCAGTCCCTGGCACTGCCAGCACCCCCAGGGCTCAGCCCTGTGCCCTTGGTCCTCAGTTTCTCTGAGCACTGAGGGACAGCCTTTAGCTGGTGCACACTAAGGGGAGGCTCATTAACACATGCGATTGCTGGAGGGCTGGAGCTGTGGGTCCAGGGCAGCCCATGGGGCAGCCCTCATTGAGTGTCACAGGCTAGATAGCTTAGATCAGGCTGGATTTAAGGATAACAGATCAGAGGCTATCCCAGAGACAAAGTGCAGTTGGATAAAGCTGTGATTCACAGCTGCTCCCCGTCTCTTTACCTTCCACCCAGCTGGAGCTGCTGAGCTGGGGAGTGGTGGTGGGCACAGTACAGCTCTTGGTGGGCAGAGCTCAGAGCTTTCCTGTGCAGGGAAAGTCCTATGGGCTGGAATGGGTCAGAGCATGGGCATAAAGCTCTCACGAAAATCCTGCAGGAGCCTGTGCCACCAAACTCTACTACTGTTGTCAGCCTCCACTGTGCTTTGTGTGGCTTGGCATGAGTTTCTTGCTTCTCTCCTTGAATTCTTGTCCTGCTTTGCCTGCATTAGGTGGAGGTTGTCTCTTTATCTTTGAACTGCGTGTGTGAAACATGAATGGAAGAACGAGGTTAACTGTGGGGCTTGCTCCGGTGAGCTCAGCAGATCCCATTGCCTGGGACTGGTGGTGTGTTCCCACCACCTTGTGACCCTGCTGTGCATGTTGTTAGTGTAGGGAGTCATGGATCAAGCCTGCTTTCTGGGTCATTTCTGCAATGTTCTGTGATTTAAAGTGTCCCAGACTATGGTGGAAGAGGAAATTCCTGTCAGAGTCAGAGCCTGGAATGTTTCAGACTGCTGTGGTGACAGCGTGTGCTTGCTCTTGGTTTCATATTGTAGCAGCCTGAGAAAGAGGCTAAGGGCTGCTGTGTGCAGAGGGGAGGGTAGCCTGGGTCTTCAGAGTTTAGGCAAGGAGAAGCCCACAGAGAGCACTGCTGCAAAGCCTAATGCCTCTGACCCTCAAACCAAGCTGCATTGCTTTGTGAGAAAAGGAGATGCCTGAGGAGCAGCAGGCTCTTCTGAATGGCAGAGCAGGCAGATGGTGCAAGGAGCCCCACTCACTGTTTCCCCGTGTTGTTGGTAACAGATCCCCTCTGGCTGGGTGGGAACTCACGCATCCTTTGGGTTTTGCAGGGCACCCTCGAAGATCAAATCATTGAGGCTAACCCAGCCATGGAAGCTTTTGGCAATGCCAAAACCATAAGGAATGACAACTCCTCTCGTTTTGTAAGTGTCTTGAGCAAGACAGAGAGCTAAAGTGCTGTGTTTATGCAAGCTGAATGCATGCATCATTTGTGCCATTGTGTTCTCTATGGTGTGAGCCAAAGGCATGTATCAGGAAGGAGGCTCTGCTTCCTGGTGGGATTGGACTGCTGAGGCCAGGCTGCTTCTGGTTACATCAGTGCAGTAAATGGTGTGCAGAATGAATGCCTTGGCGTCACAGCCTGTGGCTGCAGAGACATCCCCTACAGGACCAAAGCTGAGGGGCAGTAAGCACAGCCTGGAGTGCTGTGTGCCCCTTCCAGGGGGCAGCATCTCTTTTGCTAAGCACAGCCTTGGTCCGCTGTGGGATACTGTGATGCCTGCTCCCGTGCCTTGGACAGGAGACACTCCAGGGTGAGATTCCTCAGCACACCATGGAGCAGGAGGCTGGGGTGGACTCAGTATCACACTGCCCCACAGAACTGCTCAGCTTTAAGAGTAGGTCTGTACTTAAACCTGGAGAGGGGCTTTGGACAAGGGCCTGAAGGGACAGGACAAAGGGAGGGGAGACTGAGATGAGCTCTTAGGCAGAAGCTCTTCCCTGTGAGGGTGCTGAGGCGCTGGCCCAGGGTGCCCAGAGAAGCTGTGGCTGCCCCATCCCTGGCAGTGTTCAAGGGCAGGTTGGACACAGGGGCTTGGAGCAAGCTGCTCTAGTGGAAGGGGTCCCTGCCCGTGGCAGGGGTTGGAACTGGATGAGCTTTAAGGTCCCTTCCAACCCAAACCAGCCTGGGATTCTGTGATGATTCTATGAGAAGGATTTATCTGCTGTGAGTGAAATCTCTGCCTGCCTGGTGTTCAAAGCCTGACGATACAAACCAGAGAACTTCACCCACCCACCCCTCACAGAGCCCAGTAACTTTCCTGGCATCAGCAGAAGCCTAAGAAGTGGGAAATCACCAGTGCCTTGGAGTTGTCTGAGGTTTCTGGGAGCTGTTTAAGTGTGTAAGCCCAGCACTCACCTTCTGCACGTGTTTCCAGGGCAAGTTCATCCGGATCCATTTTGGCCCCTCAGGGAAGCTGGCCTCTGCAGACATTGACATCTGTGAGTAGAGCTGTGCCTGCTGCCGTGGGGAGGGATCGCACCTCCCCATGTGTGCTGATGCTGGGTCAGCTCTGGGAATGAACAACCTCTCCTCTGACCCCTCTGCCCTGCTCGGTTCCAGATCTCCTGGAAAAATCCAGAGTCATTTTCCAGCAGCCCAAAGAGCGGAGCTACCACATCTACTACCAGATCCTCTCTGGGAAGAAACCAGAGCTGCAAGGTAAGGCAGCTGAGGCTTTTCTAGCATGATGGCCTGAAAATGGCCAGAAAGGGCTCTGTGTTAGCTTTGAGGTCTGCAGGGAATGAGCAAACCCAGCTCACGTGCAAATACTGCGCTCAGATGCTTTGTTAGCTGCACAGGATCGTAGGATTGGTGAATAATTTAGGGTGGAAGGGATTTCACCTACTCCAGCCTCCTGTATCCTCCCAGACAGAGAAGCCAGATCAAAGCCCTTTCTGCAACTGCCTGGGAGCAGAGGTTGTTCTGGGTCTACCTGCAGGGTGGGAGCACGCTTTGCAAAGCTGCCTTGCATAGAGTCCTTATCGTATGGTGGGTACAGCACTGACCTCAGCATGTGCAGGGTGGATTCTTATTCATTTTGGGGTAGGGGGAAGTGTTTTGCAGCCTGCTCTGAGCTCCTTCAGCCACCTGAGTGAGGTGATGTGTTGCAGGTGGGCTTGGAAACAGCTACACAGTTCACTCGCTGGTGGAGACACATCCTAGGATAGTCCCAGCAGACCCGAGCTTGCCCTGGGGCAGCCCTGCTCTTAGGTCCCAGGCTCCATGGAGTGCACAGAACCCTCTCCACAGTGCAGGAAGATGCTGGCACAGTCCCCCGGGGTGGTCAGCCCCTTGCCTGCAGGCTCATTGAGCTCAAGGACAAGACCTTATTAGGCAGGTCTGGAGCACTGTGCAGAGCAGTAATCTTATCTGGTGGTCACGAGGACATGGATGGCCACTTCTAAATCAGTCTGCAGCCAAGCCATGTCCCAAGATAGCAAGCAGGAGGCACATCACAGAGGAGATGGACCCATGTGTGGACCTGCCTGGGCTTGAAGAGGGTGCTCCTCCCACCTGCTGGTGCCCCCTAGTAGCTGAGGCTGGTGAAGCCTTACCTCTTCATCTGTGCCCCTCTGCTCCAGCTTGGTCTCTGCCAGACTGACCTCACCCTCTGCATGTGTTCCCCCCACAGATATGCTGCTGCTCTCCCTCAACCCCTATGACTACCACTTCTGCTCTCAGGGTGTAACTACTGTGGACAACATGGATGATGGCGAGGAGCTCATGGCAACAGATGTATGTGAATTTCCTTCCCATTGCACAGCATGAAGTGGGCCTGGTGGGGAGCACAACCTCCATCTCCCATGGGGAGACATGGGGCCATGTCCTGGCTTTTCTTTGTCCCTCTCTAAATCAGCTGTGTGGTCCCTCTGGTTTATTGGCACATGCTTTGAGCTTACAAAGAAAGAGCAAAGTGACTCTGATCTCCATCAACAGCCCCATGCAGGCAGAGAAGGCGGAGTAATTCCCTGCATTAGGAAGGCTCTGTAGCACATGAGCACTTCCCATGCTCCCAGGAGAAGATGAGAGAGCTCAGCCTGGAAAGCCTCCTGCTTGTGGATGCTAGGCTAGTCCTTCTGCTTTCAGATGAATCTGGTGGGAGCTGGCCTCACATTCAAAATCCCATGGACAGGATTCCTCAGCTAGGTGTGCACTGGACAGAGCACCCTGCCCAGAGCCCCAGGATAGGGAGAGCATGTTAGGAGACCTCACCCCAGAGTGGTGATGTTGTTCTATCTACACTGCTTTGTCTCTCCTCAGCATGCCATGGACATCTTGGGCTTCAGCAACGATGAGAAATACGGCTCCTATAAAATAGTGGGTGCTATCATGCACTTTGGCAACATGAAGTTCAAGCAGAAGCAGCGAGAAGAGCAGGCAGAGGCTGACGGCACTGAAAGTGAGTTTGGCTCCACGCTGCCAGCTCTGCCCAGCCTGGCCTGGGCATGCAGACCCCTCCAAGGGCAGAGTGTGGTAACTTCCCTGGCCTGGTCAGTGGCTGTCACCCCAAGCAACCACACGGTCTGTAGGTGCACAAAGGGGTTTGGCTTTGAGCCGCCACACTTAGGGCAGCCTTTTCTACAAGCAGTAGGTGGTCTCATTTGCATCAGACTTGCCTCAGTAGCCTCATAGGCTCTCACCCCTTGCCTGTGCTTCACCTTGTTCAGTCTTCTGCTGCCCTTCATCTCCTCTTCTCTGGCACTGACAGCCTCCCAGAGCAGTCATCCACAGAGCATGAGCCAGGCCATGCTCAGGACTGCAGGGACCTGCTCAAGACACAGCCTCCTGCAGAGTGGTTAGAGTAGGATACAGCCACTGTCTGATACTTCTCCTTGTTTGTTGCCTATGAAAATCCAATACAAATCAAGAGAATGGTCAGGCTTCAAAGCAAACCTGGAAAGAGCTCAGGTATTTTGTATGGCTTTTGCACTGCTGCGTTATGCCTGGCTCCCATATAACGGAGCAAGCTTCAAGGCAGGATGGGAAAGGGGAGCCCTATCACTTAACTGGAGGGCTTCAGCTGAGTGACTGCCTGGATCAGACCTTCCTGCTAACATTCATGAAGGAATTCCTCTTGCCTGAGGGATGTCAGCACAGGATTCAGCTGCTACCTGGCCATTAGTGGTGATTTTGCTTTAGCAGTGATTTCCCTACAGAGGTGATTTTCCAGCTGCAGTCTGCTACTGGGAGTCTATGAAAGATAAGCAAGAAAATGACCTCTCGTCTGGTCCCTTCAAATTCACTGTGTGGGAATCCAGGCTCCCACTGAAAAGTGCATAGAGATTCCCAGATAAGGCTTGAAAACCTGGTAATGTGCAGCAGGTCTGCTACAGCCATCTCCTCCAAACACCAACTTCAGGCAGGAGGTCAGACTTTAAAAGCATCCTACAATACCCAGGATGGGAAATCACACCAGACTCTGGAGAAGGTGGGAAAACGTGTTTAGTGAGCACTGAACAGCAGGAGACATGGGAAGTTTTAGTTACTCTCTTTTTTCCTTCCTTACTGCCTCCTCATGCCTTTGTGCTGCTTTATAGGTGCTGACAAAGCTGCTTACCTGATGGGAATCAGCTCAGCTGACCTCATCAAGGGCTTGCTCCATCCTCGTGTGAAAGTGGGCAATGAGTACGTGACCAAAGGTCAGAACGTGGAGCAGGTGAGTTTGCCTCAGTAACCCTGAGCTCCCTGCGTCTGTCCTTGGTGTGCCAAGAGGAGCTCTCCAGCCTCTAGCTCCTGCAAAGGCAGGGAGAAGGATCAGTGCTCATGGCCTGCTCCGTGATGTGCTTTGGCAGGTTGTCTATGCGGTGGGAGCCCTGGCTAAAGCCACCTATGACCGCATGTTCAAGTGGCTGGTGACTCGGATCAATAAGACCCTGGACACCAAGCTGGCCAGGCAGTTCTTCATTGGAGTACTGGACATTGCAGGCTTCGAGATCTTTGACGTGAGTTCTGCGGGCCCCCCGCAGTGGGGCTGGGGGATTGTTGTAGCCAGGCAGCGCAGTCCCCTGGTGTTTGACAGCTCCTTCTCCTCCAAGAAAGTGCCTTGATAGGGAAATGAGCTCTTGCCTGGATTAGTCTGTCTGGAGCTAACAGGCAGCTCACACTGCTGTGGGCACATCTCCAGTGATCCTTGGCTACCTGCTCTGGTAGCGGTCCAGCTGAGCCTAGCAGAGATCACTCCTCACACCCAGACAAAACAGAAGAGCGAAGCCCTTCACGTCTGGGCTCCTTCTAATGCAAAATTGTTTTCTTCTGGCAGTTCAACAGCTTTGAGCAGCTCTGCATCAACTTCACCAATGAGAAGCTGCAGCAGTTCTTCAACCACCACATGTTTGTCCTGGAGCAAGAAGAATATAAGAAGGAAGGCATCGAATGGGTCTTCATTGACTTTGGCCTGGACCTGCAGGCTTGCATTGACCTGATTGAGAAGGTAAAGCATGAGTCAGGGCATGGGAATGGTACTTCTGGTAGGTGGCTTGTTTGCAAAGACTGGAGGGGCTCTAGTACCAGAGATGGAATGATCCCCCCCAGTGAGCGGGAAGTGCCCAGCTTTGTTTTCCCCACACTTAGCCCAGAGCCTGCAGCCCAATGAGTCCCTTTGGCACAAATCTTGACTTTCTGAAACCACAGACATTCTGTTCCTGCCCACTGGTGAGCCACAAAACCTGGTGCAGCCTTTCCCTCCAGAGAGCATCGATCTCTGCCTCCTTTTCCTACCCACTTGCTGCCCCTCAAAGCCTCTTACTAAGTACTTGCTGATTCAGAGCAGCTGGTACAAAAGGTTTCCACCACTGCATGGTGGAAACTCACCTCTTTCAGTGGGAAGGAGCTCACCTATCAGGATACTGGAGAGGATCTCCCCTTCCCACAGCCTGATGGACCTGGACAAGCCCCCAAGTCTTGCAGGCTTGGCTGGTCCCACTCTGACTGGCTGGAGGTCAGATGCAGCCTGGAATACACCAGTGATAGCTTGTCCCATAGTCAATGTCTTGCACCATTTGCCTCTAAGAGGATGAGGTCTCCCAGGTCAAGCTCTGCTCAGTGGCACAGGGAATCCCCCATTCTGGAATGGGCTATGGCAAGGCTGAGCTCAGACCTCTTTATACCACCTTCCCCCTGCAGCCATTGGGAATCCTGTCCATCCTTGAAGAGGAGTGCATGTTCCCAAAAGCCTCCGACATGTCCTTCAAAGCTAAGCTCTATGACAACCACCTTGGGAAGTCGCCCAACTTCCAGAAGCCCCGGCCGGATAAAAAGAGGAAGTATGAGGCTCACTTTGAGCTGGTGCACTACGCTGGTGTGGTACGTCCCCGGCACCCTCCACAGCACCCACACCACCCCCTTGGAGCACCGACCTTACCTTTGCCTCTTTGCTCAAAGGTGCCGTACAACATCATTGGGTGGCTGGACAAGAACAAGGACCCCCTGAATGAGACAGTGGTGTCTGTCTTCCAAAAGTCCCAAAACAAACTCCTGGCTTCCCTCTATGAGAACTACGTGGGCTCATCTTCAGGTAAGGAGCAACCTCATCTGTTTCTTGACCTTGAGTTCCCCTCCCTCTGCAGCAAAGCCTCCTCACCCTCACACCCTGTTGGTGTAGTATTCCTGCACCTAGCAGCCCAGGCAAGGGGAAGAGCCACACTGACCCCTAAAAACCTCCCTGACCTGGGTAGGTGGGTGCTCTGGCCATGCAGTGCTGGCCTAGGGGCTTTAGAGGGGGGTTAGGACCAGGCTGAGCTTGTGTGGTGCTTAAATAACTGTCCTGGTGGCCCTGTGTGACCTGAGATGTGTGAAGGGGTCTGTTATCGAGGTCTGAGGAGCAGCACCCAGAGCTGGGTACTGTGGGAGATGTTTCTGCTCTATGGCTTTGCTCTGCAGCAGGGCACTACTAGAGAGCGCAGGGGCTGTGAGTGTTTCGAGGGTGTTTGGGGGTGCTCCTGCATCCTCCAAGCCAAGCAGATGTTATGCTGATGTAATGAATCAATATTTCAACCCAACAGAGGAACCTCACAAGCCAGGGACCAAGGAGAAACGTAAAAAGGCAGCTTCTTTCCAAACAGTGTCTCAGCTGCACAAGGTAAGAGCCAGCCCCTCATCCGAGGCCATAGGGAAGCATGCTCAGTGTCCCACTGTCATCCCACTCCACTCCCCTGACAAGACTCTGGGGTATCTTGTACCTGAGGGTCCGCCAGAGCTCCTGACACCCTCTTGTCCGTGCGCAAGGGGCCCGTGCCTGGCAGAGCCCCAGCCCTGTCCCCATGCCCTAGGGAAGGGCGCGGGGCTCCAGGCTGGGAGAGCGATGGTTCCCTTTGGCTTGTGCTGCTTCCGCCCGGCTGACGCTTGCGCTGCTCACAGCTCCTTCGCCTTTGAGAGAGCGGCAGTTAAGACTTGTAGTGATGTTTAGGTGATGTACTACATGAACATCACTTTAAGTCTGTGCTACTTCTCTCCTCATTCTGGTCAGCAGGAAGGACAGCCTTTGGGCAGAAGAAAATGGAGGAGGAACTTGCAGGTCTCTGAGCAGGCAGCTCGCCGCTGTCCTGTGCGGGGAGGTGACCTGAGCTCCTTCGCAGCTCAGGGTGACACCCCATGCTCACCACAGAAGTTATTTATCTGCCCCAGAGCTTAAGCCACTGGAAAACAGCACAGAGGGGGGTGTGAGCCCAAAGCTGTGTCCTGCCGTGACAGCCCTGTGGTGACGGTGACAGGGTGCTCGCAGAGGGCAGTGCTGGTGTCAGAGCCCCCGCAGGGACATGAGTGACTTTCTTCCTCCTGGACAAGTCACAGGCCTTGGGGAGAGGTGTTTGTAGCAAGAGCTTGCTCTGTGGTGAGGTGGAGCTGCGGGAAGGTGTTCCCAGGCAGGCTGAGCCTGTACGAGCAGGGGAAGGCAGCCTGCAAAGATCGAGGATGCAGATGCCTTTCCCATAGGAAAAGGCAGGGCCATGTCTTGGCTTGAGCCCTGCCTTGGACAGGAAAGGAGGCCCAGGCTGGATTGGCAGGGCTCTCTGTCATGGCCAAAGGGTATGGGAAGCACTGTGGAAGTGCAGGGGAAACCTGATGAGCTGAGGACTGCAGGCAGTGTAGATGCCAGCACTAGATCAGGAGGATGCTGAGCACAGAGTTGGTGGCACCAGCAGAGCTGTTTACGAGGATAAGCTCAGTGCTGTGCTCCTGGCTGTCCCCTGCAGCAAACCTTTACCTGCAAACACTTGAGAAGCACCCAGTCCCCTCTGCCATTGCTCCCACCCTCCAGAAGGCAGTGGTCCTGCTTACAGGGCTGGGGTGTCCAGTTGACAGGATAGCACAGGGATTAGGAAGAATTCCCTCTTTCCCATGAAGAGTGGTAGAGGGCTCTCAGCGTCTGCTCTGTCCCTGCCTGTGGGGGGAAGAAAGGGGCTGCAGAGATGTGTTGTAGGGGAGCAGAGGTGTCACCCTGTGCCTCATCCCCATCTCTGTCCCACAGGAGAACCTCAACAAGCTGATGACCAACCTGCGCTCTACGCAGCCCCACTTTGTCCGCTGCATCATCCCCAATGAGACAAAGACCCCAGGTATGTGTGGACTGAGACAGCACCCAGGGCGTTCCCTTGGGTGACATCCACATGTGGGAGCTGGCAGGACTCTGGCACCCACCTTCTTTCCAACCCTTGTCTTGCAGCAGTTCTGCTGCCACTCACAGCAAGCCCCATCTCAGTGTGGAAACCCCTATGACCCACACCAGCCTCCTCCACTGGGGAGAATGAGTTCTGCCAGGCTCCCCTTTTGGCTGTGCATTGATGGTTGGGCTGCCTTGTGTATGACAGCAGGCATGACGGAGTCTTTCAGGCTCACTGACTTCCATCACCTGAGGCCCAGGCTGCAGCACTCGCGCTCAGCGTAGGCCTGCAGGATGGGTTAACGCCCGCATTCAAAACCACGGGCACTCTCATTTCCAGGGTTCAGACCCATGCTGCAGCTCCATTTCCTCTGTCCTCTCGGGCTGAGTGTCTGCTCCACCTCTGTTCTCACCCACAGGAGCCATGGATGCCTTCCTGGTGCTGCACCAGCTGCGCTGTAACGGTGTCCTTGAAGGCATCCGCATCTGCCGTAAAGGCTTCCCCAACAGGATCCTCTACGCAGACTTCAAGCAGCGGTAACTCTCTCCTCTTCCTTGCCTAGCAGCCCACACGTGTTCTAGGGGAGAGAGACTTGCCCTGGCTCTGACCTGCTCCCCTGCTTGTGTGGGGCTGGTCTGAGCCACAACCACGCTCCCGATGCGTGTGGGATAGCACTGCTGCTGCTCTGTGCTGCCAGACATGGAGAGTTTCGTGCCAGACGTGATGAGACTGGTGATGTTTGGCATGCAGGGCTGGTACAGGGAGATGGTGGCAAGGCTCAGCTCCATTCCTCTCTGCCCTTGGGATCCTTACTGCTCTGTAGTTGGCCCCATCCAACCAGTGGCCTCTTCCTGCACAGTCTTCCTTGTGTTCAGGGACTAAGATCTGGCAGGGTTCCCTGGTGTCTGCTCTGCAGAAGAGCTCATTCAGCACCCTGGAGCAACTGGTTCATACATGGGTCCAGCCTGTGCAGCAGCACTGTCTAGAAGTACTAGAGGGAATTGGCATGACTGGGGTACAGGGATGACGATAGAACCACGGACTCTGTTCTGGAGTTCTTCTGCATGTCCTCCTCTGCTTTGTCCCTGCAGCTACCGTATCCTGAATCCAACAGCCATTCCAGATGACAAGTTCGTGGACAGCAGAAAGGCCACAGAGAAGCTGCTGAGCTCCCTGGAACTGGACCACTCGCAGTACAAGTTTGGTCATACCAAGGTGAGAGCGGGCAGCTGGTCCAGGGACACTGTTCCTCCTGTCCCTGCAGTCCCAGTGTGCTCCCCGTGCCCAGCTTGCTCTCTGCTTGGCCACAGCCCTGCTGGAGCCCTGCGCTCTGCAGGTTGTGTGTGGCCCTTGAAGGAGCTGAGAAGGGCGTTGTAATCCTAGAACCACAGAATGGTTTGGGTTGGAAAGCACTTCAAGATCACCCATTTCCAGCCCCCTGCCACGGGCAGGGACGCCTCACCCTAGACCATGACGCCCAAGGCTCTGTCCAACCTGGCCTTGAGCACTGCCAGGGATGGAGCATTTACCACTTCTCTGGGTACCCTGTTCCAGTGCCTCAGCAGCCTCTCAGCAAAGAACTTCTGCCTAATATCTAACCTGAACTTCCCCTGTTTGTTTGAACCCATCACCCCTTGTCCTATCACTACAGTCCCTAATGAAGATGCAGGCTGAGAAGAAACAGGTCTGAGCAGGACATCTCTGCTGCCTGAGCTCATACCACCCAAGGCAGCAGCTCGTGTCCACTCAGGGCAGGGAGCTCTGATGTCCCCTTGTGCCTTGTGTAGGTGCCCCTCCAACCAGTGCAGTGCAGAGAGGAGGCTGAACCTGCAGTGTGCAGCCCTCGCTGCTCTGTGTGCCCCTGCCTTGGCCACAAGTCAGCTCTGCCTCGTGGGTGATGTTCCCCCTGAGCCCGCTGCCCTCTCTGCTCTGACTCTGCTCTCCCTCTGCTCCTGCAGGTGTTTTTCAAGGCTGGTTTGCTGGGCTTGCTGGAGGAGATGCGGGATGAGCGTCTGGCCAAGATCCTGACCATGCTGCAGGCCAGAATCCGCGGGCACCTCATGCGCATCGAGTATCAGAAGATCATCAGCAGGAGGTAGAGCTGGGGGTGGGGGGAGAGGCAGAACGTTGTGTGTCTCCCTGTTCCTTTGCACATTTGAGTGGGTTTGGGGCAGTGGTTGGGTAAAGCCCTGTCGTGAAGGGCTGGAGGCAGACCTGTGAGAGGTCAGGCATGGGCTTGGTAGAGAGGCTCAGTGTACCTGGGTAGGGAAAGCCTTTGGTTTCCACTGGAAGATTCAGAGGGATGCAGAGTGAAGAGACCTGAAGCCAGCCCACACCACTCATCCCAGTAGGGCCATTATGTGTGCAGACAATGTGCCATTCATTCAGCACACTTCCATACTGGTTGAGAATAGAGCCGTGTCCAGGCCTGCAAAAGCCTCTATTGCAGTGGGGGTGGGATGTGGGGAATCTACACCCATGATGATGCTCTGCTTGTGTCTATCCAGGGAAGCCCTCTATACCATCCAGTGGAACATCCGGGCCTTCAATGCTGTCAAGAACTGGTCCTGGATGAAGCTGTTCTTCAAGATCAAGCCTTTGCTCAAGTCGGCTCAGACTGAGAAGGAAATGTCCAACCTGAAGGAGGAGTTCCAGAAGCTGAAGGAGGCTCTGGAGAAGTCCGAGGCTAAGAGGAAGGAACTGGAAGAGAAACAGGTCTCCATGATCCAGGAGAAGAACGACCTGACTCTCCAGCTGCAGGCAGTGAGTGGCTCACCCCCTCTATGGAAGTCTAAAGATAATGCAGGGTCCATGGGCAGGAGAAGCAGCAGATCATGCTAGATCCCTCCTCCAGCCTCTTGCAGTTCGAGACCCCCTTGTTGCCACAGTCTGTTTGAAATGCATTGTTAGACTTGGTGCAAACCTGAAGCATCATCACAGACTTGCCATCTTCGAGCTGCCACGGGGATTTGTGCTCCTCTGGCTTGGGAAGGGTGATCTCACCAGGAGCATGGGGAGATGACAGTTTGCTGATTGGCTGTGGTTGATCTGTGCTCTTCCTGTTCCAGGAAGTGTCTTTCCAGTGTTTCCATCCCCTGGAAAGATTCAGTTGCTGTTAGCTCTTTGGCCCTGCTTAGTGTCAGTGGTTGTGCCATGGGCCTTGCAAACACAGCTGTCTGGTTTTGTCCACCTGAGCAACTCAGGCATGCTCTACCCCTTCCACAAGGAGAGCTTCAGCTGTGGCCAGGGTAGCATGGCTGAGAGCCTGCTCCGGGGCAGTGGGTGAGCACTGCCTCTCCTGTGCTTGTCCCAGGAGCAAGACAACCTGGCAGATGCAGAGGAGCGCTGTGACCTGCTGATCAAGTCCAAGATCCAGCTGGAGGCCAAGGTGAAGGAGCTGACAGAGCGCCTGGAGGATGAGGAGGAGATGAACTCAGACCTCACCGCCAAGAAGCGCAAGCTGGAGGATGAGTGCGCAGAGCTGAAGAAGGACATTGACGACCTGGAGATCACGCTGGCCAAGGTGGAGAAGGAGAAGCATGCCACAGAGAATAAGGTAAGCGACCCTGCCTGAGAGCACAGCCTCATTGCCCTGGGGTCTCAAAGCTTGTGGAGGCACCAAAGAGAAGCACCAGGGACAAGGTTGCTGGCTTGTGGGAGCCTTTCATGGGTATTAGCAAAGCATCCCTCTCCCTGAGAAGATGAGCTCAGTTGTTGACTCCCTGTTCTAGGTGAAAAACCTGATTGAAGAGATGGCTGCTCTGGATGAGATCATTGCCAAACTGACGAAGGAGAAGAAAGCGCTGCAAGAGGCCCATCAGCAGGCCCTGGATGACCTGCAGGCTGAGGAAGACAAAGTCAACACACTGACAAAAGCCAAGGTCAAGCTGGAGCAGCAAATGGATGATGTGAGTCATAGACAGTGAAGTGAGAGAGGTTTGAGTCACACCTCCAGGTTGTCCCTGATGGGATGTGGAGGGTGGGATCATTATCAGATCCCCGTTTAATATGGCTAGTTGATGAATAACCCCATTGTCAAACTGCCCCTGGACCAAGAGGTGATCCAGAGTACCTCATTGAGAGCAGTTCTGGGCTGAGAGAATGGGACTGGACACCAAGCAGGAAACAGCTCTGGCTCTCAGGGCTGGATGAAGTTCCCATAGCAATGGATGTGGGGAAGGTTGGGGCTGCCAAGGATCCTTTCCCTCCCTACCCTGTTGCCCTTCATTCTCCAGCTGGAAAGCTCTCTTGAACAAGAGAAGAAAGTCCGCATGGACCTGGAAAGAGCAAAGAGGAAACTTGAAGGAGACCTGAAGTTGACCCAAGAGTCTGTAATGGATCTGGAGAATGACAAACAGCAGCTGGAGGAGAAACTCAAGAAGTGAGTGTGTGATCTGTGCCTGGGCTCTGTGCTGACTCTGCGAGGCCAAGGCCCACCTCTAGATCAAGTGGATGTGTGGCCTCTGCAGGAGCTGCTGGGATGGGGCTTTGGATGTGCCAGTTTGGCAACTCCAGTGCTCGCTTAGAGTAGTCCATGAGCTGCTTCTTACGCCTGTGGTCCCTTTCCTATGGGGATTTGTTTGTCCTCTAGAGCTGGGTGTTACACTGCAGGGAACAATCTTCCTTCGGCTTCAGGAGCCAGGTGTCCTTGGGAGGACAGTGTTTGTCTGACCACGGGCTTTGCCTTCTGTCTGTACAGGAAAGACTTTGAAATGAGTCAGCTGAATTCAAGGATTGAAGATGGGCAAGTGACTGAGGCCCAGCTGCAGAAGAAGATCAAGGAGCTCCAGGTATGGTGGGCAGAACTGTTCTCACAGCCTAGGAGTCCCCAATTTCCATCACGTGTAATGTGATGGGGAATCTGTATGGCCCAGACCCTCTCTGAACACATCTCCTAGGCAGAAGAGTGATGAAAAAAAGCGAAGCGTCAGCTAAAACATGGTAGGCTGAAAAGAAGCTCATGAAAGAATGAACTATTGAGGTGAATGCTGGCACCAGCACAAGGAACAGCTTCTAGGATGTAGTTCTCTGTCCAGATTAAAACCTTAAATCCAGTTCCCAAACTCTGAAGACCCGAACTTGTATGCTTGGCTTCTTCCTATCAGACAGGCCTCACATTAAAGCATGGAGGTTCCCACTGAAAAGAAGCAAGTATCATCCTGGATCCTGATGTCAGTGTATAGAGGAGACCAGGAGTTCTGCAAAACACACAGCCAGGGCGCATCCAGGCATGCATGCTTGAGAGAACCCCAACCCAGCCCAGGCCTTTGCTCCAGACTGGTGGCTGCTTGTTCCCCAGCAGCAGAGGAGACACCTTACTCCAATGTGGAGGGCAAAGATGCTGGTGAAACCTGGTGCTTGGAGCATCTGCCTTATTACCCCTTGTCCTATCAGGACAGTCCCCGATGAAGAATACCTCTCCAGCATCCATGTAGGCCCCCTTAGGGGATGTCTGCCCGTGGCAGGGGTTGGAACCGGCTGCTCCCAAGGTGCTTCCCAGCCCACACCATTCCATGGTTGTGTCTCTGCCAGGCCCGCATTGAGGAGCTGGAGGAGGAGCTGGAGGCCGAGCGCGCTGCCAGAGCCAAGGTGGAGAAGCAGCGGGCGGAAGTGTCCCGGGAGCTGGAGGAGCTGAGCGAGCGGCTGGAGGAGGCCGGCGGTGCCACGGCCACGCAGCTGGAGATGAACAAGAAGCGGGAAGCGGAGTTCCTGAAGCTGCGGCGGGACCTGGAGGAGGCGACGCTGCATCACGAGTCCACGGCCGCTGCCCTGCGCAAAAAGCACGCGGACAGCGTGGCCGAGCTGGGCGAGCAGATCGACAACCTGCAGCGCGTCAAGCAGAAGCTGGAGAAGGAGAAGAGCGAGTTGAAGATGGAGGTGGATGACCTGTCATCCAACATCGAGTACCTCACCAAGAACAAGGTGGGTGCTGCTTCTCTGCAGGGCAGTGAACACCAGTGCAGCTGGTGTGTTCAGCACAGCCATGCCCGTGGGATGTTGTCCTGGGTAGCTCTTTGCCATGGCCAAGTCACAGACTCAGAATCCCAGACTGGTTTGTGTTGAAGGGACCTTAAAGCTCATCCAGCTCCAACCCCTGCCACGGGCAGGGACACCTTCCACTAGAGCAGCTTGCTCCAAGCCCCTGTGTCCAACCTGCCCTTGAACACTGCCAGGGATGGGGCAGCCACAGCTTCTCTGGGCACCCTGTGCCAGCGCCTCAGCACCCTCACAGGGAAGAGCTTCTGCCTAAGAGCTCATCTCAGTCTCCCCTCTGGCAGGTTCAAGCCATTCCCCTTGGCCTGTCCCTACAGGCCCTTGTCCAAAGCCCCTCTCCAGGTTTCCTGCAGCCCCTTTAGTCCCCATTTTTCACTGGGTGTAGCTTGTCCCTGTATCCCTATGGCAACGTTTGCAAGTCCCTTTGGGAAGGATGGTGCTCTGTGGCCAGGGCTGGGTCTCACGCAGGCTCTGCTTGGGGCACGCAGGCCAATGCTGAGAAGCTGTGTCGCACCTACGAGGACCAGCTCAACGAGGCCAAGTCCAAAGTGGATGAGCTGCAGCGGCAGCTCAACGACGTGAGCGCGCAGCGGGGCAGGCTGCAGACCGAGAACGGTGAGTGACAGGGGACACGTGGCTGCCCCGGGGCACTGGGACACGTGGGGTGAGGTCCAGCCAGGCAGAGTGTCCCCCTTCTCCTGTGGACAAAAGGAAAATGGCAGGAGCTCCATCTGGAGCGCAGGGGGGTGGGATGTCTGTGTTGTGCCTCCAGTCAGGCCTTGGAAAACTGCTGTATAACTTGACTAGAGGCCAAGGAAAAGGACCTCTGTGGTGATGGTGGTTGTGCTGGGGGATGCTCTATGAGCTCCAGCATCAACAGGAGGGATTTCCTTCCGCTTTGCCTTTAGCTGCTTGTATCTCTGCCCATGGGCCCCAGCTTGGGTGGGTGGGGATGCTGCTGGAGGTCTCCGTGCAGCTGAAGGCCACAGGGTCTGCAGGAGCGTGAGCTAACGCAGGGTGCAGCCCTTCAGCCCCAAAGTAGCTGTTTTGGCTGTGTTTGACCCCAGGGGAGCTCAGTCGGCTGCTGGAGGAGAAGGAGTCCTTCATCAACCAGCTGAGCCGTGGCAAGACCTCATTCACACAGAACATTGAGGAACTCAAGAGGCAGCTGGATGAGGAGACCAAGGTGAGGCTTCTACGGCCGCTCTCTGCATGGCACAGATCTCAGGGAATGGGCCATGTGTCCCACGTGCCCCATGGAGCGGGGAAGTGGGTCATTCCCTGCACACAGGAGCCCCAAAGGCAGCTTCTTAACCTGGGAAAACCAGGAGTCCTCTCCTGCTGCCCCCAGCCCCGGTGCCATGGCTGGTGTCCTGGGGCCAGCGGCTCCTCTCATCACCTCTTCCCTTCCTCAGAGCAAGAACGCCCTGGCCCATGCCCTGCAAGCCTCCCGGCACGACTGCGACCTCCTGCGGGAGCAGTACGAGGAGGAGGTGGAGGCCAAGAGCGAGCTCCAGAGGAACTTGTCCAAGGCCAATGCAGAAGTGGCCCAGTGGAGAACCAAGTACGAGACGGATGCCATCCAACGCACGGAGGAGCTGGAGGAAGCCAAGTAAGTCTGATGGTGGAAGTGGGTTCCTTGCGGGTGGCAGATTTCCGTTCGGTGATGGGCTGAGGCTGTTTGGGCAGGCTGTGTGGGCAGTGGGGTGGGATAACATGGGCCAAGAGCACTCCCCCCTCGCTGCCACCGGCAGGAAGAAGCTGGCCACCCGGCTGCAGGAGGCTGAGGAGGCGGTGGAAGCCGCACATGCCAAGTGCTCCTCGCTGGAGAAGACCAAGCATCGGCTGCAGACAGAGATCGAGGACCTCTCGGTGGACCTGGAACGCGCCAACTCAGCCTGCGCTGCCCTGGACAAGAAGCAGCGCAACTTCGACAGGATCCTGGCCGAGTGGAAGCAGAAGTACGAGGAGACGCAGGCGGAGCTGGAGGCGTCGCAGAAGGAGTCGCGCAGCCTGAGCACGGAGCTCTTCAAGCTCAAGAATGCCTACGAGGAGTCCCTGGACAACCTGGAGACCCTCAAGAGGGAGAACAAGAACCTGCAGGGTAGGACTGGGCTCAAGCTCTCCCCTCGAACTCCTTGCTCAGACTCTTGCTCTCGTGGGGTCCCCTGTCCCCAGCCATGTGGTGGGAGGGGTGCTCCCTGCAGGCAGGGCTCAGACCTTGCTGCTCAGCCGAGACAAGGAATGCAGCAGCCCAGCCAAGAAGCCACCCTTGTTCTGTCCTCGTGCTGGGCACTATGGGCTGGCAGGCAGCGCCACTTGGCCCTTGTTAGCCAATGGTGCGTGGCAGGCAGAGCCATGACCCTGGTTTGGGGGTGTTGCAGTGGACAAGCAGGTCTCCATGCATCCGTAGCGCCTCTCCCACGCCCTCTCCTCCACCCAGACTGCAGCAGTGGCCCCAAGCACAACTCAGCTGCTCTCTAAGGGCCGGGGGTCATCATCCAGCCTGGGCAGGGGGATGGGGATGTCTCACTCTCATTCCTGACCAACCGCCCTTCCACCCCTGCCAGAGGAAATTGCTGACCTGACCGACCAGATCAGCATGAGCGGGAAAACCATCCATGAGCTGGAGAAGCTGAAGAAAGCCCTGGAGAGTGAGAAGAGCGATATCCAGGCAGCGCTGGAGGAGGCTGAGGTGGGTCCTTGTCTCCCACTGGTGCTTGCATGTGCTCCTTGCCCTCGAGGGCAGCACTCGCACCAAGGGGACAGGGCTGGGCTGAGCTGCAGCCCCTGGGCTCATGGGGCTCGTGCAGCCACAGCAAGGCACTGGGATGGCCCCCTCTGCTCCCCATAGCTCTGGGGTGGGGACAAGGCCAGGCTGGGGCAGGTGGCTGATGGAGCACCCCCAGGGGCCACCCTCTGATGGCTGCTGCTGTCTCTACAGGGGGCCCTGGAGCACGAGGAGAGCAAGACTCTGCGCATCCAGCTGGAGCTGAACCAGATCAAGGCTGACGTGGACAGGAAGCTGGCGGAGAAGGATGAGGAGTTTGAGAACCTGAGGTGTGTGCAGAGGGGCTGGGCTGGGCCATGGCTGGCTCCGTGGCCCTGGCTCTGTCAGGGATGGGGCTGACGCATCATCTCCCGCAGGCGCAACCACCAGCGCGCCATGGACTCCATGCAGGCCACGCTGGATGCAGAGGCACGGGCCAAGAACGAGGCGGTGCGGCTGAGGAAGAAGATGGAGGGAGACCTGAACGAGATGGAGATCCAGCTGAGCCACGCCAACCGCCAGGCCGCCGAGTTCCAGAAGCTGGTCCGGCAGCTCCAGGCCCAGATCAAGGTTGGGTGACGGCGGTGGGACCGGGTTGGGGCTGTCCCTGCTGCCAGCCCCGCGGCTGCTGACCCTGTGGTGCCCTGCAGGACCTGCAGATCGAGCTGGATGACACCCAGCGCCACAACGACGACCTCAAGGAGCAGGCGGCCGCCCTGGAGCGCCGCAACAACCTGCTGCTGGCCGAGGTGGAGGAGCTGCGGGCGGCGCTGGAGCAGGCAGAGCGGAGCAGGAAGCTGGCGGAGCAGGAGCTGCTGGATGCCACTGAGAGGGTCAACCTGCTCCATTCCCAGGTGAGGGACCGCCGCGTCCTGCGTCTCTGCTGGCACTGGAGGGCCCGGAGCCCACACAGGAGCAGGGCCATGGTGAACTGACCCTGCTCTGCCTGCAGAACACGGGCCTGATCAACCAGAAGAAGAAGCTGGAAGCAGACGTCTCACAGCTGAGCAGTGAGGTGGAGGATGCAGTGCAGGAGTGCCGCAACGCTGAGGACAAGGCAAAGAAGGCCATCACAGATGTAAGAGTGATGGGGCTGGCGGGTGGGAAAAGAGGGGAAGCTCTCAGAACATCTTCATTGAGCCCCCAGGGCTGCCTGGGCTTGTGGTGATGCCTCTTGGCCTTGCAGGCTGCCATGATGGCAGAGGAGCTGAAGAAGGAGCAGGACACGAGCGCGCATCTGGAGCGCATGAAGAAGAACATGGAGCAGACCATCAAGGACCTGCAGATGCGCCTGGATGAAGCGGAGCAGATTGCTCTCAAGGGGGGCAAGAAGCAGATCCAGAAGCTGGAGGCCAGGGTGAGAAGGCAGGGCCAAGCCCCTCATGCTGCATCAGGCTCTGCAGGGCCCCAGCACTGCTTCGTCCTTCTGGAGCCAGACTGTACACATGGAATCCATGGGCAGTGAGGGATGGTCCCTGAGGACCTGAAAGCCTTTCCTAGGGGTTGTTCAGTCTCAGCTGTGGCTTCCCTGAGCTGGGAAGGTGTCTTGGCCTCATCTGGGGCTGGTGCTGAGCTCGCCTCTATCCCCCTGCAGGTGCGGGAGCTGGAGGGAGAGCTGGATACGGAGCAGAAGAAGATGGCTGAGGCCCAGAAGGGCATCCGCAAGTACGAGCGGAGGATCAAGGAGCTGAGCTACCAGGTACAGCAGCACCGGTCCCAGCTCCAGCCTGCAGGACCCAGCTCAACACTCCCTGTGCTCAGCCTCTGCCGTTACCCCAGTCCCCACCTTGTCCTGGGCTCTGTGCAGAGAAAAGGGGCAGGACAGGCTGCGGCCACAGCAACCACCCCCTGCCCATGGGTCAGCACCTCCTGAGCTGGGTGCTGAAGCACAAAGGGGTCTGGGGACACACACACACACACACACGACAAATGGGCAACAGATGGTGCTGTGTGCGTGTGTCTGAGGGGCCCTGGCACCACTGGGACTATTGGCTGAAGGTGTGGGGCAGCTGGACCCCCAGTTGGGGTTGGTTTTGGGTCCTGCTAACAGAGCTGGGGCACTTGCAGGCTGAGGAAGACCGGAAGAACCTGGCACGGATGCAGGACCTCATTGACAAGCTGCAGAGCAAGGTCAAGAGCTACAAGCGCCAGTTCGAGGAGGCGGTAAGTGCCTGTCCCCACTGCTGCTGCTGGCCTGGGGCAGACCACCCCAGGACGGCCGCAGGAGGGAGGGGCCATGGGGCTGATGCAGTGCCCATACCCCCCCTCCCCATGCAGGAGCAGCAGGCCAACTCCAACCTGGTGAAGTACCGCAAGGTGCAGCACGAGCTGGACGATGCCGAGGAGCGGGCGGACATCGCCGAGACGCAGGTCAACAAACTGCGCGCCCGCACCAGGGAGGTCATCGCCTCCAAGGTAAGGCCACCAGCACGGGGACAGGGCTGCAGCACCCGTGCAGCACAGCCCATGGCCCCGTCCTGCCCAGCACCGCATCTGGGCTCTCACCAAAGCTTTGCTGTGGTTCTTCCCCAGCACGAGTAGCAGGCACTGGTGCCTGCCCTGCGCCGCTGCCCGCTGTAGGTTGGAGCTGAACGGCTGCTGCCAGCTTTGCACTGTGTGAATAAACGTAGATGTGCCAGGACTTGCTCTCTTGTGTCTGTCACCGGGTAACCAGGGCCTTGGCCTTTGCTGCTGTGGAGAGCAAGCTGGGGGCTCTGGGGGTGTCCTGCACAGCCAGGCAGGAGGCAGGGACAGGACTCTGCTCTATGTCCTAACTTGCTTCAGGCTTGGGGTGGGGTTTGGGAGAAGAGCCCTGTCCTCATCCCTCCCCACCAGCCAGCCCACTTCAGCCCCCTCAGCAGCAGGGACCAGAGCTGAGGCAGGGTGGGGTGGGTGAGGGTGTCAGACAGAACACAGAATGAACACTGCCAAGGCCACCCCTAACCCATGGCACTGAGGGCCTCGGGTACACGGTGCGCGAGCGTTTCCAGAAGAGTCATTTCATCACTGCCCTGGGCAGCCTCACCGTTACTCCTGGGGAGAACATGAAAACCCCCAACTACAGTCCTGCAAAGGGCCTGAAAAGAAAGACATCTCCACTTGGTTCTTTAAAATAGATTTCTTTAATAGTTTCCATTTGAATACGTTAGTCTGCAGTTAGCGAATTGGCATTAATCCAGGCAGCACAAACCTTAGCAATCCGTGGGGACAGTGCAGGCTTCCAGCAGTACTTGTTAGGGACAGAGGGTCCCACCTCCATCCCAGAGTCCAGGCGCTCTGCCTGGCACCATGCAGGACACCTCCTCCCCATGCTCTTCGTAAGACAGACAATAAAAGGATGAAGCAGAGAGCTCATCCCTCTCAAACTGAGATGTTGAGGCATCTGCAGGGACAGATGAGCTCACAGAGATGACACCCAGTTATTATGTGCCTGCGCCCCTCTGCACGCTCATGCCCCAACACCCATGTTCCCTCTTTGGAGGAGCTGCTGTGGGTTCCTTTTCCTTCCCTGCTGACGGCCAACTTTGGCTCCTGCACCAGCCTAAAGGCCAAGGCAAAGCCAAGCTGCCTCTAGGATGTGCGCACCCCACAACCACTGGGGCCTTGGGTGATCAAAGGGAGTTCAGTTCACCCACACAGCCAGATAGCTAAGGCCAGACAGACTTTGGTCCCTCTGTGTGTTACATCAATCCAGATGTGAATGAGACTCTGGAGGCTTAGAGCAACAATCACTGGATGCACCAATAAAAGGCATCCCTTACATTAAAATCCTTTATAACTTGAAGCATTTATTTTACGCGTACATCATTACAGTTAAGAAGAAGCAAAGATACACCAAAGCCACAAGTACCCAAGAACAAAAAAAGTACAGAGGAGAAAGAAATGAGCTCAGGGGAGGGAAGGGGCAGGGAGGTGGGGACCTGATGCTGCAGCTCTGCAGTGAGGAACCAGGGTAGGGTCAGCCCAAGGCATTCAGCCTGCCAGGTGGGACACAAGGATCCTGGGAGCTCCTGCATGAATCCAGGTTAATGCACGAGCTCAGAAACTCTGAGCCCCCTGCAAGCAAAGTACCAACTGCAAGTCCAGAGCAGGACACAGAGGAGAGGAGAGGAGAGAGGGATGGGGAGAACAGGCCCTGCACGGGGGAGTTGGAGCCTTGCTCCTCACCCAGGGCCCCAGCACAGGGACCCTCAGAGTGGGCTGCATTCTGCTGGCAATGATGAGACACAATGCTTCAACCCTGGGACATCTTTTCCCCAGTACCTCCCCGGAGCCAGGACAGAGCTGAAGCCAAGTCACCTCATCAAATCAGAAAGGTTAAGAAGTGTTTCAAAGAGGACAGGTTTCCTTTAGCGGGAGCTGCGAGACAAGTTTTTGATTCAAATGCAGTGGCTCAGGACTTCAGGCTGTTATCTCATTCCTGGGAATCTGCCTTGGAGCAACACAATTACCTCTGGTGAGGAAGCAGGGCAGGTGCAGGTTTGGCAATCAGGACTGCCAAATGCCAATTCCCCCTTTTCCAACATATCCCACAATGTTCCTTTCAACCAGGAGTGTTTATTCCCAGCATTTAACACATTCTGATAGAACAGATCCAAGGAAAACAACTGACATCTCCAGTAAATATTGCACTTCAAGATTAGTGTGTGGGTTTTGCTTAAGGACTGAAATCAGAGACTGACATAAGACTTCAGGCATAGCAGGTCAGCATCAAGAGCAATGGTCCTGAAGAGGATTTTAAAAACCACATTAGTTCCCCAAGAAAGGACAAGCTGCAAGTTTACCAAAATTAGTACATTTTAATGCTCTGTGAAAGAGCCAACCCCTGCTGCAACTGTCCCAGTGCTGAGATGTGTCTGTTCTCCACAGCACTGTAACACCTTCAGGTGGGAAGGGGAAGACAGCAGGAGCAGGGGTTCTCTCCTAACACATAGATTTAGTACCAAATGATCCAAAAGGAGATGGTAAAGAGGTGACTGGAGCTGGGGCTCTCAGGAATTAAAAGCACACACACATGCGCGCGCACACACACACACACACACACACTCACACTCTAACCACCCCTGAAACCCTGGTTCCAAACCCCAACAGAAGACTTGCACCCAAGGGAGCCCTCGTGGTGGCTCCACACATGGCTGGTGGCTGGGTCCTGGTCACACTGGCTCCTTGGACCTCACATCTGGAGGACAATTCTGTGCTTTTCGACTTGCTTATTCTGGAAGAGCCACAACTCAACTGGCACATACAGAGCATCCTCTCACAGGGCTGTAAAGAACGATCTCTGACCAGCCACGCTGGGCTGGGAAGAGAGAAAAGAAAGAGTCTGGTTTTTGCAGGTAATGGTTTTTATCCCAGAACAGCTGGAAGATACATCCCTGAATGTGTTACCCAGAGAGCTCTCAGAGTCTCATCTGTTAGAGATCAGAGATGGGGATGGGGGGGGCTGGGGTTGGGACAATGCTCCACGGTTCCAAGCCGTGCACACACACACACTCCACAGCATATCCCTGAAAATCCATGGGCTGTGAGGGACCCTCCAAGCACTGTCCATCAGAATCTGGAGTGAAGAGTTACTCCTCAGCAAAGTCTCTGTCAACGTCCATATACGCCTCGTCGATGTAGCTAACTATGGCACAGGGGGATGTCCGGTCTGGACTGAGCAGTATAGATACAGTCTCTTTCCAGTAGGCAAAACTAATACATGAGCTCTGTGGGAAGAGATGAAGAGGTTGGTTAGTGAGGTCCACAGGCACTGACATGCAGCAGAAGGCACATCCCAAAGGCATTCAGCAGAGGGAACTGAGAATTGCTTCTCATTCAGCCCAATTTGCCCAGCCCCTCCTTGCCAGGGCAGGGAGCAGAAGGGGTGGGAAGAAGCTCCTCTTCAGGTACCTCATCTATAGGAGACTGCCTGCCCATCACTCATGACAGCCATATGGCTGTGTTCTGCAGTTAGATATGCACCAAAGAAGGGCTTTCTTAAACACATTAAAATCTGTTAAAGCTGCCACTCAATCACTGAAAAATCAAGGAAGGAACCTGTGCAACCTCCCTTCAGCCTTCTAGTGCATATACAAAGGAGCTGTCTTCTCATCACAGGTCATTTATTCCTCTTCTTAGTGCCCAAGACAGACCAGCTCAAGTGGAAAAGAGTAGGCTGCTTTCCTTGTATTGTATGT
The DNA here is from genome assembly GCF_034315485.1 of Pezoporus occidentalis. NCBI lineage: Eukaryota > Metazoa > Chordata > Aves > Psittaciformes > Psittacidae > Pezoporus > Pezoporus occidentalis. The sequence continues at coordinate 131,796 of NW_026916192.1, forward strand.
CCCTTGTATGCCCCCTTGTAAACAGGGCAGCTGCCCTGTATTGGAGCAGCTGCACCAGACTGTTTTCCTGCACTGTGCCACACCAGAAGAGAGGGGACAGTCTGGTTAAGGTGCTAGCTATTGTTAAGGGTGGATTCTGTCCTGCCTCCACACCCCTGTGCAGGGCTGTTCACCTCACCAGCCCTGCCTCTCAAACCCACCCAGCACTAGCAAGTCTCACTGTGTGCCAGAGCAAGACCTAAGGGCCTACTTGCAGGAAAACCCAGCATCTACCTTGTGAAGTCTGACTGCTTGCGGAAGGGACCTGACTGGGAAGATGGTGTGAAAAGCACTACACAAAGTCACACTCTGGAGCACAGCTTGCTCCTTTCTTTCCCTTCACCACCTCTCACTTCCCATTTTTGCCAGCTGACTAGTGGACAAAATGCTGTAACTGATTCTTTCAAGGCTAAGGGGCTCACATACATTTTCTAAGCAGGTGCTGTCTTTATCCTTGTTGAGGTAATGCTGCTGCCAGAATCGCAGGAGACTGTGGAAGTTGTTCAGGATGAAGCCTGGGTATTTTTCTGTGTACTCCATCTGTTGCAAAGTGTGCAGATAAAAAGGCAGCTTTTCTTTCCTTCGGGCCAGCATTAGGATAACTAAACTTGTGTTCAAACAACTGACATTTTCCTAAAGGTAAAAATGACACAGTAGGTGAGACAAGAAAACCCCAAACCAACCATAAACCCCCCTGAGGTATCAGCTGTACACATCCTTACAAATCATGCTTATGGTAAGCAAGAGGAGCTCCTATGTGTACCAAGAAGGGACATGCGTCTCCTGAAGAGAAGGCAGGTTCCTCCCTGCTCCCAGCCCAGTTCATCACTACACAATATCAGCAATCTGCAAAGTTACTGTCAGCTCTTTACCTGTGTAAGTGTCTGTACATGAATAATATTAATGAGACGGAAAAGAAAGGACATTCTCATGGACATCTGGGACATATATGACAACAGGCGGCACTCTGACAGGACTTCTGCAACTGCAGCGAGAAGAAAGAGACAGTCATCAGGTGCTTAAAGTTCAGGCAGGTTGGTCCAAGCAACATGGCAGTAAGGGCTGGTGCTCAGACCGTAGCAACAAACACACAGAGTGGTGCTTCTCAGGCTAAAATGAAAGTTTTCAAACCCCAGACTTTAAATAACCACTGCCGGTACCAAACACCCCAAACACCGCTTCTTATTCAAGGGCCTGTAAGGACAGGCCAAGGGGAATGGCTTTAACCTGCCAGAGGAGAGACTGAGATGAGCTCTTAGGCAGAAGCTCTTCCCTGTGAGGGTGCCCAGAGAAGCTGTGGCTGCCCCATCCCTGGCAGTGCTCAAGGCCAGGTTGGACACAGGGGCTTGGAGCAAGCTGCTCTAGTGGAAGGTGTCCCTGCCCGTGGCAGGGGTTGGAGCTGGATGAGCCTTGGAGCAAGGTCCCCTTGCAAGCCAAACCAGTCTGGGATTCTGTGATTCTTTACCTTTAGCATCAGACTGATTCTCAAATCGGTCCAGGGACAGGGTAATGCAGCGAACAAGCATGTTTGAGTCAACCAGTGAACTGTTGATCTGATTTAAAAATATCTGGAACTAAAGAGAAATAGTTTTTAGTACTGGATTAAAAAAAAAACCAACAAAACCACCATCCTACAAGCACACCCACAGAGGAGGTCTGAGAACAGCATTTCGTATCTTCAGAATGGGTATGGCCAAGGGGTGTGATAACGCAGTTACTCTGTGGCAGAAGGGGAACAGGTCAGTTAGGAAAACCTACAAACAGGGTTTGGCAAGTAAAGCAACATTAAGTGTTCTCCAGGTGTTTAACACTGAAATTGAACAGTTCTTGAAGGATACTGGAGAAACCACCTGAAGTTCTGAGCGCAAGCACCCAAAACGTGCACTTCAATGTAGTGCTTCAGACATGGACAATTTCTCTTTCCCTTCAGAAAGGTCAGTTCTGAATGCCCAAATGCTCAGGGTCATTTCCTTTTTTGTTATCCCCAACAAGAAAAAGAGGAGATCCATACTCCAGGGACTGCCTCATCCACCTCAAGCCAACTCCAGCACTGAAGGCTGCCCAAAGGATGCCTACAGCAAGTACTTTAAAAACACTATGGCAAAGGAAAACACCAAAGTCCTGGCACCACTCAAATCTCTTTTGAAGCTAGGTCACTTCAATGAAGCCAAGATTTCATACACTGTTGGTTTTGAAAGAGGGAAATGAGTCAGCATAGCTGCTGGGCTCTCTAGTTCCTCCAGCTCCATGTTTTCCTACACTTTCTCTGTACAAGCAGACAGTGCTAAGGAGGAATAACGCGGAGAAATACAGAATGACGATTAAAGAAATTATAGCTTGATAAATAGGAAGCACACACAAAGTGTAAGGACAGATTCTCTAGAAGGACTGAATTCATTTACCAGAAAACCACCTGAAATTAAATACATCTTTCTTTTAAATGCACCTCTGCTTCTATCCTCCCTGGTCCTTCAGACTTAACAGCAACCAGAGAAACATTTCAGTAACAGAAGCAAGAGTATGAGGTGACTCAAAGCCTATCCAACAGCTGATGTTACATGCACAAAGTGCACAAGAGCATGCAACCACTCTGCATAGAGTTGCCCATTCCTGATCTACATATACAGCCAAGTTTTATAGGTAATTACATCAGCCTTGTATGTAATTGCATGTAAATTCACGTAACATCAATGTATGTCTTTCTACAGCATCAAATATTGAGTATTTAAAGTCATCTCAATGAAGAACCCTTAAAGCTCCAGTAAAAGTTTTTTCTGAGCCTGTCTCAACATCCACAACTATCAACTTAACCCAAACCCCAGTGACTTCACAGGAAATGTTCTACCATAAACCCTGACCTTAGCCCTGCCTGATCATGCAACAGGGCAGAATTTTCTGAGCAGCCCAGTGCCTGCTGACTCACAAGGGCTGCGACACTTCTGAGAACATGAGTGTATGCAGCAACACAGATGCTTGTGAAGTCTTTGGCAGCTCATTCCTTAGTGTTAATTGTGCACCAAGCTCAACAATCACACCAAAATCGAATACATCTGAGCTTTAGTGCTACATCTGGCTGCATTGTAATGTATGTAATGTGACCCAATTGGCACAGCTTCTGCAAGTATTTACCTTCTCATCTGTGTTGATGTACTTGTTGAACCTCTTGAATGCATCAATATTGAATTTCATCAGCTCTCCCAGAAGGTCAAAGTAACTCTGAAGCACATCTCGTGATTTGCACTCACTATCAACAATGCAGTAGAGAATATGCTGGCATGGGAGGAAAACATGTTATTGCCACAGTTTAGTCCAAGCCAGCAGTACAGCACAGACTGTGATGTAACCACTAAAACAGCTATCTCCAGGTTTAGTTCTGAGAAGACAGAACTAAAGACTACAATGCAGATGAGAGTTCTGTTAAATTAATCCCAGCGATTAACTTAAACAGGGGAAGTTCAGGTTAGATATAACAAAGAAGTTCTTTACTGTGAGGGTGCTGAGGCACTGGCACAAGTTTCCCAAAGTAGTGGTAAATGCTCCATCCGTGGCAGTGTTCAAGGCCAGGTTGGACAGAGCCTTGGGCAAAATGGTCTAGTGTGAGGTGTCCTGGCCCACGGCAGGGGGCTGAAGCTGGATGATCTTAAGGTGCTTTTCAACCCAAACCATTCTATGATTCTGTACACTTCGTTACCTCCAGGAGTCCTCTCTTCAGCAGGAAGATCTGGTCTGCATAGGAGGTGGTCCCCCGCAGAAAACTTTCAACTGCCCTCGCTTGCCAAAACCTGAGAGAAAGAAGAAATGAGGTTTTCATTTTGGAGCAAGGGGAATATTTATCACAACTATTGTTTCAATCAGATTTCCTGAGCTGTTTCATTCCAATCTAAAGCTGGAGTCAGACCTGCTGATCCTGCAGAAAGTCACTGTGCTGGGTGTGAGGTCCAACACAAGCTCTGGCATTCCCCCTCACCTGCACTACCACAGCAGACAAGTGCAACAAAGCCAGATCTTTTCATAGGTTATAATTTTCAATGGCTATAAACTGCACGAAAACAAACTGACTTCCCAGTCAACTCTAAAGAGCTCCAGCACAAGTGAACCCACCTGAAGGAGGATTCAGCCGGTTCCTTCTTCATAACCTGAAGCAGTCTGGTCAACAAACCCCTTTTCCCATCACAGACAAGACTCCTAGAGCACATGAGGAAATCACAGCATGAGTGGAAGGGCTGCCAAGCTCTGTACCTTATAGAACACTGAATCCAGTCTCTTCTCCAGAGCTTTTAGTAATCAAAATCCCAGTATTAAATATATAGTACAAATATTCATTGCTAGTTCTACCAATGGAAGAACTCTCCTCACTGCCTTTGATGAACATCTGCAATAAAAAGCTGCAACATGACTTCCAAACAAACCCTAAAGAAAAATGATTCATTTCCTCTCAAAATTGTAATGATTTCAAAAATACCAATTCACAGCTTGTAGTGTTGAAGAGTTAGAAAAAAATGCCATATATACCATATTTGTGCTTAGGAATGAAAGAAACACAGGCCTTTTTTGCTCAATAGATGTAAAGGAAGCTCCAAGTTCTGTTTAAGGAGACAGAGTATGAAAACCCAAATGCTACATGAAGTAGCCTTCATGAGTGTAGCACTAAAAACACAGAGGCTGTAGAACTGCAACACTATTTGTATTAAACAGCATCTTCAGTGAGCATCTACCTACAGCAACCTTGTGCAAAAGCAATGCCTTGATTCACCCCTGGCAGTACTCAAGGCCAGGTGGGGGTGGCAACTGGATGAGCTTTAAGGTCCCTTCAACCCAAACCATTTTATGATCTCATGTATAAGGAAAATCAACATGGAAACAAAATGCTAAGGGTGAAAAAGATACCAAGTTTAGGTCAGAAACTGAGCAATGCTGCCTGTCAGGCGACACAAGCCACCCTGCAGAGGCAGAATGAAGCATTTCAAGCTGCACCCTCCTACTCAAAATGCCCCAGGATGCAGGTTCAGCAGATACTCCCAGGTTAACTGCCATGTACTGGATCAGTACCCTTACTGAGCAGTCAAGAGCCAGCTGGAAAAGCCCTTGTGGGAAGCAGCTGTTTCGCAGTGTGAGTCTGTTCTCACTACCACTTGAGAGAGATGAGAAACTTTGCAGGCAGGAAGAAGCTCCTTTAGTGTGCTCCTAACTGGGCGAATTCTTTCTCCTAAATACTCACCCCTTTTTGACCAAAGCCAGAAGGGTACCTGTGCTTAGAAAGGAAGGATCTGAGTAATACAGACAGCATTTCTTCCCAATTAGGCACAGTATTATAATAATTTTAATCTTCTCTTAGAGAATTCCCTTTAGAAGAGAGGTAAATCTGCTCTGGGAGCCCAGGGCCCGGCTCATACTCTGGGACTATCCTGATAACTGAATTCTGCAAATATTTCAACCTGGGAGGTTTGTGCATCAGAATCATGTATTAAAGAGCTTATTAAGTCAAAATAGTCAATCTAACAGGTACTCAAATCTAACACTACAGATTCACAAGTAGTTTAACATGTTAATCTAATTTAGCTTATTCTAGTTATCAGCTGCTCTTAAAATAAAGACTCTGAGTAGACATATATTTGTGCAGACCGGAAACAGACATTGTGTATGCACAGACTGCTCCTGAATCTCTAAGTTTTATTAGTAGCAGCAATTCATGCATTTAGGGGATACCAGTTTACTCAACAGGTCTGTTTGTAGTGCCCATAGTGAGAAGGGCCAGACAAACAGGCCTTTGGAAAGCAAATCATGACGGAGTCTGGTCCATGAACTCAAACTCCCTCTTTCAGGTTGCTTTTGTTTTATAAAGAGCCTTACTCTGAGCACAAGCCCATTTTAGTTTTGCTAAAGACCACGAACATCATACAAACCTAGCCACTTCCTGCTGAAACACTGGAACTAAAGCAAGTGTCTAGGACAGAAGGACCCCAAATAAATCAGGTGACATCAAACCCCAAGTGCTTGCAAAACTTCAGAAGCTACTGCAATAACCCTTTATCCCTACTCACCTGTCTGTGTTGACAACTGCATCAACTTCAGGGATGTTGGCTTTATGGGAGATTGCACTCAGCTCGTTGAGTTCTTGGCTGTTTAAAAGCAGATACTTGTTCCTACAGCAGGACATTTGGGGAGTTGGGGAGAAAACGCAATGAATTCAAGAGGCAAATGTGCAATCCCATGAAGAGTAAAGCTACACACCTATGAGGGCTGCAGGACCAGGCAAGCAGCTTCCACCTCTCTGACACTGCTCCCCTCACCACAGCGCAGCAGGCCAGCTACCTGCTGCGTTGTGAACCTCCTCCCAAACCACCAAATGCCAGTTTCAACACTGACCACCTCGGAGATGGTGGTGCTTTGCTGTTCAGGATCTTATGGTTTGGTTTTTAAAATCTCAGCAACATTTTGCTGAATTTCAGAAGACTTAAATCAACTTTTTCCCACAGCTTCCTACAGTTTCTCTCTGCCCTATAGTGACCATGCTCTTTGTCAGTAGTAAATCTCAGAAAGTAGGCACTGCAAGAGAAGTCCTCAATCATCCTGGTATTTTACTACTTTGAACAAACTGTTTACTCTGGATAGATTAAAACACTTCACGAAATGCAGAAAACAGAACAGGGATGGATACAAGCCCCAGGAATTTGCATGGAATTCATTTTCAAATACTACACTTTTCCTAATGAAAATCAATTAGTCTAGCTGTGAAGTAAATGAAATGCAGAAGAAGACTGACAGTAGAAATGTAATCCAGAGGCTCCCTTTGAGAGACTCCCTGCCCAATGCCAGTGTGCTCCCATAGAGCCCTCCAAAGTGCTCAGAATCAACTGCAAAGTTGTATTTTCAGGAGCCCTAAAGGAACACAGGATGCAGTGATGACTGTGAAGGTGTGCAAAGAGATCTATTCAGCATACATAACTACACAGAAGATAAACTGTTAGACCAGAAAGGTGATGGGGATGCCTTCTTGCTTCGAACACTGGCTTCCAGATAAGTGCCCACTGAGGCTGTCACATGGAGCTTCTTTTGATCTGGATCAACAGGTTTCTGTAATGAAAATACAGCCTCTCTTCCCAGGCAATAAACAGTCCCACAAGTGTGAGTTTATACATAGTCTTACTGAATACTAGCACAGAAGTAGTTGCTCTCATCTTGTCCTTGGCTAACTCAGCATATCTGTGAGCTCATGTAATTCTTTAAAACCCCAAACCAGATTCCACACATTCCACTTGCTCAAATGTTACAGCTGAAAGCTCTGTTTAAACAAGCCTGAGATCTTTGTAGTGGTCACTCAAGCGGGAATATCATCTAAAGAGATTTTATTGGAAAACCTGGAATGATTCCTGGGCAAACAATGTCTTGCAGGGAGGATTTACAATAGGTCGGCCTTACCCTTCTGCTTATAGTATGTCCAGCAGCTCCCCAGTCTTAAAGCTAATCCTGCACAATAAAAAGGTTGATATTTCCATCCAGTACTAGATCAAACCTACACACAGTATCACTGGCTGCACATCTGAGCAGGGAAGCAGTGCCATATGCTTCAAAGGCAGATGTTTGTAAGCAACAGAACACCACCTTGGAGGACTGAATTAGAGCACCAGGACACTGTACTGCAAGATATGATTCTACATGTCAGAACAGAGCAACAAATACCTTTGTAGCAGCAGTACAGCATTTATAGATCACTATTCCAGCAGACTCAACCTTTGCAAGTCTGCCTTTTGAAGGCAAACAGAAGCTTTCTTCCTATTTCCAACCTAGCTTCCCAATGGCTAGCTGACAGATAACTGTTCCTTTAACATTTTCCCATCCAGTTTCATCAGGTCTTCTCTGTTGCTGGCATTCAGACACCAATCATGTCTCCCCAGCCTTTTGAAAAGGCAAAGGAGTCTTGATTAACCTCTTCAGAGGTTGTCTTTCACCTTGATCTTCCAAACTGAACATGTCCTCACAGGGTACATGTGCTCTTGTGAGCACACTGGCTCACTACCAACTCTCAGAGAAAAGACAGATAAAGAGCAGCATGAAAGCTGCCTCCTTATTCCCTCAGCCAGAAAGTGCTTACTCATCATATAAACGTTTCAGTTCATTGCAACACAAAGCAAAATGGGCTATTTCAAATCATTAACAGACATGTTAAGACATGCCCACTGCAGAGCATGTCCATAACATCTTCACAGCAGGAGCTGAAAGGCACATGAGCATGGAATCAAGTTTAAGGACTGTACAATGTTCCATTCACATGGATCCTGCACCATGCTTGGGACACCCACTGTAACTGCAACCAAACACACCGAGCCCCAGTCTCCCACAGCTTTCCATACTCACTCATGGTGATCACTAAAGCTCTGAAGAAGCCTCAAGAACTGGATCTTCAAAGTAATGTCCTAAAAAGAGACAAGAAAGGTCAACAGATTTTGCTTTACTTGTGGATATCATTAGTTACCAAAGCTGACATGAAACAGCTGAACTGAAAACCTATCCAAACCAAACACATCTGGGCAGCAGAGCAAGTGACTTGCATAAATGGAGAAGGCTGCACTTTGCAGGCTTCCCAAAATAGAACAGAAGTGGAGATTGTCCCCCAGCCTGTGCATGAAATGGTTAATAATTTTCCACTCCCCCCAGAAGACCTGACTGTGATCCATTTGTGTTCTGGGCCTCTCTTTGCTAGACCCACTTGCTACCATGTCCTTAATTTTGGTCATCTTCCACCTTTGGCCTCCAGGGACCACAGAACCCTTTCCCAGTTCCCAAACTAAGAGAGAGTGGAGAGGGTAAATTGCCAGCATGAACCAAAGATAAAGACTTAAGCAGTAATTCACCAAAAAAATATGAATGCACATCTCCCTTTCTTATCCAAGCACCCAGTTACTCAATACAACCACCCAGAATTAAATGATAGGATAAAAATCCAATATAACATTTAAGAAGTTACTCACTGGGCTACAATCACAATTCTGGTTGTGTCCATGCAGAACCAGGGCTGATGCTGAATGCTTTCTCCAGATCAGTTTGTCAAACAAGTTATTGAGACCAGGAATCAGTTTGAACTCTGCTATCATTTTATGAACCTGGAAAGCAAGAGAAGCATATACCCAATCTGGACAGAACAGTCTGGTAAACAGATGGGCACAATTATGTCATCCTCTGACAACAGAAAGAGTGAATTCCTTTAGCAAACAGCATGTGTTTGTGGTTACATGCACACTGACTATGGTGTATCACTACAGCAGTTTCCATTTGGTGGAGATGGATAAAAAACAGACATTTTGAGAGAACACTGTTAGCCAATGCTTCAGTTAACCACCCTGCCTCTGGAAGCACAGGTTTTCATTCCCATCTATATGGAAATCACATTCCTGCTGCTGGACATCTCTGAATATCACACCTGAGGAAGCATGCAGCTCCTTCCCACCTCACCCACAACACCCTAACAGACTGCAAAGCTTGGAGTCCTTTGGTGCTCCCTCACTTTAAAATGCTCTCAGACACTTTGGTCTAGTCACAAGCCTCCAACAACAGCAGCTCTGAGCAATCTCTCTGAACATAGCACTCCCTGTAGTCCCTCAGTGGCCAGAACGGCACAAGCACAACAGATTAAACCCAGTATATGAGCTGCTTGCAAGAGCCTCAGTCCCTCACTAAAGGAGGAGCTCTCTGTGCTCATCATTTTAACTCCTGAATCTGCTCTTTTCCACACACAGCATAATCTGCTTATTCCAAATGACTCTTCCCTAAGTAAACTGAATACATCTGAGATTAACTCACAAGTTCCCACTTGACAGATGGCTGCATGCCAAAGCTGCTGAGTCACAGTCACTGCCTTTGGATCGTGCACTCCCTTCAGACCCCAAACTCCTCACAGCTACTGGGCCCAGGGATGCCAAGACAACCTCTGCTCTATATTCATTCTTCAAACTCCTGTGAGCTTTTCCTGTTGCTGCCCAGCTTCACACGAGTTGCTCTATTTCTTTCTCACCACTAACACTACTATGAGCTTCTGCTGCATGCAGTTGGGCTCCCTGTAGAAGGAACAAGTAACTCAGCTGACTGCCTTTCACCACAATACATGTATCTCCTTACACATATACAAGGAGAGTAATTTAGAGTGTGACCATAAGAAGAAGGAAGCAAAGGCACAGATCTGCAGTGAAACACCACTTATCCCCAAGAGCATGATCATCCCTAACACACAACAGGTACAAGCCAGGCCACTGCTACCACAGCTGCCAATTCATGCACATTAGCCAGCAGTCAGGTTTAAACCAAGGATTTAGAGTAACCATCCAAAACCAGGTTGAGTTTGTCAGGAAGCTGCATCATGCTTCAAGCAAATGCTAGACCATTATGTTGATTATTACAGTGGACTGAGGCAGGTTTGCGATGTCCTGTAGAAATCCTATGCAAAATTAGTCCAATATAAAACCAGTAAGAACTTTGGCTGCTCAGACTGGATGACTGATAGCACAGATCAGTGCTTTTATTCCCTCACAGGAAAAGAGATCCCATCAAGCAACTGAAATGCTTATCAGTGAGAGTGCTGTTGCATTGGAGCTTTCCACATAGAACAGCTCAGATCCAGTTCTCCATCCAGCTGCCTCTCAGGAAGGGGAACGGATTTACATTTCTTTCAAAGGCAGTGGATTTTACTGAAAGACCTGGATCTGGACAGAAAGTGTTTGGGAATGGAGTAACTCAAGTCTTTCAAGAATTCAATTCCAGTCTTGAACCAGCCCTGCAGAGTGAGCCACTAGCTTCATCCTTAGCCACTTTCACTGTTTGCATGGGGGCAGAAGCAGCAGAGGAGGAATAAAGAGCTGTTTTTCCCAGGAAATGGAAAAAAAAAAGTCAAGTTTAAAGCTAGCTATTCCAGCAGCAAACTGTCCACCTTGTCTCATTTGACAGCACCACCCCAGAAGTGACCCAGGAAGCCAGCCCCTCCACCTCCCTGAACAGGCAGCAGCACGATGAGCACAAGCTGCAAGTACTTTCTAGAGTATCTATAAAGCTGCATTCTTGTGGTGAAACCAGGTAGGGATCAGTTATCTGACTCCATACAATAGGAAAAAACCTCCTCCCAACAGATCCATGCTCTGGTGGGTTTATGCCCAACAGAAACAGTACTTCTAAAAGCAATGAAGTACTTTTAAGAACAGTGAAGTACAACAGGATTATGAGCTTCTTATGGTACTGATTGTGGTTGCTGCAAGAATTGCTGGTTTCTTATGGTTACTATTATACTGAATCTATTTCTTTTCAGTGCCGAGTACCAGACTTCAGAGTGACCAGGTGAGTTATGTTTGTGACTGTGCTACAAAAGCACTTCTATTTTAAATTCAGATTAAGAGACTTAAGAGACTGCATATTTGTAACTCCTAAACAGCAGGAGGTTACAAGTACAGAACAAAATACTCAAAGTGTGCTCAAGCAACAGCCCAATACAGCAATTCTTGCCTAATACAAGAGCCCTTCAACAGCTCAGAACAATCTGATCCTCCCAGTCTCTAGGGCATCCAAATGCCCCTGCTATTCCAAGCTGCTCTGTTGAGCTGAGCAGGCTGCCAGTGCTGGAAATCTGTCAAAACTGCATCAACAGATTGCTTTTCTTTTTCCTTCACAATATGCTTTTGACCAGTTTCTAGCAAAATACAGCCAAGCTGCAGTGACTGGTTCTCCATAAGCCTATGGAAGGCAGGGAACAAGTTATTTTTCATTCTGAAAGCAAGAAATACAAAAGTGAATGAGTGTGGGATTTCTAGGCAGCACCTAGAGCAGACAGCCCTGAAGTGTACCCTCCCAGCTGAGAGTTCAACACCACACTCAGCTGAGACATGGGAACATACTGCAAAAACCACCCAGTCACCCCAGAGGATCTTCCAGAAGTGAAAGCAACCAGAGAAGGGGAAGAATGAATGGGCTCTGAACAGGTCACCAGCGCACCAAGAAGGGGAAGAACACGTAACTGCAGCTCCTGAAGCATCCAGGTACACCCACACCTTTCCTCACACACAGACAGGATGCCTCATCCAGAAGCATCCTCCTGCACCCATCCAGAGCTCTGGAGACTGACACCGCCCCGCCACAGGTCAGCACAACCTGTGTCAAACCTTGCTCAATGGCTCATGCTGGCTCTCAATGACGTTTGTTTGTGCAACCCTGTGGTGACAGGATTTGCCCAGCTTTACACCTTGAGCTTTGCCCTGCATGTTTTTGTGCCCATGACCTAATTCATGTATATTTAGGTTTAAAGAGATGTTACCTTCTGCATGAGTGACCCTTTTCAAGTGCTCACCTGATTCCTCTGTCTCCCCATGAGCAGCACACAAAGAACATACAACACCTCCAGCTTATACATGATCTCGTGCATGATCTTCATGGGCTGTGGAAGCTGTGCTCGTGTCGAGGTGTTGGCTAAGCCACTCTCATCTGAAGATTCTGAAAAGATGGAAAAGATGTAAGCCTGAGGCAGCTTCAACAGGAAAGGATTTGTAGCAACTATTACTGGTACACTGAAACACCTCAGGTGTAAATCCAGCATGTCTGCTTGAATCTTAATTAAAAATAGTGCCATGCAGCAAAGAACCAACTTACATTAAATGCTACAGAAGAGAAAAATAGAGCTGCAATAAAATAAAATTAGATTTCTTAAAATTATTTTTTTTTTCCATGGATGAAGGGCATTGTCTACCTAAAATAAGCAGGATCACCTCTATGAACTAGCAGATTACTGCACCAGAAAGGACATGGCAGAAAGGGTAATAAAGGTAGGGGTGAGATCATCAGAAGCATTTACTATTTGCCTATTCTCATTTCATACCTCAGTACCAGTATACTTAGGCCATAGGTAAATAATTTTCATATCCCTGTCTAGTATTATACTGCTAAGGGCAGAAACAGGACATAACAAACCATGGCGGGGGGGGGGGAGGAGGGGGGGTGGAACTGGATGATCTTAAGGTCCTTTCCAAGCCACACCATTCTATGTTTGCATGACAGAAATCATGAGTGACATAAAGTCAATAAAGACATAGTGAAACTTGTAGGCTGCAGTTCAGAAAGGAGTTAGCTCACACAAAGCGTACCTAAGGGCTGAACTGTCCTGCCTGCCACAGGACAGCATGAATGCTTGTTGAACCCATGTGAAGAAACAGTAACTACGCAAACACACAAAGGAAGGAAACTACCAAAGGCACAAAAGCGCAGATGCTGACTCTGACTCAGAGTCCCCAAGCCACAAGCTACTGGACACTGAGGCAGTGTTCTGGGAACGTGCATCTGGGTTTGTGTCCTGGGTTCAGCAGTAGCAGTCATTTTTCTCCTTCTTAGTAGCTGCTGCAGTGCTGTGTTTTTGACTTTCAGCCTGGGAGCAGCGCTGATAACACCGATGGTTTTAGTTGCTGCTCAGTCATGTTTAGTCTGACCAAGGACTTTGTGAGCCTCATGCTCTGCCAGGGAGGAGGGGAAGCCAGGAGGAAGCAGAGACAGGATACCTGACCCAAACTGACCAAAGGGTATTCCATACCACAGCACGTCATGCCCAGTATATGAACTGGGGGCAGTTACCCAGAAAGGCGAGATCACTGCTCAGGTAGGGCTGGGTATCGGTCGGCGGGTGGTGAGCGGTTGTATTCTCTCCCCTTATCATTATTATTATTGGTGGTAGAAACAGTGATTTGTCTTATACCTTAGTTACTGGATTGCTCTTATCTCAGTCCATGGGAGTTACATTCTTTCGATTCTCCTCCCCATGCCTCCAGGAGCAGGGAGAGGAAGAAGGTGGGGGGGGAAGAGAGAAAGCAGCTGCGTGGTTCTCAGCTACCTGCTGGGTTTAAACCACAAGTTTGCTTGCTGACTGATGTTGTGGGTCAAAAGCTGTGACTGGGCATGTTCCACCTCAGCCTTGAGAACTCTGCTCCAGAACACCAAATGCCCTCCGGTTTCACAAAGTCCCAGGCTCATCTGGGTTGAAAGGGACCTTAAAGCTCCTCCAGTTCCAACCCCTGCCACGGGCAGGGACACCTTCCACTAGAGCAGCTTGCTCCAAGCCCCTGTGTCCAACCTGCCCGTGAACACTGCCAGGGATGGGGCAGCCACAGCTTCTCTGGGCACCCTGGGCCAGCGCCTCAGCACCCTCACAGGGAAGAGCTTCTGCCTAAGAGCTCATCTCAATCTCCCCCTCTGGCAGGTTAAAGCCATTCCCCCTGTCCTTTCCACCATGTTGGTGCGTATAAAGCTACATGAAAAATGCTGCTATTGACATTTCATGGGGGGTTTTGTGTATTTTCAGAAGGTCCAATAATTGTTACAAAACTACTGAAGCTGGATAAGGAGAAAGTTTTCTAAAGCAGCACAGAAGCAAAGATGTAGGTATCAAAATTTGGGGTTAATTCTCATGACGTTACCAGGTACTTTGAGCTCTCCAAGACATACAATGCATTTTGTAAGGGTGAAGAAACAAACCCTGTGTTCCCTTCAAAGCATTTTTTAAGGTTGTATTAACACTTCCACACACTCAACCTGGAGCAGTTATTTTATTTCCCAATTAACTTATTTAATTTTCCTGGCACTACCTTTCCTTTTAAAAGGAGGGATGCCTTGCTTGAGACCAAGTATTTGGACCTAAAGCCATCAGCTTAAGTTTTAGAGCAAAATGCTGGCGAGGTCACTTACCTCAGGTATGTGTTATTTCTGTCACTCCAAGGGAGATCAGTGCTGAGGATGTACAGTGTTACAGTGTTAGTACTATTTAGGCATGCAAAGGGCACATTTCCTTCTGCTAACTTTAGTTCATGAGGAAAAACAATCCATGCTACATGAGGACAAAACAGTAGTCAGACCTAAATGCTGAGCTGGTGGTTTTCCAAGAAAGAAATGGGAAAGGAAAAGCAACGCATGGCAAACACTGTAGAAGGTTAAGGTATGCAGCAGCTAATGGTGGCTAGAGGAATGCAAGCCAGATACCTGTACTGCTCTGCTCTGCCTCTTCATTTGCCACTCTCATCAGTGTATCAAGCACTAGTGCATTGTCCAGCCCCAGCCAGGTGTACCATTCTTCCAACTCCTGGAGGAAGCTAGAAGTACCTGTTGTTTCAGACACCTTCCGTGTTGCCAGTTTGCACAAGCGCTCAATGAAGCCTGGAATATTCAGAAGTGTAGCTGAAAAAAGAAATCCAAGTATTAATTATGATTGAAAATAACCAACACAACACTCATCACATCCTCTACACCACAGGGTACCAAAACACCTCCATTAGTAATATGAAAGAGTGCACAGAAACTAAACCCATCTGGTTAAAAAGATGGAAGAAGTCAGTGCACTCTCCTGTTAAGGACTGGCAGAGAGTATACACACCCTAGAAGTAATTCAATCAGCGTTAAACTGGTTTGTGTAACTAGTTCTACCCTACTCTAACTGCTTGTTTCCACCCAATTCCCTCTGCTGGCACTGCTGGTTTCCAGTCCATAGCGAGTCAATACCAAGGAACTGATCTGGTTGAAAAAATCAAGCTGGCATAAATAAAGAAGCAGCCCTTCGAAGGGGCAGCTCCACCTCCTCTTCCATCTGTTGTGTGATGCTACCTCCTCTCTTTACCTCCTATGGTGTGTCTCACTGCACACCGAACCAGCTTACTTCAGGAGCTGGGGAGAAAGCTGTTAGCTTTTTAAGTATGGTTTCCTGAATTAGTTCTTCATGGAGCAAAACAGATGGGAAACATGTAACAGCAGCCCCAAGTCAGAGGGTTTTAATTGTGGAACTGCACCCTCAGAAACAGCAACTCAAGGACAGAAGTCACTGGTTTGCAAAATGCTTGGGGAGGTGCCTTTTGTCCTAAAGATTTCCCAGAATATCTCAATTACAGCCCTGTTTCTTATAGCTACATGGCTAAGTCTTCACACTGCAGGTGTAACTAGAAAAGGACTATGTGAAAGAGTTGAGATTCTGCCCGCTGGTACCATGTCTGAAAGAAACAGCTTCCTGATAATTTTAACATGGAATTGGCAAACAAAAACTGGTTATAAACGCTTGCTTGGCTAAGTTCAGCTCTTCAGGATTCAAGTTTATTCAGTTCAACAACTTCGTACCCACATCTATGTGTACTTGTCCCCTGCTCTTTACAAGCAACCTCTGGTGATTGCAAGGCAGAAGACAATACAAACCCTTTTAAAGCTTCTTGCAGCTTCTGCCTGCTGTATTATGTGTCTGTCTTTCCCTGGATGCTGTAGAGGTGACAGCAGTTACAAACTGAGCTTTCCTGTTCATGCCTAACACAAAACATTGGAAAACAGGAGAACCAGCTCCAAACCCCCTTTTTCCACTTCCCAAAATTGCCTGGCATGGGCCTATGCAAACATCTGCTTCAGAAGCACAAAAGAAGAGTTGCAAAAAACAGATTCTACATTGGAGGGTACTTTTAAATCTCTTAAATTCACATTCATCCTTCTGGGCAAGACATTCACATCTGAAGTACTCAGCAAAATAAGGAAACCAGCCCTGTGCCCAAAGTTAAACTGGTATTAGACCCACAGATTTCCAAGTCTGGTGTGCTAAAAGGGGGCAACATGATTAGTGTTAAACATACTTTCCTTGTTGATAAAAACAGACATCCTGCTCAGGATAAGGCCAGATAAAAGCAGAGAAGAAACTGCTCCAACAGCAACCATGCTGCATGCAGTTTAGTTCATGAATTCCTATTTTAAGGAGGACATGGAACTCTTGAGAGTTGCTAAACAGAAGGCCATCAGGGATAGAAGACAAAACCAAGTTATTTTAACCCACTCAGTTCATCAGAGAGGGCTGAAATGACAGATATTAATCCACCTATTCACCAACCCTGTATGAAACCAAAAGCTACAAAGGAAGTTTCATTACCAGAAAAGACTGTTTACAGGAAACTGCTTGACGAAAGTGAATAAAGAGAAATGCTTTGCCAGACAGACTGCTTATGGTATCCTCTGGAAACACACGCTACGGATGGGACACTGAGCAGAGGGAAACTTCACACACCGCTGAGATTCTTTTGTATTTGTTCCCAATGAATTACCTTGATTAATTTCAGCTCGAGAAGGACCCAAGTTTTTTTTCTGCTGGGCATTTTTGGCAAGCAGCGTGTGCTTGTCATCACTGCCTGGGTCAAGTTCTGAAATGGTGACAGCAAGGATCCTGCAGAAGTTCGCAAGCTGCTGCTGATCAAAACTGGACACCAGGCTCCCAAGATTGGGAATATCATCCAGTTGGATCATTTCCTAGAGGAGGCAACATCAGGAGAGTAAGTCACACATGATAAGGGCATGGAGTTGTTGGAGCAAGGCCAGAGGAGGCCACGAGGTTTATCAGGGGCTGGAGCACCTCCCGTATGGAGACAGGCTGAGAACACTGGGGCTGTTACGCCTGGAGAAGAGAAGCTGCGTGAAGACCTCAGAGCAGCTTCCAGTGTCTGACCCTCTCCACAGAATGTATGTGGACGTTTCATTCAGGGTTTTGCCAGGGTTACACTCACCCCACACCATCCTCTGCAACAGCATTACGAGACCACATGCATCACTTGGCTGCTGCAGGAAATGTGACTGATGATCACTGTTAACATGCAGGTTTCAAATAAGCTTTAAGAGGTGGGGATGCCTGCTCAGAGGGTTATCTTCAGCAACTCAGAGACAGTTGTCCTTCCTAGCCTGAAAAGCCACACAAAGAAAGAAACCAGCAACTGACCTTTTTCACTCCCAGGATATCTTCAATGAGCGTTGCAGTTTGCAGGAATGTCTTTTTGTTTGTCATCAGTGTAAACAGGAACAACACAAAGTCGTTTCTTTCCGCCAATCGCCTTGTGACTCCTTCCGTCTAGAGAGGAGCAAATGCACACATGGACCCAAAGTCAGAGCCCACTTTGAGAAGTCACAAGTTACAGGCACATGCAGGACAGTTTTACAGATGATGTGCTGCTGAATCGGCTACCCCTGAAGCCAGGAAACATTGTGCTTACGATGACTAAAACACCATAAACAGTCCTTGCCTGAAATTAACATGCAAAACCAACAGGCTCCAGGAGGAGAGGCTTCATCTCAAGGCAGTTGTTTACTTGCTTGAATCAAAAGGAAACATTGCATGCATAGAAATACCTCAGAGAGACCTCTGGTTCCCCATGCAAACTGTAACCAGCTCCATTCCATGGTATGTAAGCACACCCCAGATGTCTGTCGGCATCGCTCCCAGCTTGGCAGAGCAACCAGAATCAAGCACTGACCTTACTGAACTCAGTGATGAACCCAACTTCATGCTTTCCCTGACTGCTGGGTTCATTAAGGTCAGCTTTCATGCTCTGATCTCTGCTGAAAGCACAGCCAGTCCTCTCTGTTATTAAACATAACTTAAAACTACATCCTTACCACTTGCAAAGCTGTTTATTATATATAACTGACACATTACCGGTGCTCACAGAGCTAGATACGTCCTGAATATTTACACATAAGCCTAAGAACACCTGATATTGCACTGACGTTTTTGTAATCCTGAATACTTCTCATTCAAGAGAATATTTATATATATATATAGTTATACTAAATTAAACCAGCTATTCTATACACTGCAAACCTGTTTCTTAGCATATTATGCCATTCACAGTTTGCAAAAGTGTCAGTCAGGAAGAGTACTCCCTCTCTTCCTGCTCCCATGTGCACACACAGTGAGAACATGATCTATTAAGACTCCCAACTCTTGAGACAGAGTTGATGTCTTTGGAAGAGCTCCAAGCCAGTAACTGCCTT
This sequence comes from Pezoporus occidentalis, assembly GCF_034315485.1. NCBI lineage: Eukaryota > Metazoa > Chordata > Aves > Psittaciformes > Psittacidae > Pezoporus > Pezoporus occidentalis. The sequence goes on from NW_026916192.1 coordinate 150,624, forward strand.
TTACTTAAGTTTCTGTTCCACAGTGCTTCCTGGGTTGTGCCATAATGAAATGTGGGATTATCTTAATCCTGAGGATGTTCCCTGCATATGCATCACCCGAGGCATGTGCTTTTAGCTTCAACATTTTAAAGGCAAGGAGTTGCAACAGGCCTTTAACCAAGTATCTTCCCTAACACTGATCTGCCAACAACCAAACTGAATATTCAGCATGTGAAGGAGTTGCAGAATCCAACTTAAAACACTTTGCCAGCACTATCACTGAACTAGACGAACTGTAGCATGGGTTAGCAGGCATCCATTCCCAGCTGCAAATTTGAGGTTTGACTACAACATGGCTTGGAAACATGAGCACAAAGAGCCAAACAAGAGGATTTAAACTTGATAATGTGGTAAGAAAACAGAAATTATTTGAGTAACGCATCAAATTACAGGGTGGCCCAGAAAACACACTTCCACAGCAGTGGTACTTACACATATACATGTGTTGTACAGTATGCTTAAACAGTCCTTGATCAGGTCATCGCTTACTGCAAAGAAGAACACAGACACTCAATAGCTACACGCTGCTGAGGAGCACCAACATCCACCATAGTGACATCAACAGCTATACAACAGTGAGAATTTCAGTTTAACTCCTAGCTTAGACCATAAGTGGAAATGCTTTGGAGGATGGAAAACAGAAAGAAACACTCTATACCTGACCTCTTCATATGGTTTCTTCCAAAGCTCCCCTCAGCACTGCCTAGGACCACAAAGGGTACTTGTGGTCTAGGACACATCTTAGTGACACATTAGGAAAATATCATAGATCACAGAATTCAAAATCTGTCAATATGAGAAACTCTATAGATACATATTAGTTCCAGTTGTTAAACATGGAGGGAGTTTTCTCCACACAGCATCAGGACTTCATAGCAAACCTTCCAATCTCATTTACTCCAGCATTTTAATATTCAAAGTATGTTTTCAGTACAGACATACAACAGCTGCCTCCAGCTCAAATTCATCAAGTTACTTCACCTTTGAAGCTCGCTGGCTGCCAGGCATGGAGCGTACCATGACATTTCCTTTGCTCAGAAGGGTTCAGGGAACCAGAATGACAGACAGGAGAAACAAAAACACTAAACCAAAGCTGCTCCAGCAGAGAAGCTGTGCTAAAGCTACTGCACCCCACCTGCAAGCTCTCCTTCCAGCAATCTGGAAACTGGTTACTATGGCTAGACCAGGAAAACAGCATCAGTTACATTATCTCACAATCTCTGTAACTCCTATTACATCAAGGATGTTTTGTGGATTATTAATAACTGTTAACAGCAGCTACAGCCACAGTAACAATGAAAGTTTCCACTGACTGCAGATTGACGAGGGACATTACGCTGAGTGCATGAATGCACTGAACTGTGCTTTGCAACAGGTGACTATCCTAAATCCCATCATGAATCAGTACCAGAGGGAACAAAGAAACCAATGATTCATTTAGGAATAGGAAATCACTGGTATGGGAACACAGAAATAGAAGAATTTCTATGTGAAAAAGAACACAAGACAAGTAAAAAGAAAACCCACCCATTTACTTACTTTTCTGTTTCTTTTTCTGTGTGATAAGAGTTGGTCTCATGAGAATTTCTACTAAAAGCTGTAGTAACAAGATAAAGAATTAAGAGAATAATCATTGAGATACAAATAACCAATTCATTTGTCAGTGATAAATCCAAACTTAGTCCTGTCTCAGCTGAAGCCACAGAGGCGACTGATTACTGGCAGCTCTACAGTCAAACCCCGCTGGTGGCAAAGTTACCTTGACAAAAAATAGTTGCGTTTACCCTAAAGAAATAACAACAGTTGTATAAGACAATCTTCCACTGGCAAGTTTTAAAGCATTTGAGCCTTTAAAGAGTGTAATTTCACATGCACCCAGGTAACATCAAAGATGGCTGTCACACATCTCCCAGAATAATAAGCCTTTAGCAGTCATCTGCAAGAGATGCGAATTTAGCATCCCTAAGTGTTGCTGGGCTTCAGAACACATTCCTGGTCCAGATATAACTGAACTTAGTTTTTCCAGATTTTAAACTCACCACCAAAGAGCAAGCCACTGCTTCTGTGCATGCACCTTGTGTGGGCTGAACATCCACGTTTACACATAGGTGAAGTGTTGTCTTCATTTCTATGTTGGGAATGTAACGGTCAGCTTCCCAAGGCTAGGGCTATGGCTCTGACAGATGTTCAGACAGTCAGATGCAGAACTGACCTTCAGCTGTTCTAGAAGTTTATTTTAAAATGAGAGCTAACCACTGGAAGGAACTGATGACTTCTGCAGAAAGCACTGCAAAAAGCCCCTAACTTTAAAGTTCAGTTTAAAATCATTAAGTGCAACGTAGGCATCACCTGGTTGAGTCATGCAAACTAGGAATATACTTCTATTTTACAACCTACTCTCTCTACTTGTCCCAGTTTAACTTGGTCTTTTAATGAACCATCTACCCAGGCATGGAGGCAAACATCCAATAGCACTGGAGGCACTACTCATTTTAACCACTGATAGGTAAACAGGCAACTTTAAGAATGTCCTGGGTTCAGCTGTAACAATTGTTTTTCTTTCCAGCAGCTGGTGCAATGCTGTGTTTTGGCTTCACTCTGAGCACAATGCTGGTAACACACTGATGTTTCAGTTGATGCTCAGTAGCACTTGCCCTGATCAAGGACTTTTCATTCTCTCATGCTCTGCCAGTGAGGAGGGGCACAAGAAGCCAGGAGGAAGCAGAGACAGGACACCTGACCCAAACTAGCCAAAGGGGTATTCCATACTGCAGCATATCATGCCCAGTATAGAAACGGGGGGGAGTTACCTTGAAGGCCCAGATCACTGCTTGGGTCAGGCTGGGTATTGGTCAGTGGGTGCTGAACAATTGTATTGTGCAGCACTTGTGCTCTGAGCTTTCATTTCTTCTCTTGTTGTTTCCTATTATTATTGTTGGTATTCTATTATCAGGATATTTTACTTTATTTTAGTTATTAAACTGTTGATATCGCAATATTCATTTGATTCTCCTCCCCGCTCTGCCCTGGTGGCGGGGGAAAGGGGAAGGTGAGTGAGTGGCTGTGAGGTGCTGAGATACTGGCTGGGTTTAAACCACAACAAAAGAGGAATATACATTTTATGGAATCCCAGACTGGTTTGGGTTGGAAAGCACCTTAAGATCATCCAGATTCAACCTCCTGCCATGGACACCTTCCACTAGACCATGTCACACAAGACCCTGTCCAACCTTGAACATTGCCAGGGACGGGACACTCACAACTTCTCTGGGCAACCTGCACCAGGGCCTCACCAGAGGCAGAAGGAGCAGAAAGGGAGTTACAAGATCTTATGTCTTGGAATGTGGTTGCAATTCAGATCCAAGGTCCATGATGTTCCTGTATCAGTTCATGTGTTTGTACTTTTGGGTAATATTTTGTATGTATTCATATAAAGGCAGGACACACAAATGTGCTTTTGTTCTTTCTTGATGTAAAGGCTATCAAAATCCAAAATATCTTGCGGAGTCTCCTGTCACACATTACACATACAGAGCACACTGCAGATTTAGTGTCCTTCAAAGTTACTCGTGCTTCACAGCTCGAAGTGCAACTGCAATGTGGAGTCAGCACATGGCATACACAGAACCAGCAGATTACACTCCTTCTATTTTAAAAACACATAGAGCAGGCTTCTACAGCTGCCTTTAACCACATTAAACCCACTGGTGTCAGCCAAATCTCTAGCCATAGTACCAGGTAATTAAAGCGTAGCTGATACTTACCATCTCCAGCCCAAGTTAAAAAAAACAAACCAAAACCAGTTGAGAGGATACCAGTGACTAGACCAGTACTGATTTCAAAACAACATAACCTAAATACAAGTTTTACCTAAGTAAAGGCACGCTAAGAGAGAATTAGCAAAGACAATGTTTAGTTAGACTAAAAAGGGGGCATCAGTTTAGTGTGAGGTGCCCTTGTCCATGGCAGGAGGGTTGGAACTTGATCTTAAGGTCCTTTCCAATGCTAACTATTCTATGATTCTATGAATTCGTTTACTAGAAAACACAAATCATACATGTCTAATGAAAGCTGAAATCCCAGAGTCTGCCACCATTCAATTGAGCAATGGGTATTTGTGTAATATTGAATAAAGATAAATGTCTCCAGAAACCTTGGAGGTCTGTTTAAAAACTTTTCCATCACAGAAGCAGTCCTTATTGCATGCCAGCTATAAACACAGACAACCTGGCTAAAGGAGTGCACTAATGTGCTTAAAGAACCACCACACATCCTTCAGTTGTAAGGGAAAAGCTCAGTGCTCTCGTAGCAACTGTAGTAATCTCACAACTACAAAGCACGTGAAACTGTTTACACTGAGAACAGAGAGGTCTCACCTTTTTCACCCTAAAACCAGACTGCCTGAAGAAACAGGCAAGTCTTCTGTATCATATAAGAAAAAGCACCTCGCTTTTGATGATGGAACACCTCAGAAAATACACCCTTTTCACATTTTGATTAACAGAAACAGGCACAATTCTAACATTTAACATCAAATTGGTAAAGTCATTTTGTAGCTTCTATTTAGAAGCTTCAAAGGTCTCAAGGACCTCACAGATTTCTCAGTGGTACAACTATCATAGAGAAATCTTTTGATATTGTTGGAAAAAAACCACTTACATCGACTCCTCCAAATAAGTCAAACGTGTATGTATTTGGGAAAGTGGACTCTTGAGCAGCTTTTTTATCTTCTGTAACAGATGCCACTGCTTCCATTGAAAGAAGTGGGGAAATTTCCTGTATGCAAAAGAAGGTTCAAAGAGAAAACTGTTCATCAGTATAACACAAATGTCTCCAACTACCCGTGTTATCTACTGACTGATCAATGACACATTCCCAGTTCTTATCTACCAGCCAACTGACAGATGTTATCATACAAACAGCAAACACTCTAGAATACGATCACAGTAGACTTTAAAGAAAGAAACAACAAAATAATCCCTAGCTTTCAGGAAGAACAGTGTAGACAGTACCTTTAAGATGCTTTGGCACTGGGAGAAATCGCTGTTTGGGTGGCTATGTTGATACAGCTTCTGCAGCAGCAAGGGAATCCCACTCCATTTTGCTTGTTTATCTCTTTCCTTTAACAAGGCCTCTGTGATCTGCAACAAAAGAATAGAATTTCCACGCATCAAATGCTTCATAACCAGGAAAACCACCTTATCACCTCCCCAAAACGTCAGCATATCACACAATTTATTGTACAGAGTATCATTACAAATCCAGTACCTTTTTCCATGCAGCATTTATTCAGAACTGATAGCTGCAAAAATTTTACAGATGATCTAAGTATTTTGAGCAGGAGGGGGCTTAAAGCAGATGTTATCATTGAGAGTATTTCACCTCATGCCATATTTTTATATTGATCATAGATTTTAAAATGGGAACACATTAGTGTCCTATTAACTCCATTGGTAGAACTCCACTGAACAGGTCAGTGTGCCTTGATGCTGCCAAGATACTCTAAGATGGACAGAACACTGAAGATGGAAAGGCTTCATTACTCATCACATTCAGCTTGTAATGAGTATTTCCTCAGCCAAATCCATGAAGCCATCACTGGTCATAGCAATGGCCCAAAACATGAAGATTTACAAGCAGGCTCCAGAAGAACATACCAAAGATCCAGTAAAAGCTTCCTCTGTGGTCTGGTTATAAACAAAGGCCAACAACCAAATCAGCAGAACGACACTGGCATTACCCTCTGGGAAGCAGCCTGCAACCATCCCTTCATATTTGCTACTACATTTGTGCAAACTTTCTCCAATTTTCCCTCTTCTCCCCAAAATATATATTAAAAAAAAAAAAATCACCACTACATTTTAAACGTAGGAAGAAAAAAAAATAACAGCAGCACAAAACTAATCAATATTCTGCTTAGAACCCACAAAAGCTGTTTGAAAACTTGACCACTTCCTGCAGGTTACTGTCAGCAGATGCTGTGAAGGCGGAGCTCTTCATTGAGGTTCACCATGCAGTCAATGCTGACCTGCATTTAACTCCCTTCCTTTAACAGTACCTCAGAGGTAACTAGGCCAACCCCAGAAGAGGGCTTTGCCCTTGTACAGAAAGGTCAGACAGGCAGCAAGAGTTAGAGCAGGATTTCTGGCTGGTGTGACAGAATTTTTATATGCCCACCAGATTAACAAACAAGCCCCCAGGAAACTGCAGTCCTCAGGTGAGCCAGACCGCATCTCAACGCGACAGTTGTGGAGCTTCTTTTACTCCAGGCCTAAATCTCTAAGCTGCTCCCATTCTGGGTAACTCACTCCCAGCCTTTCTGTGGCTAACTTTGTAGAATGGTTTGAGTTGGAAAGGACCTTAGGATCATCCAGTTCCAAACCCCTGCCATGTAATCCAAGGCTCCGGACAACCTGGCCTTGAGCACTGCTAGGGATGGAGCATTTACCACTTCCCTGGGCACCCTGTGCCAGCGCCTCAGCACCTCACAGTAAAAAACTTCTTCCTTAGATCTAACCCAAACTTCCCCCGTTTTAGTTCAAACCCATCACCCCTTGTCCTATTGCTACAGGCCCTGATGAAGAGTCCTTCTCCGGCATCCTTGTAGCCCCTTTCAGATACTGGAAGCTGCTGTGAGGTCTCCATGCAGCCTTCTCTTCTCCAGGCAGAACAGCCCCAACTTTCTCAGCCTGTCTCCATACAGGAGGTGCTCCAGCCCCTGATCACCCTCGTGGCCTCCTCTGGAGTTGTTCTAACAGTTCCATGTCCTTTTTATGTTGAGGACACCAGAACTGCACACAGTGCTGCAAGCGGGGTCTCACGAGAGCAGAGTAGAAGGGCAGGACCTCTTCCTTCGACCTGCTGTCACGCTTCTAACTTGTATTGTTTCCTTTCAGCCTCCCTAGATGTTCACTGTTAATAGTTAACAGTCAGGAAAGCTTCCTTCTTATTGTTTCAGTCAAGACATCCTCCTCAGACACCCCTCTGTGTACAATTCTAAAAGGTCACTGCATTCTGTATTAGACAATTACATGCAAATATACTCCAGTTTCTGACTGAGAATTTACCCCTTTTCTCTGTTGCTAGACACCATACAGGAAAACCAGAAAACTGGGGCAAGCACATGAAACTTCAAACTGGCAATGTTAGGTCCTCACCCTTCCTCTAAGCTTCCCAGATAGCTAAGGTTCTTTTCCTGATGAGAACTTCAAGGCTCTTGAAGTATCGGGTTTTCTTGCTACAGGGGCTGACTGAAGCAGCATAAGCAAAACTGGGACATAAAACTCTCTAGTTTTTAACTCTTTGCTGCTTTGACTTCTGAATGAGAGTGATCACTACTGGGGAATGATGACAGAGTTTCTTCTGAGGAGGCCATTCAGAGGCAGAACAAACCCAGAAATCAAAGGGCTTCTCACTGTTTGTCCCGCGGGCAATGGGTCAGCTCCTCTGAAGTTACAAATTTCCATCTCTCCTTGTAACACCCAGCACAGAGATGAAGAGGAGCTCCAACACTGCCCATTTCAGGTGTGGCAGAAGCACACAGCCCCACGAGCAGCAGAAACTGGATTCATTGCAAAGAATGTGCAGCAAAATGCCAGGGAAAGAATCCAACTCTCCAGCTCCAACTGATGTGCAAGATACCACAGGCAAAGATGACGTGCATGGGCTGCAATCTCTGCTTCCAGTAGCACAATGGAGAATTCAGCATCCAAGTGCTCTCAGAAACAGCCAAAAGCTCTTTACCAGTGTTAAAAGCTTGCACTGGGTTTAATACTGCATTTGTTAATCACATGTATGCTTCTTGGTTTGGGCAGGATCCATCCCCATTCCCATCTCTGTACCAGTAGGTCTTCCTCTCCCTGTGCTGGACTCCAAGGCAGCCACTTATGCTGATCTGCAGAAACCTTTCAGAACTGAAATTCTGACAGAATGAAGCAAATGTTTCCTTGCTCTTGTCTTCCTTTAACTGCTTTCAAAACAAAGTTTTCTTTCTCTTATTTAATACATGCCTTTGGTTTCCTTGCAAGCTCCAGCTTGTGGTCCCTGTTCAGTATTTATGAGGCTAGCCTGGCTCTGAATATTTCCATTGTGGTGGGGTGATATCTGCCAATGCAAAGATTTTAGATTCTGTGGAGGGATTAAAATTCAACTGGATTGTATGGAGCTGTCTGTCTTTACAACCATTCTGGTTAAAAACTGCATCTCCTGATTTCTGGAACAGCATATACATGAAAACTGTTCACTACATGCTAAGTGGGTTTTTCCCTCTTGCTCTTTTTGTTATTGAAGAGTCATCAAAATTAGCTCTGGGTCTTTGGGGGCCCCCTTCCCGCTAGAATTCTTTGGTTCAGCACCAATTTCTCACACATTTTCTTCAGTCACTGAATAGTTCTGAATAAAACAGCTGAAATCTTGCATATGAAGCTTGAGAAGTCACATACTCTCCAGCAAGAAGGGAAGGCTGCAAAAGCCCAGCTGTAAATGGCATCAATTAAGACAGAGGCCAATCTAACCAGTGGTTGCTGGGGTTAGGAACCATCACACATTCCTGGCATTAGCAGATGACAGAGTAAGTACCGATTACTGGGAAAACAAAAGGACCAGCGTCAGAACTTCTCTACACCCCAGTGCAGCAACCAAACTGGTACAAACACCAAGCTCCACACAGTCATTTCTCAGAAGTTTGCAGTAACACAGCCAAGTCTTGAATCACAAATTGAGAAACCTGGGGAACAGCACGCTGTGGCCCTCCAGAAGCAGACCATCCAGGCAGGCCTCTGAAACAAGGCAGCACACACCAGCTCAAGCCCAGCACAGAGCTCCCAAGCTATGTCACCAGCCAAAGTGGTCTGATTAATGTCAGTTTTACACCAGCACTTCACTGAATGCTGTTCACCAGCCAAGGGATCAGGTACCTGACTAGTCCCATCCTGGCTCGCTCCAGCTGTGCTTCTGAAGCCACAGCACTGCGGATTTGCTGCAAGGGCAATCAAAGGCTTCCGGATGGATTTAAGCACAGAGGTAAAAATGTGTCATCGAGCCCAGCCATGACAGTGAGTGGAGCAGACAGAGCGGTTCCTCTGCAATCCCAGAGTAGTTTGTGTTCAAAGGGATCTTAAAGCTCATCCAGCTCCAACCCCTGCCACGGGCAGGGACACCTTCCACTAGAGCAGCTTGCTCCAAGCCCCTGTGTCCAACCCCACCTTGAACACTGCCAGGGATGGGGCAGCCACAGCTTCTCTGGGCACCCTGGGCCAGCGCCTCAGCACCCTCACAGGGAAGAGCTTCTGCCTAAGAGCTCATCTCAGTCTCCCCTCTGGCAGGTTAAAGCCATTCCCCTTGGCCTGTCCCTACAGGCCCTTGTCCCAAGCCCCTCTCCAGGTTCCTTGTAGCCCCTTTAGGCACTGGAGCTGCTCTAAGGTCTCCCCTTCAGGAGCCTTCTCTTCTCCAGGCTGACCCAGCCCAGCTCTCTCAGCCTGGCTCCAGAGCAGAGCTGCTCCAGCCCTCACAGCATCTCCATGGCCTCCTCTGGCCTTGCTCCAGCAGCATCATGTCCCTCTTGTGCTGTTGCCCCAGAGCTGGATCAGGACTGCAGGGGGGGTCTCCCCACAGCACAGCAAAGGGCAGAATCCCCTCCCTCAACCTCTGAGATTGCAATCGAGCACACAGGAGGTGGGGGGTGGGTCTGGGCTTAAGTGCACACTGGTGGCTTATGTTGAGCTTAAAGTCTCCCGAAGGACTGGACTCCAGGATTTCCCAGGAGATGACTCCAAAGACCACCATAGGAATAGTTCCCTACTATAGAGTTTAAGTAACCAACTTTTGTGCATAATCTTTTCTTGAAAGTATAAGAAGGGCTGAACCACATGCAAATCTAAGTATTTCTTTTAAATTTTTAATCCTCCTGTGTTATAAATCCTTTTAGAACACCCCAGTATCCATTAGCATAACAATCTAATATAACTAATTATAATACTTAAATCTTCCTTGAGGTATATTGAGTTATATGTTAATATCTACGTAAATCCATCCCTGGATCAGCTTAGTTCTCCCTTCCTTTCTCGCCCTCACTTTGCTATGGGTTTTGTTGCTGATGTTCCTGCCCACGACCACTACTCTCCAGGCACAGCTCCTCCAACGGAAGCAGCTCATCCTTCCAACTGCTTTGTGCCCCTGCCACGGGGTAAGAACTGCATTATGAGCAGCACTAAGTATTTGTTACTGACCTGAGACCTCCTGTAGTTAAGACTGCTTCAAAATCCCTTCTCCTTCCAACGAGTATTTGCCTTTCCTTCTGTGCTCCTGCATTGTGAGGATTTTCATTGCCCTACAAAGTAATCCTCTTATTTTCCCAGCCTTGTCTCCACCACTTTTCCAAGCTGTGGTCAGTGACACATCTCCAAGTCTTCCCATAGTTGCTGATGAACTGGAGGCCCATAAGCACATGGCAGCAGGAGAAACACCATGAACTCCTCTTTGCTCTCCAGAGTAAGCAGTTTTCTAACAAAACTGTGTCTCTAGTTCACATTTACCCTTCAAACATTTCCCTGTCTTGCTGAACACTCACTACAGGAGCCTGGTTTCTGTCATCTTTCAAAAGCAAAATAATAGTGACTCAGGTGCCCAATCACCCTTTACAGCACTGAAGGATTCATGCTGCGATAGACTTCACAGCTATGACACATCTGCTGTCATCCTACTTCATTCCATTGGTTTGGTTGCCATCATAAAATAATTAGGGATGGAAAGGACCTTAAGATCATCCAGTTCCAACCCCCCGCCATGGGGCAGGGGCACCTCACACTAAATCGTGTTACCTCTGTCCAACCCGGCCTTGAACACCGCCCGGGACAGAGCATTCACAACCTCCTTGGGCAACACATTCCAGTGCCCCACCACCCCCACAGTAAAGAACTTCCTCCTTATACCCAATCCAAACCTCCCCTGTTTAAGTTTTAACCCGTTACCCCTTGTCCTATCACTACAGTCCCTATCATGCAGTAAGTTAAGATTGGAAATGCTATAAAAAAAAAAACAACAGAATTTCCATTCTCATTTCCCATGACCACTTCTGAAGTATATATTCAAACATTCTGAATGGTTAGAAGGAAAAAGCAGCATGAGATTATCAAGAAACAGATGCAAGCACAGGGGCTCTATATCATTTTCATATCCTTTCCTTCCAACCTTTTAGGCTGTACCTTTAAAACCCAGGCAACCAGTATTTGTGCAATTAAATATTCAGCAATAACTGAGGAAGCCATCTCTGACATGCTGCCAGGAGAATGAGTATTCAGAGTTAGGGGAGTGCCCTGCCAGCCCAGCTCTTGATCACAGCTCCCTTTCAGTCGCTAACAAACATGCATCAGCCTGGTGAAGCTGTCCCTTTGCTCATGCAACTTCCCACAGAAAACCTTCAACCAAGGCAAATGACCCCTCCTCAGACGCAAGTTTCCAGTTTAACACAACAGCATATCCAGAAACAACTTGTGGCCCTACGGCAACATGTCAGAGATCCCAATTTCGTTCATACAAAGAAACTCCAGTGGTGAGATGTTGACTTCTCCCAACTTAATCAGAGCACCCATCTCCAGCCTCTCTCCAGCTCCTAGATTCTTCAAAGCATGGATCCAGTTTCCCAAAACCAATGCTTCTCCACCCTCCACAAGCCTGGATGGACACACCACCATTTCTCCTGCCAACTCAAAAGCCAGGCGGTGAACTTTGCCAAGAGCTGTGGCTTCTAGCCAGGTCTAACCTTCCCCACAACTCCCGGACTACTGTTCTACTCCCCATCCCTCGAAGAAGAGCTCATCTACCAAGACAAAGAACAGGGCATGAGAATCCAAAACCCTACAGTGCTTCTAAGAGTGGAACAACTCCAGTGCAGATCTTTAACACCAGCAGCTCTTAAAACCCACTACAAAATCCACCAGATAGTAGGAACAGCTACTAATGTTTGCTTTGATGATCTTACTCTCAGAAACTAACACTTCAATGAATATGTAAAATTATATTAACTTCACAGGGATTGCTTTTTGCTTGGAACTGCCCTATGTCTCTTCTTTAATTCATTTTGAATGAAAGCAAGATCCACAGGGATATCTAGGAAAAAGCAAAAGGGCAATGAATATCATGGAACCATGAAATGGTTTGGGGTGGAAGGGACCTTAAAGCTCATCCAGTTCCAACCCCCTGCCATAGCAGGGAATTACACCTATGACGGTTTTCTTCCCACTCACACAACAAAATAAGACCAGTGAAGTCCAACCATTTCTGAGTGTTTCTTATGGATGACAGAGCTCTGGTTCCCGTCACATAAAAAGCATGTCAGGGTTTTCAATACTCCCTAGTTGTCCTCTAGTAAGGAGTATAAGCTTATGAAGACACAATTAGAACTACTCAAGTGGATTATATTCATACTCAAATGCTTTTTTGGTGGCAGTGGTGTGAGGGAACAAAACTGATTAGAAACCAAAATATTTCCTTAGAGTTAGTAAACTACTCCAGACAGACAACCTGTAGTGGTGGGAGCTGGAAATCGGCATGTCTGAGGCAGATGTTTTCCTTCCACAGAGATGTTTTTCAGAGTGGATAGGGGCTATCTTGCTAAGGGAAGCATCTATTCCTAGGGATGAAACACATCTGGAAAGATGGACTCTGTTTTTCCATTCTGATTGTTTCAGCTAAGCCTTGGCAACCCTGAGAGCAGCACTGATGATGCGCTCTTGGGTCTGCACCAGCGGCACACTGATTTGCCAACACATCACTGGTTAGCCCACTATTATACGGCTCTGTCTATAGCGACTCACACAGCTGCACCTAAATATCTTCTGGTTTCATGTTATACACATGCTTTTCACAGTTGGCTTGCAGCAGATGAAGTATGTGCTGTCTTGCAAAGGGATTTGAGCTTGATCAGCCGAGCCAAAATGTTCTGTTGCCTTCAAGGAACCGCACCATAAACCCTGTCAGGTCTTATTTACAGTGCTTGTGTGCAGACAGAACTGCCGTGCCAGCACAGGGACTCAAACCAGCCAGGTCCCAGGCAGTGTTTCTCCTTGTTAGAAAATGTGTGTCACTTCTGGAAAGTTGGTCTGTTCTAGCTTACCAGTATCTGAAAAGCTCCTTTCACTTTCTTTGGACTCAGGGCAAACCCTGACACAAAGTTTTGCAATCTGGTATCACTGACTGAGGCTTGTATGCAGGGAAGCAACTGGGCTCAAATGCCTCTATGAACAGGCAAGGGCAATACCTGCTGAAATCTGCCTTATCCATTAACCTCATTATTATTAACAACAGAGCAAAAAGACCAACCAGCAAGAAAGCTCTGGCTCCTGGTAGGCGAGTACAGCAGGAACACACAAGGATCCAGAGTTTGGAGATTTAACTGGCCTCAAAACTGCCAGATATTCAGGTGGCTGTTGACGTCAAAAATACTATTATGTTCCTGTATGATCAGACTGATGGGACTTCCAGATACGGGTCTGCCAACAATGAACCTCACCCATTCAGAGATAAGCCTCTGCTTTCCTCACACAAAAATTGATCTTGAGTTCACCTAAAAATAGTATACAAAGTCCTGCTTAAGAACAAATGCCACTGCTGATCACAGAAGCGTTCTGACTGTCCCCCAGAGATCAGATGCTGAAATACAGTCACGACATGGGGCTTGGAGCAACCTGCTCTAGTGGAAGATGTCCCTGCCCGTGGCGGGGAATTGGAACTGGACGAGCTTTAAGGTCCCTTCCAACACAAAACATTCTATTATATGAACATTGTGGGAAAACACTCCTCAGCTGGCAGGCACCTCAGCAAGGAACCATGCTTCCTAATATCTCTGAATTAACAGCCTGAAAATGGTTTCTTCTCTTGGAATACCAGCAGTGTATGCAGTCCATGCAGCATATGCCCCAGAACTTCCTCGCAAAGAACAGGAAGACAGAGCCCGAAGGACATTCTCCCAGCTTGTTCTAAACCCCAACGCAGCAGCTTGGAAACCTGATCTGTTCTCATGCTTTTCAGGAGCAAGTGAGTTGATAAACTGAAGCACAAGCTACAGTACCGCTGCTGAGGAGCCAACTGCATGAAAACTGTGCACTTTCTGATCAAAAATAGAACTTCATAAAGATAAGCACCCAAACCTGCCTCCTACTACTTTAAAAGTTACATTAAAATGTTTTATATTTAGATCACATACAAACAAAAAATTGCTTCGAGGCAGAAGTACAGAGACATGTCATTTACTAAGTTCAGAATCATTCAGGGAGTTCTTGTCATTCCCTCTTAGTTTAAGTGATTTGAAAACAGCATTTATGAAGCACTGGGAGCCCTCAGTGTCCAAGCTTGAAGTATCTGAGAGCAGCACATTGATACTGAAATCTATAGAGTAAACCAAACCAAGCCCTTGCAACAAGAAAACCCCATCCCAAACTTGGGCATTATGAGAAGGAGGAGGAGATAACCAGAAGTTTCCTCACTTCCTGTTAAAGCCTGGTCACTGCTTTGGCAGTGATTCCCAAGATTTAACAAACCCCCCAACTAAAACAGGGGACCACACTGCATTTCTCAAGCAAACTAAAGAGTGGAGGTACCATCCTAACAGATCCAAGTTGGTGCACAACAGTGCTACAGGTTTATCCGACTTAAATTGCTGCTGCTGTAGGGGGAGTGAGAAAGAGCATAGAAGTGGACAGGCGAGTTGGCGAGACAACATGCTGCTCTGTCTGCATGCCCTGCAGAACAACTCCACTGAAATAACTTCCTTCAAAGGACACTTCATCAGGTTTAAATTCATGCAAATGGTTTGCTCTCTCTTAAGCCTTAGTCAAACTATCAGAGCAAGCAGCAGAGTGAGGACAAAAGAGTGTCTAAAAGCTTTTTCACCTCCTCAGCTACAGAAGGAGGTGTGGGCATTCATGTTGACCAAGTCCCCCCTTTGCAATTGCTCACACTCCTTGTTAATCAAGGAACATACTGTTGCCTGCACTAGTAAAAAGCACTTAAGAGAGTGGTAACCCATTTTTAATGCCATTTCAACTCTCTGAAGATACTTTGGCTCAATAAATCGCCATTCGAATGCAAGTTCTTTATCCCACACTTTGCTTCCCAAGTCTCTGCACCATTCCAGAATTAATCTGTAAAACAAATGCCAATTACTCTTCACAAAACGAAATGAATACTCCATTATCCATGAACAGCTTCTTAAAAGAGCCAGCATAAGCACATGATAGCACAAGCCTCAGTAGCAAGTTTTCATTTCTTAGTAATTCCCCAGCATCATCAGCTGGGAAAGATGACAAATTTGAAACAGACCTGGAACAGTTTTATGTAAAATCATTAACATAAAACCTACCCCATTTCAGAGCTAAAGTGCCTCTTGAGCTCTAGTATCATCAGGTTGCCTCTGTCCATCAAACACACCTTAAGTCTGACGCAGTGTTATCACGGTTATGAGCAAAGCTTCTTTTCGGGGGAAGCCACAACCTCTATCTCCAACCAAAGCAAGAGGGGAGGCCGACTCTCTCGCAGCATGGCACAGGCCTGCCCTGCTCCACAGCCCTTCTTATAGCGAGACCAAAGACGGGAAGGGGAACAAGGGGCACGAAGGCACGGGGGCATCCTCCTCCTCCTCCTCCGCACCACGTCAGGCTGCAAGGGGAGGATTCGGCCAGGACCGCGGCGGGGCAGCACAGGAAAGGCTGGGCTCCAAGCAGGCTCGGCAGCAGGCCCCGCCGGGCTCCTCCCGGCCTCCGAGCTCCAGCGGAGACCTGACAGCGCCAGGCCGGGGCTCAGCGCCGCCGAGAGGCCGCTAAACACCCGCTCCCAACCCCAGACGGAGCGGGGCCTCGCGGGCCGGAGCAGGCGGCTCTGCAGGCCCTGCCGCGTGCAGGGGGTGTGCTGAGGGCAGGGGGTCCGCCAGGCCTCGGCCAGCCCAGCGGGAGCCCCCCGCCACGCCGGGCCCGGGGAGCCCCCGCCGTGCTCCGGGCCCCCCCGCCCGGCCCAGGTGCCGCCCCCCCACACCCCGTACCTGCGTCCCCCGCGTCAGGCCGCAGCCGCTGAGCTGCCCGTACCGCAGCTGCTGCAGTATGTTGGTGGGCGCCGCGCGGGCTCTGCCGGGCCTGGGGCCCCCCGCCGCCTCCGCCATGTCCGCCGCGGTGCTCGGGCGCACACAAACATGAAGCGTCCCCCCCGCTCCGGGAGGTGCTTTGTACGGGGCGGGAGCAGGGACCCAGTCCCGGCAGAGCCCTGCGCGCTGCGGGGGACGCTGGGAAATGTAGTCCAATGAGGGCGCGGGGCTGCCGGGAAGGGGAGGGGCGCGCGGGGGGAGCAGAGCGGTGTAAATGGCTGCGGGGGGGAATAAACCCCAGCGGGAAACACAGCACTGGGGGAGTAGGCACTGTGGAGCACGGTCACAGAATCCCAGCCTGGTTTGTGTTGGAAGGGACCTCAAAGCTCCTCCAGTTCCAACCCCTGCCACGGGCAGGGACACCTTCCACTAGAGCAGCTTGCTCCAAGCCCCTGTGTCCAACCTGGCCTTGAACACTGCCAGGGATGGGGCAGCCACAGCTTCTCTGGGCACCCTGGGCCAGCGCCTCAGCACCCTCACAGGGAAGAGCTTCTGCCTAAGAGCTCATCTCAGTCTCCCCTCTGGCAGGTTAAAGCCATTCCCCTTGGCCTGTCCCTACAGGCCCTTGTCCCAAGCCCCTCTCCAGGTTTCCTGCAGCCCCTTTAGGCACTGGAGCTGCTCTAAGGCCTCCCCTTCAGGAGCCTTCTCTTCTCCAAGCTGCCCCAGCCCAGCTCTCTCAGCCTGGCTCCAGAGCAGAGCTGCTCCAGCCCTTGCAGCATCTCCATGGCCTCCTCTGGCCTTGCTCCAGCAGCTCCAGGTCCCTCTTGTGCTGCTGCCCCAGTGCTGGACCAGGACTGCGAGGGGTTCTCCCCAGAGCACAGCAGAGGGTCAGGATCCCCTCCCTGCTCTGTTGCTCATGCTCTGGGGGTGCAGCCCAGCACACGGGGATAAGGTCTGGGCTCCAAGTTCTGGACTAACATGCAGGCAGCAGCTCCAGGGACCCAAAAGGTGATGGTAGTCCCAAAGACATAATGGTGACCAGCAGCCACTCTCCTCCCTCACTGCTGCTGGCTGGCTCTAGAGTCTTAGGGCTGCTGTTGCCAGCCCAGCTCTGGTGGCTGGTGAGACAACAGGGAACATACAGTGTAGGCACCCAAAATCACTTAAAACACAGATCTTGGTTTATATCCCATTTTATTATCCCTTTCATTGTACAAGGGACAACAGAATTCAAGAATGACAGTAGTGATTTACATGATGCTTTAGAGCACCCTCTAGCCCGTGCTACTGCGATGGCTCTCAGGTGATGTACTTGAAAGTTTTACAGCATCCCATCTTCCAGCCCTTCTCCCCACCATGAATAATGCGTGGGCCTGATGATGATCACAGTTTTAATTGTAAAAAGCAAGATGTGCTAATGGATGACTTGCTGTCTGGATAAACTGCTGCTCACAGCCACTAAGCACTGCAGCTGAAGAAATGCACACATGGCAATCTGTTCACTTGCCTGCTCATGCTGCCTCAGATACAAACGGCTGCTCTCAGTCCCTTCTCCTAGGGACTCCTGTCACACTGCCCCCTTTGCTTTTTGGTATGGGTGGTTTTTTTTGCCATTGACAGCAATTCATACAAAGTTCTGACTTCTTCTTTTTCCTTTGTTAGCTCCATTAAAATAGTATTTCACAAGACGCTGGTTTGACCTTTCACCAACCCACAGCCTCTCCACATCCCAACAATTGCTTTTGAAATACCTCAGAAAATCCAGCCTGAAGTTTCGGGCTTTGCAAGATGCTGGGGGTGGAGAAAAACACCACCACAGTTTTAAGTATGGCATCAACAGTACATGCTAAATTTGGGTTCTGTCTTCTATCTTTCTCCACCCAAGCAAAGCCTGTAGTATCTTTCCAGCCTCTGAGAGATGCCACAAGTATGCACTGGAGGTAGGACCTCCTGAGCCCTGATCTGCCTCATTTGGAAACCATTCAAAGCTGCCACTACCCATATGTGTTTAACATACCTCTCATCTTGGGTTCCTGACAAAGCTCCTCTACGTTCTGTTAACATGACACAGTTTTCCATTTACAGAAAAGGCTTACTAGAGGAGCCTAAGAAAGTCGGTTTAGTGAAAAGAAAGTCTTAGTAAGAAGGTAGTAGCTCCCAAATACTGGACCAAACCAAAATTAAGGCTGTCTTGTGTTATTCTGACTCACCCATCCATAGCACCAACCAAGGTCCATCTGATTACTCACAGTAAGACAGTAACTGTGGAGAGATGAGTTCTTTCAACTCCCACCGTGCTAAGGATAGGTCTTACCTTCTAAGGCCCTTTGGTTCTGATACTGAATGTAGCTTGTTTGTGCCTGCTCCAACTCCTCACTTCCCAGCAGGCTTGAAGAAAGTTCATCACTTTTCTGCCCCACCTTTTTTCCCTCTCTTTAGAAAGAAAACCTCTTTGTAACACCAGTGTTGGATCCTTGCATACATCTGTCAAAAAGACACTAATATCACATTTAAAGGTTTGGATTTGTCAGGTCAGCTGAAATCCAAGAGGTTTCATGCATTTCACCTCTTAAGAAATAAGTTTCCATAAGAAGGGTCATGGGAACTCTCTCACTGCCTGCTGCACCCTGAGGCTAACTTCACCCACTGAGTTGGCTGATTCGGAGTTATACAAGTAAGGACCAAAGGGAAGTTCGAAAGAGGAAGGAAATGGGGAAATGTCATAGGAAAAGTGTGTTAGATTCTGTAAGAAGGAAGCAAGCTCCACTGCACAGTAAACCAAACCTCTGCTAGTCCACACTCCACCCCAGTTTGCAGATGACACTACCTGGACATTTATTAAACTGGTTTCAGGCAGTTAGTACTGACCCACACTGGTTATAGACATGGAAGCACCAAGAACTTCACTATGTTGCCAGTGCTGTCCTCCCCTCACAGCATCCTTCAGCTTGACAGACAGGAACCACCTCAAACTCAAGTTTTTTTAGCTGGTCAATCTCTCAGGTAAATCACATGTTCCTGAAGAGGCCAAAGAAAAAAGGTGGAGCACATCACAGAAGAGACTTAAAGGCTCAAAGGTGAAGATACACCTTGTGCTCCCTGCTTTTCCCCTTATAACAGGCAACTGCTCAGGCTCATTTTTATAGAGCAAAGTGTCGATTCTGCATAAGCCTGTAAAACTTCAAACTCACAATGGAATCATCATAGAATGGAATGAATCCCAGCATGGTTTGTATTGGAAGGGACCTTAAAGCTCACCCAATTCTAACACCCTGCCATGGGCAGGGACACCTTCCACTAGAGCAGCTTGCTCCAAGCCCCTGTGTCCAACCTGCCCTTGAACACTGCCAGGGATGGGGCAGCCACAGCTTCTCTGGGCACCCTGGGCCAGCGCCTCAGCACCCTCACAGGGAAGAGCTCCTGCCTATTATCTAATCCCCTCCCTGAGCTGCTGCTCACACTCTGGGGCTGCAGCTCAGCACGGGGAGGGGGGTCTGGGCTCAAGCACACACTTCAACCGGGTCATGGGGAGCTTCTCCTCACGCAACACCCCCAAGTCCTTCTCAGAGCTGTTCCATCCAGTCTCTCCCAGCCTGTGTTTGTGCTGGGGATTGCCCTGACCCAGGGGCAGGACCTTGCACTTGGACTTATTGAACCTGCTATTCAGGCAACGAATTGGTTTGAGATAGGCAGTAACAGCTGAGTACCTGAATCACATCTGATGAATGCAGCAGCAGAATTTAATGGGAAGCTGCTTCACTTCCTAATAAAATTCACATTGTGAGGTACAACACTTTCCATTATGAAACTAAAAAAGTATATTCCCAGAGTCTGACTCAAGTTCAATAATTTAAATTGATGAGGAAAACAGAATCAGGTGTTATCCAGGAAGACCTGTCCCAGTACTGCAAGCTTAGAGTTAAAAGACTGACTGGGGCAACTCAGAAGGGAGTGTGAGCTCTTCTTGGAGTTCCTCTTCTCTCTACCTTTCTCTGATGAAGCATCTTCAGGGTCTTTTGCACCTTCCCCTTCACCATGGGTGGAAGCTCTTTTTAAAGTAAATTTCTTGGGTTTCTTCAGTGAGTAGAATTCCCGCATCAAATCCTCCACCTCCCACTGCTCTTCCTTACGCTTCCTGCAGCAGTGCAGGGCAGCAGGGTCGATGGGATGAGCTTCAGTGTTGAAGATGTATCCTCCAGCATTCAAGATGCATTCCCCATATGGTGTAATCACCACATCAAAGTCTGATCCATCATTGTGAATGAAGTTGTCTGGGTCAAAGAGCAAGTACAAGTATTTGATTGTTTCAGCCAAAAAGAAGGATTCCATGCGATTATCCAGCCTGTGATCCCGCAAGTCTTTGATCTATGGGAGAAGAAATACCGTGGGTTACAGTAATATTGAATTCAGTAAGCCATGAACTGAGGGGAAAAAGTAAAACCAGCAATACATTTCAGTTAAACAGCACAGGATGGCACAAATTCACCCTGTATTTTAAACAGATGTATGCAAACACAGCAACAAGGTTCCAGATGTGTGGAATTAGCACAGTCTAGTAATAAGGAGCAGGAAATAAGCAAGCAGGAGAAATGCATTTCCTAACTGGGCAAGGAGGAGAAGAGGGAGGAAGCTTCCCATCATTTTCCCTACCAAAAAAGCCCACAACATAAGGCTTTTACCTACTTCCCAACCACAAAGCTTAATTCCCAATATTTATATGGAGGTTTTTGTAAAATAGAGCTTGAAATCTTCCACTGAATGATTTCAGAGAAATCACACCCTGCAGTTCCCTTGTGTTTGATCAGATTTTCAAGGCACAGTGGGAAATCACAACCACACAACTGGCAGGCAAAGCCTGCACATGAGCCTTCCTGCTGGGTGGAGCACCGAGTAGCTAGAAAGATACAAGAGGCATGAGAAGCTGCTGATGTTTTCTCATGCTTGGGCTCCTGCTGCCCATGCCAGAATTCAGCCACTGTTCACCAGAAACAGGAGCAGCCATTACCAGGTCAGCTTGAGAGAAATACAAGGTGCTTGTTTGAAAACAAAATCATGTTTCAACTAAAGCAATCACTTGCCTCAATGGCAAAGTATCATTTCTGAGAACACTTTCTGAAAGCTGATGTTTCACAGCCATTCAGCTGACTCAGCAGTTGATTTAACACTTACAGTTGCAAATCCACAGTCCACCTTGCTGATTTTCTCTATTGACTCCACTGCATCCCTTCCCAGTTCCAAGAGTGTGGGATCTCTTGTAGCACGGTACAGATACATCGCGCTCTCAATCAGCTCTGAAAAAAACCCCAGACATTTGCAAGCATCAACATTAGCAAGCCATGGACACAGGGAAGAAGAGATATTCCTTTTACTACTTTCTAAACACTGCTTCAGGATGCTGAGGTGAACAGTGCAGCTTACTTTGTGTCTCCCCTGGCTCAAAGCATTTGCTTCTCCTGAGGATGTGCTACAAAGAAATTCACTGTAATCAGATTGCATCAGCTCAGGTAAGAGTGAATAATGCTCCCCTCCCACATTCAGGGAGTGGGAGGGTAGTAAAAGAGAGTAAGATTAGAACTCAGATGTCAAAGGAAGAGAAGAAAGATGCTTCTAGAAAGAATGATGAAGAAATTCAACCCCCAAAAATGCAATTTTTAATATTGTAAGCCTCAAACTGGGTATCTAAAACACCACTAAGCAAGCATTGTGGAAATACTCTATACAGGCAATGTATGCACTGTGATGTGTTTATATACTAAAGAAACTGGGATGCTATAATACATTAGAAGTCTGGGATTCTATGAATGTAGATGTCACCTGAACACTCAGCTCTAAAGAAAATTAATTACTCAGATTATGTCACTGTACTATTACAGACAACAAACAATCCTATTATAGATATTAACATATATATTAAGAATATATATAACGTTAATAATACTATATACAATTATACATTATAATATACAATATTATACATTATAATTATATAATTATATTTGTATTATATTAATAATATATTAATTATATATATATTAAGCTGAGCTTTACTGGTGCAAATAGAACTGGTTTATTTCGGGAACTCAGCAGAACTAGTGGTCTGTCCATACTCACTTTCACTTCCTAAATATGAAGAACACAAGCAGTCACATCAACATTTTGCATGCATCCCATGTTGAACAATCTAACACTTACACATGTCAAAACCTACACTGGGAACCCAGCTCATTAACATGCCCCATTCATATAGTAACACTATGGTTTGCTTCCTCTAAATGCAGACCTGCCTGTGTGAAGGGCTTTGACTATGGAGATCACTGGTAAAACACATGCAGGAACTAAGTCAAAGCAAAACTAGGGAGGAACTTTTAGGGGGTAGGTAACATCTGATTGTACCACCAGAGCAAGAGCAGCATTCTGTGTTCCTTTTGATTTCACTTCTGCTTACCAGGCCTGAGTGGATATCCTTCCCTCTTGTCCACTGTGTAGCCCTGGGGAATGTTGTAGAACTCTGGCAGCCCACCAAACTGCTTCCAGACAGTGTAGTAGTTGAGGAAGGTTCTCATGGCATTATCTACATCCCCAATTAGGCTCTGAAAGAGAGGGAACAATTAGCAAAGCAACATCTGAGTTAAGAAGAAACAGCACAGGAATCAATGCAATAACACTGCTATAGTTGAAGCAAGAGATAGTGACAGAAATGGGTCGTTCAGGTCTGAGGGGTGTAACAAATTCTTGGGCATGATGTCTTGAGACTAAAGAGGAGACAGATGCTGCTTTTCTGTTGGATCACAATCCACACACCTGAAATTATAGGAAGTCTCTATGATTTTCAGTTATAGAAGGTTGTGTTTATTCAGTCAACATTTCTTTTAGTCAATCACAGCATCCAGTCTATTTCAATGGGGATAAAGTCCCAGACCTTTGGTCTGATCAGAAAGCAAACCATGAACAGGAAAGGATTCATACAAATAAAGCATTTATGAGGTGGTGGAAAAAGAGGTGTGATTTTCTTTTTCCTTACATTCCCACCTAGATTATGAGCCCACTGTCAGTGGAATTTGCTACAACAAAACTACCCTGTCATGCTTAATGGGAGACTTTTTATAGACCATAAAGTCAACATCTGCTCTTCCACAGGCTCAGACTAGGGCAGATTTCACCAGAGAGCAAACCAAACTTTTAAAGCAACACAGATGAGGGTTCTATTCAGAACTTCTGTATTAAAAACAGATGAACAAAATCACCACATGGTATTACAGCTCCTACCTGTAGGCCTGGCCAGTAGGCCTCGAGGGACTGAAACACAGGCATGGACACTGTTCCTTTGTACATCTGAACCCAGAGGTACCAGTCATCGAACTTTGTGTAATTTTTGATAGCTTTGTTATATTCTATAGAGAAACACAGAGGGGTTGGTAACAACAACAACAAAAATATCTCTTAAGAGCAAGAGAAGCCCCTTTTTCACTTGAGCCATGATAAATGACTGTTCCTGAAGCCTTTGTTGTAATAATTTTGAACAGTCTGTGATGACAAAGAGTAACCAGGATGCTCACTTTGGTTACTCTTTGTCATCACAGACTGTTCAAAATTATTACAACAAAGGCTTCAGGAACAGTCTTGAATCGTAGAATCACTGAATGGTTTGGGTTGGAAAGAACCTTAAGACCATCCAGTTCCAAACTCTCTGCCACGGGCAGGGATGCCTCATACCAGACCATGTTGCCCAAGGCCCTGTCCAACTTGGCAATGTACTCTATTATGAGTCTACATCTTCCACAGTCCCACATGCAAAATTTTTACAAGGAGCCATTCCTGGGACTCTTCACTCAGGACACAAACTACTCACCCAGAAACATGGACATCAGCTCCTCGTCCTGCAGGAGAATGGCTCCTTTGACAAGGTATTCAAAGTAGGAGTCCACTCCTGCCCCAATGCCAGCATCTTGGGCCACCCACTTGGCAGTTATCACATCAATGTGGTTGCCAACCTGGAAGAGGAAAGGGAGGACGAAAACGGGAGTTAAGGTGAAAAAAAAGCTTATTTGCTAAACAATAATGCCCACACCACCACCGCACAAGACACCTTTGAGCTTTCTTTACACTGCCTATTTCACAGATTCAATGGCCATTCCAACTAGTATTTTTTCCATTGCAAGACACATTTATCAGTATCAGAGAAGTACAAACTGTAGAAAATGTAATTTTACCATTTCAAGCTTCCAATATGAACACTGCACTGGCCAAACCAAAGCACCATTCTACTACTGTAAAAAGGCACAATTTCAACGTGATGCGACTGGTCCTAATTCTGATCTTACAAGAGAATAAATAAGGATGAAGAGGTCCAGAAACAGACAACAAGGATGTCAAAGGCATGAGAGCTGCCATGCTGATATTTAAATAGATCCTTCACACCTGGGACTCTTCAGCCTAGAAACAGACCCAGCTGATGGAGTACAAAATACACAATCATGACTTGCTTGGCATGAAAAAAAAACCAGCTACTGAGTTTCTTTCCTGAACAAGGCTTAGAGGTATAAACCAAAACTAAACAGATGCCAAAGCAAACAGAAGGAAACACTTCTTCATACAGCATGTTAACAAATCTGTTCCTCTTTACATACACAACACTAGGAGTTCACACGGCTTCAAAAAGCAGCTACAGAATTAGCTGAAGACTGAACACAGAGATAACACTTCTAGCTCTGGCTAATCCTACACCACCAAAGCTGTAGAGGCTGGTAACATCCTGTTGCACTTGCCATACTTGTATTCTCTTCTGTAGGGCATTGTCCCAGCAAGCATCAGACAGACCTTTCATTTAATATCTTAGAGCTGCTGTTACAAAACCAGCAATACCCAGTGGGAGGTGTTGATCTGTTCTGGAGCAGAACAATGGCATAATGTTGGGGAGAGATGTGGATGCTGCAGGTGTTCAGGAACAATGTGAAATACAAGACTTCAGCCCAGTTCTTAGCACTGGTTATTTATCTAGTTCCATCTCCTCTTTCTTTATGCTTTTTTATGCTTAGAGAGGCATCCACAAAGCTACACAAGAAGCAAGCCAGCAAATTCAAAGTCCATTCTTCACTCACCAGCCCAATATCTGAGCGATTCTTCCACAGTGCCTTCAAAGCCTTCCTGGCAATGTCCTCAAACACTGGATCACCAGTGAGGTGGCTTAAAGTGGCAAATTCCACTATAAATGTCCCAATTCCAGCAGTACAGGTAACTGGGGTCTCCCCAGGATTTACACCATGCAGCAAGTTCACTGTTCCATAGGGCATCCCAGTTGGGGTCTGAAAAGCTGAAACGTAAGATTTGGGGTTCACTCTTTTGTCTGACACTCTCAAACATGTGCCTCACATTCCACTGCACACAGGCAAGAAGCAGGACTGAAGCAACTGCAGTAACTGCAAAGAATGAAATGAGAAGTAGAATGTGATCCTGGGAGGGGCAGAGGGGGCTCCCCAAGCTACCCACAGTCCTGGGAAGGTACTGCAGATCCCTTCCAGCCTGCCCAGAGCAGCAGACTGCATCCCTGCCTGTATTTCTTACAGCACAAGCAGGGTAGTCAAAATGAACTAACCCACTGGACAGCAAAGTGCAAACACTGAGCTTGTGATTGCTGAGTGGTAGCCCCAGGTGCCCACCACACAAGGAAACAGTGCCATGCTACCAGGGACACATCCCAGCAGCAGGTCATAAAAGGGTAGATAAGGCTGCATCTTATTGTCTTTACAAGCTGCTGTTTCACAGCCTTTATTTTTTATCCTAAATATATTTTCCCTCAACAAGCAACAAACAAACTGATGTTCTAAGCATATATAACACTTGGCATGCATTTATCCAACTGGTATCCAGCACTTCACAATGTTCTCCCAGAAAACTAAACTTGCTTTGAGCTTAGGGAACACAGAACCCTTTATGAGTATGCTCATCAAGCAGCACCACCTTCACCAAACACACCAGTCACCTCATGAGCCACGGCACAGACAACAGAAGTTCTTACCTGGTAGGAGTTTGCGAGCTGCTTCCTCTGCCATTCTCAGGAGAGGCCCAGAGCATGGCCAGCCCACTTCCACCTCAACACCAGCCTTCTTGGACAGCAAGTGAGCTGAGAGGAGGCCACCCACCACTGGAAGAAGCACAGTAACAATCACAGAATCACAGAGTGGTTTGGGCTGGAAAGGACCTTAAGACTATCCAGTTCCAATCCCCTGCCATGAGCACGGACATCTCACCCTAGACCATGTTGCCCAAGGCTCTGTCCAACCTGGCCTTGAACACTGCCAGGAATGGAGCATTTACCATTTCTCTGGGCAACCTGTTTCATTGTCTCACCACCCTCAGGGTAAAGAATCCCATTAAAGAAGCTGGGCAGGAGTCAAATCTGATACCTGTTGTATTTATCATGATGCAGGGACAGTGTCTGGGGGAAGAAAAATGAGATGGCTCATCCTTAACAGCCAGCACACAGGCTGATTCAACACGCCACAGAAGAGTGGTTTGCTTCTTCCTGCCTGTTTACAACAGGTAGCAGATTTATTTCTTCCATTAGTTTAGAAGCATCAGATCCTTCTTGCCCTACTACACCTGCACTGCCCTGCAATCAGAGAGCTAACAGTATACTGAACATGAACCTCTAAGAGAGGAATTTCATTTCTTCCAGACAGTTTAATACTATGTGTAAAGTGATACAGTGTCCTGTATTACATCTTATGTGATACAATCTTAAATTCCTTGGAAGAAAGCATCCAGGCCAGAGTTAGCACAGAGAAATTACACTGCTGCAAGAACTGGAGACCAGTAACGAGTGGCGTCCCTCAGGGATCAGTGTTGGGACCAATCTTGTTCAACATCTTCGTCGCTGACATGGACAGTGGGATTGAGTGCGCCCTCAGCAAGTTTGCCGATGACACCAAGCAGTGTGGTTCGGTTGATACCCTGGAGGGAAGGAATGCCATCCAGAGGGAACTTGACACGCTTGTGAGGGGGCTGATGCCAACCTCATGAGGTTTAACCATGCCAAGTGCAAGGTCCTACACCTGGGTTGGAGCAATCCCAGGCACAGCTACAGGTTGGGCAGAGAAGAGATTCAGAGCAGCCCTGCGGAGAAGGACTTGGGGGTGCTGGTCAATGAGAAAATGAACATGAGCTGGCTTCAGTGTGCGCTTGCAGCCCAGAAAGCAACCGTATCCTGGGCTGCATCAAAAGGAGCCTGACCAGCAGGGCGAAGGAGGTGATCCTGCCCCTCTACTCTGCTCTTGTGAGACCTCACCTGGAGCATTGTGTGCAGTTCTGGTGTCCTCAACATAAAAAGGACATGGAACTGTTGGAACAAGTCCAGAGGAGGCCACGAGGATGATCAGGGACTGGAGCACCTCCTGTATGAAGACAGGCTGAGGAAGTTGGGGCTGTTCAGCCTGGAGAAGAGAAGCTGCATGGAGACCTCATAGCAGCCTTCCAGTATCTGAAGGGGGCCTACAGGGATGCTGGGGAGGGACTCTTCATTAGGGACTGTAGTGACAGGACAAGGGGTAAGGGGTTAAAACTTAAACAGGGGAAGTTTAGATTGGATATAAGGAGGAAATTCTTTGCTGTTAGGGTGGTGAGGCACTGGAATGGGTTGCCCAGGGAGGTTGTGAATGCTCCATCCCTGGCAGTGTTCAAGACCAGGTTGAACGAGGCCTTGGGTGATATGATTTAGCATAAGGTGTCCCTGCCCACGGCAGGGGGGGTGGAACTAGATGATCTTAAGGTCCTTTCCAACCCTAACGATTCTATGATTCTAACTGCCTCAGCAATATTTGATAGGAGAAACACAAAAAAGCAGAACTAACAGTTTTGTTCCCTGACAGTGTTTTTGAGTTGGATGGCACTGAAGGAGTTCAGCATTCAATTGGGTACAAGACTTGTGATTTTCAATAAAGACAGTCAAGTTTCACTCATGACACTAAAGCAAGAAATTAATAACCTCTATTTCAAATCAGTATGGAAAACCATGATATAATTTGTGGCGTTTCAGTGGAAAAGATGTTTATTTCAGAGCCACAGACCTGGGACCAGCACACTGAGACTGCCACATCTGCTTGTTTGCACTGAGGCAGGAAGCAAAGAGCTGACGTGCAAAGACCAAAAGAAGTGACATCTGTTTGGGATTTTTCTGTTGGTGTACGTGTCCTCTCACACTGCATTTACAAACTCACTCTGTCCCCCACCTCACATGACCTCTGGGTACAGTTCAGAGGCTCCTACAGGAACACTGTGGAAAAAGGCCACCTCACCTCGAATGTTAGTTTCAAAGACAGATGCATTGACATCAATATCAAAATCCACCCCTTCCTGCAGCACACCAACGACTCGCTGGAACTCAGAAACGTTTCCCAAGATCTACAGGGAACAACAGAGAACAAGGCTTAGAGCTCGCAGGAAAACAAAGGTGCAAGCCAGTGTTAGGGACCAATGGTTGGTTTGTTTTATTAATTTTGTGAAATCATTAATTACAAAGAGCATTTAAAAAAGTGATAACCTGCCTCATCTGGCCTGTACCAGCACCAGTGAGGCAGCAGGGCCAAGGCAGGGACTGTGCCCCTGCACTGGGTGCTGGTGATGCCGCACCTCGAATCCTGTGTTCAGTTCTGGGCCCCTCACTACAGGAGAGACATTGAGGTCCTGGAGCAGGGCCAGAGAAGGGAACGGAGCTGGTGCAGGGCCTGGAGCACAAATGTGATGGGGAACGGCTGAGGGACCTGGGGGGTTCAGTCTGGAGAAGAGAAGGCTCAGGGGGGACCTGATCGCTCCCTACAACTACCTGACAGGAGGATGGAGCCAGGAGGGGCTGGGATCTGCTCCCAAGGAACAAGGGATGGGACAAGAGGAAATGGCCTCAAGCTGCACCAGGGCAGGTTTAGATGGAGATGAGGAGCAATTCCCTCCCCAAAGGGTGCTCAGGCATTGGAACAGGCTGCCCAGGGCAGGGCTGGAGTCACCGTCCCTGGTTCACAAGCCATGTAGATGAGGCTCTCAGTGCCATGGGTTAGTGGCAGCCTTGGCAGTGCTGGGGAACAGTTGGACTTGATGATCTTAAAGGTCTTTTCCAACCCAGCTGATTCTTTGATCTCATTCCAAAACGCTTTCTCCACACACACTGGATGTCTTTATCCCCGCGTCTGAAGGTGTGGGGCCCAGAGCCAGAGCACAGTGAACTGTGAAGGCTCCCTGGTCAATCAGTGACTGACCTGGTGCTACCGTATAAAACACAGGTGTGAAGGAGGCTGACAGTAACCTTGAGCGGCTGAAGGCCGCGGGCACACACAAGGCCGGGCCCCGGGGCTGCGGACAGCCCGTACTCACTAGCAGCGTGTCCAGGGCGTCGATCAGCGTGAGGGAGAAGCTGTGCGGGGAGAGAGGCGCGGTGAGGCCCGGCGGCAGCGCCCAGCGGCGGGGCGCCCAGGCCCGGCCCCGCGGCGGGCGGGCGGGGGGGGATGCCCCGGCCCGGCCCCTACCTGCCCCAGGTGTCCTGCCCGTCGCAGGTGAGCGGCCGCAGCTCGTCGTAAGGGAAGGCGCTCTCCAGGTAGTGCTCGTAGGCGTGGTAGAACATGGCGCGCACTCGCTCCCTGCGGCACAAGCACACAGCGCTCAGCCCCGCTGCGGCCCGGTGCCGCCCGGCCTCACCGCCCGGCCCCGCACTCACCGGTAGGACGCCACATCCAGCCCGCGGGCGGCCGCGCCGGAGCCCGCCGGCGGCCCCGGGAGCCACAGCGCCCAGAGACACAGCAGGGAGCCGAGCGAGCGCAGCACGGGCGCCGCCATAACGGCACCGCCGTACGCCCCGGCCACAGCCAATGGCAGCGCTAGGGGCAGGCAGCGCATGCGCAAGACGCCGGAAGTACTTTCAGGCTGGGCGTCCTGTTCCGGCGCGTCCCGGGCCGGAGGGCGGTGGGGGGCTGCGGTCCCGCTGTTACCGGACGGTGATGGCCGGGACTCCCCATCGCAGGCACGGGGGAGCCTGCGGGCATCAGCGGGCATCCCGGGCGGGCGTTGTGGCGCTGGCAGCAGAGGAGGTGGCAGCAGCTCTGGGACCTGGAAATAGATCCAAGTACCGGAGCTCTTGTAGTGGTGATGTGTGCGGTAATGACGTGGTACCGCGGGGGTGCCTGCTGCCAGGGAGGAGGAGACGGTTCCTGCCGCCATTCCTGTGTATTCCTCTGGCAGTGGGGCAGGAAAGGGCGCAGGATATTCGAGGAGCAGCTGGGAGGTTTCTGGCCTGTGGGTTGTCCTCCTGACAAACCATCCTCTTGGTCTTTTTCCCCTCTTAAATCCAGTTTTGTGTGGTGCATCCAGACCTGCTTCAGGAAACGCAGTGAGCCTGCCCCATGGAGCTCTGTGGTGCTGTCACTCTCCGCAGTGCAGGTGGGCTGCTCAGCCTGGTGTGATGCACTGTTGCAGCAGGACGGGCTCTGAGGCAGCCTGGCTCGCAGCAGCCCTGTTCCCTGCAAAAGCAGTGAGTCCCTAGGGATGTCAGTGCTATGACTCAAGCCAGGGAGGATTTCTGTGCTCACACTCCCCATGTGATTACACTGATTTTAGCACCCAGCTCTTGAACCAGCAGGTCCCGTTTTAACATCAGAGTGGTTGGCACATCCCTTGCTACACCTGCACCTATAGACTTCAACTGATCCACAGTGAATCCTTCCTTTTCTCTCCGTGCATGCCTGTAGGGGAGGAGGATTGAGGTGGGACTGAATCATGACAGCAGAAACAAGAAGTAATAAGCCAGTCCTGTTGTGTGGCAAAGATGCAGCATACAGAAGTCAATACTAAACCAGCTTGCTCACAGGAGAGGAAGGGGTGCATATAACCCAATGCTTTGTCATTTCATGCTGGCATTTGGCACTGGGAGGGCTGGCTGTTGATGTTCTTTAATGACAAAAGCCACTTTTTACCCCATGGCTCCTCTCCCGGGGCTGTCCCACTAGGTGTCAGTGCACACTCGTGTTCCTGTGTGTGCCCACAGCTCTGCTCCGTGCAGCAATAAACAGCCACCGAGTAATTTCAGCATATTGTTCATTTGCTGCAGCTGTAATGTAGGTTTCTGGGGCCATATATCATAAGGCTGTCTGCTTGCTTATTCCATGGCTCAAGGCCGCTGGAGTATATCTCACTGTGTTCCTGGGAAAATGAGCCTCTTGAAGCTGATTTCACTAAAAGCTGTCACAGTACATTACTGGAGTGCTTTTTATTAAAGTTTATTTTCCAGACTGATATTTAACAGTGTTCTAGACCACTGTCATTTACCATCGGCTGGAACAGCAACTGCTCTATCAAAGTCACTTATTGCATTCTAAAAGTTGACTCAAGTATTTTTAACCAGATAAAGTGCGTGAGTTGAAAGAAACCCAGGACAAGACAGAGGCAGGGCCCTACGGTGTCTGTTCCCTGGCATCATGGCATTGGAGGAAGGGGACTCCTGGGGGCAACATCGCAGACACTAATTGCACTACTTGAAGCACGGTCGTTAGTGCCTGCACCCTCTAAGCATTTGAAAAACATTTTCCTGGAGAAGAATGTAGCAAAGTGTAACAAAATCAGCTGTACATCATGAAAGAGCTTCCTGTCAGCCTGCAAAGACCAGGCATAGCAAAGACCAAACCAAGGGATGAGCAGAGGATGGTGTAAATGGGACTGAATTTATCTTTTTATCTTTCTTAATATTGTTTATCTCCTATGGAGCCAGGCTGAGAGAGCTGGGCTGGTTCAGCCTGCAGAAGAGAAGGCTTTGGGGAGACCTTAGAGGAACTCCAGTGCCTAAAGGGGCTACAAGGAACCTGGAGAGGGGCTTTGGACAAGGGCCTGTAGGGACAGGCCAAGGGGAATGGCTTGAACCTGCCAGAGGGGAGACTGAGATGAGCTCTTAGGCAGAAGCTCTTCCCTGGGAGGGTGCTGAGGCGCTGGCCCAGGGTGCCCAGAGAAGCTGTGGCTGCCCCATCCCTGGCAGTGTTCAAGGGCAGGTTGGACACAGGGGCTTGGAGCAAGCTGCTCGAGTGGAAGGTGTCCATGCCCGTGGCAGGGTTTGGAGCTGGATGAGCTTTAAGGTCCCTTCCAACACAAACCAGGCTGGGGTTCGGGGAATTGTTGCTGCAGGAACTGAGCAGTGCCTGGGATAGCCAACGGGATCAGAACTGTGTTGGTTGTGTTTGGTGCAGTTTCTGGCTGCAGTTTGTGAGAGCGCTTCATGCAGCTCTGGTTGAGCACCCTGGGCTGGACTGGGGAGGCAGCCGGGGCTGCTTCCTCCCAATCACTTGCTCCTCTGCCTCCTGACATAGCCACAGGTTTATTGCAAGCCCTGCTGAAACAAGGTGACTTTGTGTTGCCACCACAAGCCCCATCACTGAGGACTGGGGAACTGTCTGCCCTGTGTCCAGAGGGGAGAGCACCCTGTCTGTGCTGCTGCAGCTGCTACAAGGTCCCTAAACATAGGAGATGCAGCAGCTTCCAGTAGTGGTGTGGCAACCACCTGTGTGTTCATTAATAAACACAAATACAACTGCTGGCATGGAAATTGATTGGGAGAAAGGGTGCTTCTCAGTGTGGCTGTGGCACATACTAGAGGAATATTACTGTGTTGTGCATATAATATACAAGTTACATAGGCTTTGATGCAATAAATCACGGAAGATGCAGGGACAGAACATGTTTTAGGCTGCATCAGAGTCAAGTGCTGCTTCATCTGCCTCATTCCAGCTTGTCAGGGTGTCTGTACTGGCAAAATAATAGGATGTTTCATTTGGCTGTGGGAGAGGTGGTAATTACAGAGGCGTTCACACTTGGTTTTATGACATCTTTAGGCTGAGGACTTGTTTACTACTTGCTATTACCATAAGTGGTGCTGTTGCCCTGCTTGCAGTTTTGATGGCCATTAAGATGGAAACTGTATGTAAATGAGGATTGCACATTAATATTTATAATTCATGGTGGAATGTGAGAGTTTGTGATGAGAGGAACAGTGAGCAGGAGGTTTATGAACACTGAAAACTGTTGCTAAGGTGGTTCTCTTGAAATCATTTTCCTTTGCGGCCCAACATCCATTCTTAATTTTAGTAGTTCATACAGCAGGGTGGAAACGATGATTGATTTTCCTCCAAGTGCTGTGGGCTGCTTCAGTCGAGATTTCACTCTAAAAGACTAGACATTTCCAATTGCTTTTTATAACTTCAGAATTGATTTTATTTGTTTAGCACCTGACTAACATAATAAAAGAGAAAAGAAATCCAGCTAAAGAGAAGGCACAGCAAACTGACAGGCTGCCTGATTTGTGGCTTTCCTTTCGGTGCTGTGATTTTTAGCCATGCTGCAATTGAAGCGGGAAAGAGATGGACTCCCAGCTGCCTAGGGGTGACTGGTGAGGTGTCCCAGCACTGCACAGCCCTGCTTCCCCCAGCAGAGAGTATGAGTAGGGGAGGTCTCACCAAGGGGGCACTTAGCAGGCAGAAACAACAGCAAAAGATGAGAAAGGGAGAGCTGACGTGGCATCACCCCAGCCTAGATTCATAGAACAGTTAGGGTTGGAAAGGACCTTAATATCATCTAGTTTCAACCCCTTGGCTTCAACTGAGTCTCTTTAAACCTCTTAATGATTTTTCTTTCACTAACTAACTAACTAACTAACTAACTAACTAACTAACTAACTAACTAACTAACTAACAGACTAATGTAGTTGCAGGAACTGTAGGTAGGCAGCAGCCAGAGAATTAATGCAGTGAGGTCTCCCGTTCCAAACAGGTCTCTTCCAAAGAGGGCCATGCAGAAGCTGTCTGTACTGCATTCCCAAAGAATGGTGGCTTTATATAGAGTTTGAATGTTTTATGCAAGTCTGGCTTGATGTTGGGATTTTGACAAGTGAGAAAGCAAAAATAAAACCCAGTTTGCATCAATGTGACTTGGTTTTTAGTATGGGGATTTATGCACCCATGTTACCTGACATTGATAGATACCAAAGCTGCCACACGTGTATGAATGAGGCTTCATTTTCTTTATCTGAGCTTGGATTTCCCATAGGGATTGTGGCTTTGATATATTTTTACCAGGAAGATTTAGAGGTGCTCAGAAGATTGGTGTCTGTAGAATACAGATGGGCCAATAGGGGACGAGCCATGGCCAGGGACACCTTCCACCAAGCCCCTGTGTCCAACCTGCCCTTGAACACTGCCAGGGATGGGGCAGCCACAGCTTCTCTGGGCACCCTGTGCCAGCACTTCAGCACCCTCATTTGATTTTGGCCTTGAAGTTCAAAAGACTTGAATGTCTGGGAGAGTCCCCATCTTTCACACTCACACGGTGAATCTGGTGAGAAGGGCTGGTTTGACAGCTGGAGAGAAGCAATGAGAAATCCCTCCCTCTGGAAACACAGAGGAGGCAGAGACACTTTATTCCCTAGTTTATGACTGTGTAAAACAAATTCACTGAAACTTGCCACTGCACAAGGATCTCCTGCTGTTAGTAAAGGTCAGAGCAGAGGTGAGTTTGTTTCTCAAAGCAGGAGACCAGGAGAGTGTAACTGCGCTGGTAACCGCTGCCAAAGGGGTGCAGGACCAGGGGCAGGTGGGTTTGGAGCTTCTGTAGGGATTTCTCTTGTATTTGGGAAAAGGGAATTTTGAACCATGCAGAGATTCACCAGAGCAGAGCTGAGAAGTCACTTTTTAGTGGTGGCCTTGGCAGTGCTGGGCTAACAGTTGATGATCTTAAAGACCTTTTCCAACCTGGTTGATTCTGTGGTTCTGTGATTCTGGTTCTCTCCAGCATTCACCTCCTTTTTGCCTTTTCCTGTTTGCTTTCAACCTAAAGCTACTTTATTGCCACTACACAAAGTATGTCATATATATGCTATGCATTAAGGTAGGCAGGTGACAACCCTGGCAGCTACTTTCTGTCTCTAGACTTACTTTTTGACAGGGGTAAGCAGTAAGCTGCTCCCTGGTAGCATCGTTTCAGTCTGCTTGGGGGTAATTGGCAAACCCTCAAAGACTCTGTGGAAATTACACTGATACTTGATAATGCTAATTTCTGACACAGAAATCACCATGAAAACAGCCCAGTCCATTCCTGTGCAACTCTGAAGGCTCAGGATTGCAATGTGCTGATAAACAAGCTGTGATTCGTGGAGAACCACAGATTCAAGGAATGAGTCTTTAAAGGAGAAAAGAAACCTGCGCCCAAAACTTGCTCAAAGGTCTCCAGTAAGGCTGTGGCTGCTCTCCTGGGCTTGGTGCTGTGCTGGCTGGAGGCTGCTCCCATATAACTCCTTTAGTCACTAAAGGATAGTCCCCTGGGGGACTGTGGTGATCTGTGAGGGGGAGCAGGCTGGCAGGGGCTAGCAGCCTGCATCCCAGCACCCTGTGGCATCTGGGTGCTGCTTCCACATCCATGCCTGTCACCTGAAGGACTTCCCTAAGGCCTCAGCTCTGCAGCTCCCAGCAGGACCATAGGGATGTTTTCACATCCCCTTTGCTGCCTGGCAAAGCCATGGACGAGGACAGCTTTTGGTGGGGAGAACCAGCCTGGAGCTGGCCACTTCTGCAGCAGCCTGGACAGAGATGCCAGCCAGAAAGCGAGGGGCTGGCAAAGATCTTTGTGTTGAAACCTCTCTGGCAAACATTTGGTGGTTTGTAGAGAACTGAAAGAATGAAAACTTTGCTTTAAAAACTGAACTTTCAGTTTTCAGTTGTTTGGGATTATTGATAAAAATCAAGCATGTTTTCAGTGGCAGTGAGTTTTCAGAGCAGGGTTTGGTGGCTAACCACCCGCTCCCTCCGCAGTCAACCAGAGCTGTTTCGAAGGCAGTTTTAGAATCGTAGGCTGGACCAGGTTAGAAAAGACCTTTAAGATCATCAAATCCACCCATTCCCCAGCACTGCCAAGGCCACCACTAACCCATGGCACTGAGGGCCTTGTCTCCACGGTGTGTGAACACTTGCAGGGACGGTGACTCCAGCACTGCCCTGGGCAGCCTGTTCCAATGCCTGAGCACCCTCTGGAGAAGGAATTGTTCCTAATATCCAGTCTAAACCTCCCTTGGAGCAGCTTGAGGCCCTTTCCTCTTGTCCCATCCCTTGTTCCTTGGGAGAAGAGACCAGTTTTGCACCTGAGTCACTTGTCTGTGCCCCCACAGAGCTCCTGCCCCTCTGGACAGTGCTGTGAGACACAGGTAGCTCTTGGGACCATGGGAGCCCCTGGAGGGCAACTGGGCACACTGTGCCCTTGTGATGCTCTGGTCTTCTCTCACAGAAAGCCTGTTCTGCTGCTGGCTGAAGGCAGATGAGTGACCACAGCACTGCAGAGGAGTCAGGCAGGTGACAAAGCTTCCAACATGGGAATTACCGTTAAAGAAATCTCCGTGTCTTTTTTGTTAACAATTATTCTGAATGGTCAAACAGCATCTGTGTCACCAGAGGACTGTTTTCCTGGCAGTTCTGTTGCTGCTGTCTGAACCCTCAAATGTCAGCGTCAGTCAGGCTGCAGGGCTCCTTCCTCCCTGATTTGAAGATGATATTTATTTCTCCTCTGTTATTGTTTTAGAGAGCGTGGAAACAAGTGCTGGCTCTGCTTTCATGTGGCAAAATGCATGTATTGAGGCAATCTTCACTGCTCCAGCTGGGAAGCTCCTTTGAGGCTGTGAGGTGACACAGTGGCAATGGACTCCGAAAGGACAGGCTTCCAGGTGGGAATACAATGGGCTGGCAGTGCAAAACTCCCTACAATGACCTTCCAGCTCCACCAAAACAAAATCAGGTTCCCACTGATGTCAGCATGGCAGGCGATCTGAGCTCCAGAGGTGGACATCTACGCTGGGAGTGACTTGAGAGGACAAAACCACCTCCTACCTCCAGCTTCTTGT
Source organism: Pezoporus occidentalis (assembly GCF_034315485.1). Taxonomy (NCBI): domain Eukaryota; kingdom Metazoa; phylum Chordata; class Aves; order Psittaciformes; family Psittacidae; genus Pezoporus; species Pezoporus occidentalis. Next base: position 187,631 of record NW_026916192.1, read on the forward strand.
CCTTGGTAAACCCAACTGGTTTGTTTGGTGGTGTACAAAGAAGAAACCAGCAGTGGTGCAACGGCACACCCCAGCCACTCATCCATCAGGGCATGGTTACCTGCAGCTCAGAGTGGGTAGGGGATGCCACAGTCCACAGGGGGTGCCACAGATAGACAGGACCTTCTCTTGTGTCCTTCCTACAGCATTTTGAGGGTGCAGTGCATTTATAACAGGTTTGTTGTTGTCCTCACGAGTCTCCATTTCAGCTTGTGCCCCATCTGCTTTTCAGTGTCAAACGTACCAGTGCTGCGGCTTGGGCATCTCATGTTTTCAGTTGTGATTTCTCAAAAATTGGATGAGTACCAACCAGCAAATAACGACAACAAGGTCCCACCCTACCACAGAACCACACTGCAGCTTTGGGACAGGGTTTGATGGGATTCTGCCAACAGATCTGAGCTGACTTTTGCTCATTGTGAGACCTGGTTGTTAGGGCTCATTTCCTGTCTTTTCCCCTTTCTTGTTTTCTTTTTGTGGTGTAACACAACACTGTGAGCTAAGCATTAGAAATGGGTTAGGACTTTACTGAACCATGCGTGATGTTCTAAAGGCATTTTGAGAATATCTTCTTGTATCACTCCCTTGAAAAATGTAGAGACCCAAGTAAAATGTAGGTAAAATTCAGGTGATGAAGCTTACATAGATTTTAATCTAACAAGTCCTTGTGCTCTTATACCTCCTTATACCAACATATACCTTCTGCATTTGTACACATGTGTACAGGTGAAAGGGCTATTTTCATATCTGGAAAGGGAAAATATGAGACTTCCCCCTGCTCTCTGAATATAGAAAAAAATCCAGTGAGAAACACTCAGAGATTTCTTTTGCACATTAGGGAGGGATCTTTTAACCTAGTCAAGAGAAGATCAAACTGGCTTCTGCGAGAGTCCTCACTAGTCCCTACCAAGAGTCCTCACTAGTCCCTATCAAGAGTCCTTACTAGTCCCTACAAAGGGTCCTCACTAGTCTCTAGAGCAGATGACAAATGATTCCTGTATTAGGTTTGAGGACTCAGCAGGACTCTGCAATCCGGGCTGCAAAATTAGGAGGTTTAAAATGTGTTTGCCTCCTTGTTTCAGGGAGTTAATGAGTCAAAGACCTTTTCAAACTTCCTCTTGCTACCCTTGGTGGTCTAAACACAATATTTTTCTTACTCAGAGCTGAGATTTTTAACTGATCTGCATCGCTTCAAGCTGAGGTTTTAAGAAGCAAAGCAAATCTCTCGGGAGCTTGGCCAAATGGAAATTCAGGATTGGCCAAATGGAATTCAAAGTGGAAATTCAAAGTGGAAATTAAGGGTACATCAGGGCCTTCTCCAGTCACTTCCATGGTGCTTAGCTCTTCTTTTTGGACCAGGTTGGTTGTGGTCGAACATCGTTGGCATGAGCACCCGTGCTGCCTGCACTGCCTGCACACCAGCTGGGGCTTGCCGGAGTGGATGTGGAGCAGCATTACAGGCAGGGAGCACCAGCCACGTGGTGCAGCAGCCCAGCCTGGGGTCTTGCCATGCCCTGTGGGTCTGGCCACCCCAAGGGAGCTGGAGTCACGACTTCAGGGTGGCTGCTGCCATCACCTGAGCACTCAGCTTGCCCCCGAAGTGCCCTGTGGCTCTCTAGGGTGCCTGCAGGAGCTGCTGCGGGAGCCATGGAGGTGAATGGGCCAGCTCATCTCGTAACTGCTGTCATCACAGTGTGGTGTTGGGAAGCGGAGCAGGGCAGCGATAGCGATCAGAGGTGCTCGTGCTCCAGGCACACACCACCAGCGGTGGGTGAGGAGCGGTTCCTCTGCTCTGCAGTGCTGGCTGTGAGCACAGCCACGTTCCCGCTATGGGCTGCGGTGGAAATGCGGCTTTGTGACATTTCTCATGAGAAGTGAGACTTGTCCCTCTCAATCCTGAGCACAGCCGGTAGCCAGGCTTCCCTTCACACCCATGCTGTGCCCTGCCTCCTTCCAGACCCACCTGTGGTCCTTCCCCGCATCCCTGGGGGACTCACTCCAATCCAGCCCACATGGCGGTGAGGGTCTCCCAGTCTCTCACTGGTCTCTATCTGAGTGACTAGAGGGAGTAAATGCTCATTCACTGTAGCAGCCAACTCAAGCTTGGTCATCATAGAATCCCAGACTGGTTTGGGTTGGAAAGGACCTTAAGGTCATCCAGTTCCTACCCCCTGCCATGAGCAGGGACACCTCACGCTAGACCACGTCTCCCAAGGCTCTGTCCAACCTGGCCTTGAACACTTGATGGCGCAGCCACAGCTTTTCTGGGCACCCTGTGCCAGCGCCTCAGCACCCTCACAGTAAAGAACTTCTTCCCTATATCTAATCTGAACTTCCCCTGTTTCAGTTTGAACCCATCACCCCTTGTCCTGTCACTACAATCTGTGAGGAGTCACTCTCCTGCATCCTTGTAGGCCCCCTTCAGCCTCCTTACTAGGAGTCCCTGAGCACTGGTGGTTTTGTTTCATCTCTGATTTTAACCAGCTATTCTTCGACCAGAGAAACCTTTTTCAACCCAAATTTCAGAAAACCTAGCACATTGCAGGGAAAAAATCCAGTTTTGACAAATCTGCACTTTCTAAAGTACAGGAAAGTTGCCAAGTTTGACATGTTGGTGCCAAAACAGAGCAATTAGGACTTTTTATTTGGCTCCACCTGGCCTGATATGACTAAAATAGAAAGCCCTGATTCTGCATGTTTCCCTCATCAAAAGCGTGGCTGCTGCCAGGCTCCTCCAACCTCAGTTTGCTGCTGTGCCTCCGTCTCTGGATGATGGTGATGCAGGGCCTGATGCCATGACCCGCTGCTGAGCTGAGCTTCATTTTTAACTGTACAATCAACCACTCTTGTTTTCCTGCCTCGATATGACATATGATCAGGCCCTGTGGGTCTTGCTGTATGTACCAAGGTACATATAATCAATGTTGCTGATTACCATCAAAAGAGGAGAGAAGAAGTTAGGGAACAAGAAAGGGATGTCTTGTCTGCAGTGAAGCACCTCTTCATTCACATGGCATGTCTGTAAGCTCTTCATGCAGAAACCTGCCCTTGGGGCTTGTTTGAAGCTGTGACTGCCCCATCCCTGCAGCATTCAAGGGCAGGTTGGACACAGGGGCTTGGAGCAAGCTGCTCTAGTGGAAGGTGTCCCTGCCGGTGGCAGGGGTTGGAACTGGAGGAGCTTTAAGGTCCCTTTCCACACAAACCAGGCTGGGATTCTATGATTTCCAGACTTTGGTCTGTGAGAGCTCTGCTCCTGTGAGATCAGGGGTGTTTTGGGACATGGGGCAAAGGGCAGGGCAGAGGTCCCCTTGGCCATGGACACTGTCAGCCCATGAACAAGCCATATGCTTGTACCCTCAGTAGACACAGGGTGTGGTGGGATGGCAGAGATGTTCATTCTGCCACACTCATACCATGGGTGGGATTTCCCATGGGTTTCTATGGATTTTCACTGGAAATGACAACCAGATTACTCTGCTGTCATTGAGGGAGGTGTGGGATACACTGAAGAAAGGTTTTGGAGAACTTTCCTCAGCTCCCTGGCTCCCCCGTATGTTTTTTAGCAGCCTCCCTTTCCCCACCTCAAGGGCAGAGCCAGTGTAGGACATGGGGATGCTGCACCTGCATGTCTCCTGGCAAAGGCTGGCTGGATGCTAGTGCATGCTCTGTGAAAGGGCCTTTCTCCATAGTCCATAGTCTCCTAAGGACTATGCAGAGCCTCTACCTAAGTGATCTGGGAGTTGATGACCAGCCAAACCAGTGTCCAGGTGGGAAACCCCCATTGCTCCCTAAGGAGAAGTGGCAGAGGGAGACTTTGTCTCAAAAGCCCCATGAAGACCTTTTCCTTTTCAGTCTTTGTCTTGAGTCTTGCTGGCCATGAGTCCAACATCCAGCACAGAAAGAGCTTTTAGTGCCCTGCCATGGCCTGATGCTAAGGGATGCAGTCATACATCAAAGCCAGCAAATCTGACATGAAAAATGGGGTTTAAAAAAGGCTACTGAGGAAACAAAGCTTCCAGGTCTGGTATAACCCCTCTGGTCCGGGCTGGCAGCAGCATGGGAGCTTTGAATCCTGTGACTGCTATTTTTAAGGCATGGGAGAGAAAGATGCGTTATGAAATCATAATGAACTGGTGGCCCTTTCTTTGGGAAGAAACTGGAGCCTGGGAAGGGATGGCCATTTTGCCATGAGGAGGTTTTTGTCCCAGTTTAGCTGTATCACAAGCAGTGGAGAAATCTCACTTAACATACACTCAGTAATAGCTTTGCACCCCTCATCCACACTGGCCAAGGCCAGGAGGTGGATTCCCCTATGTGCTCCACAGCCTTTTCCCAAGTGCTGAGGACGACCAGCAAGGAAGAGGCATAGGAAAGGGTTTAAGGCAAAGATCCCAAAGGTTGTGAGGAGCTTAATCACAATGATTGTAATGACACAGTGATTATAATGACAAAGGAAATAATCACTTCATTGCATTTTCTTCCTAAGAAACTCATTGCACCCCGGTGCTGTGGGCAGAGCAGTGAGGAGTCTGCAAGACCAGAGCATGGGAGTGAATTCCAGCTGCCAGGTCCTCTGTGCTCCTTGGGAGTGCAAGAGCAGGAGAGCTATAGCAGCCAGGGCTCGAGTCCTCCAGGTTGGACATGGTCATTCAGAAGTCACTGTAGGCAAAACCCTGTGAGCCAAATCCTGCCTGGTGCTAAAGGAGCTCTGTTATGTGGCTAATCCCAAATCATTGTCAAGCCAAGCTGCCTGTGAAGACCTGCTGAGCACCCAAAGTCAGCAGGTTTTGGCCACGAGCACCATTACTAAGCCCTTAGTGGGGCAGAGAGCTGATGGAAGCTTGGCCACTGTATCAGCAACGTCTACCTCAGCCTGCCATTAAACTGGGAAAAAAACACCGCTTTGAAGAAATCTGTATCCTGGTGATGAGCTTTGTTTTGCATTTCTTTGTGACAAAAGTGATTAAACTGCTAAATCATAGCTGCTTTTCTCATAAAAAAGACAAAGCAGCTTTAGATCCCTACATCATTTCAAGAGTTGCAGAACGCTCTAGGTAAATGGGAGAGATTTGATCTATCTTGGTTTTATCACTGTATCTCCTACTCCCACAGGCTCCTGAGCAGGGTGTATTTGCTGTCTCATGGCCTAATAGCTTCCTGTGTTACTCATAACTTAAACACTGAGAGAGAGATAGGGGATTGGGTTTGGTTTGTTTCCTTTAAGGAGAAATGAACCTTAATAAATAGCTGATTACCAAAAGGTGTCATAGTGAAAGTACAGAGCTTTCTCCTGTTCCACACTTGGCCCTTGCATTTGGTTAAAGAGCAATGTGAAAGCCCTGAAAAATGAGCCCCGTCACACTCAGTAAGTGCTGGATCCAACAGGGATGAGCTCCTATTGCGGGAGATGGTCAGACAGGTGCAGCAAACTGCTGCAGCCTTTGCTGGGCACAAATCATTCCCTGTAATGTCCACTGAAAGGGTGGAATTTGCAGTCATAGCACTCATCATCTCCAGTGTTTCAGAAAGCTCCTAAGGGCCCTGAGGTTGTTTGTAAGGAGTCCTGGTCCTGCTATGAGCCACTTCCCATGACATCTCCCGTTGCTTCAGCTTGTCTTGCTCCAGAGAGAGCTGATGACAGGAGTCTCCTCCATCAACCTGGTTTAAAGGACAGATGAATGTTGATGCTCCAAAAGCATGGGCTGGCCATGGCCATGGCCAAAGGATCTGCTGCACTGGAAGGCACCTCTGGTGACTGTCAGTCCAGTCTCTAATCTGCCCATGAGGCTTTGTTCGTGGTTGTCTCTGAGGTGGGGGGGAAGAGGCTTCTGGTGCAGACGCCTGAAGGGAGCACGGAAAGGGGCTGCCCAGAAATGAAGCTGTGGGAGGCAGAAAGAGAGGGGACCACCAAGCTTTGGGTGAGAGGGAGCACTGAAGAGAGTGGGTGAGATAAAGTGAGGGAGTTTGATGCCTGGGTTTGGATGGCAAATGCCATCCATGGGTCAAACTGTGTTCTCCAGCACCATGAGAGCAGGAGAGGTGGATAAGCAGCTTGCTGCTCATGGTTGGAAGGTTCAGGTATGGGAGTCAAGAGATCTCAGGGGGGCACCAGCTCCCTTTTACAATGTGTGTGTGTAACACAGAGGCAGGAGTGGGGAGAAGCTTGGAAATGGGTGAGTGAGCAAGAAAGGGTCAGAAAGCAAAAATCCGCCTCCTAAAACTGCCAGAAAGGAAAGTTCTCATGACTTTTAGGCCATCTCCTGACATGACTCCAGACTTCAGCACAGGTGGGGTTGGCAATACTGTGGATTATTTGTTACAAATGATTTACAAGGCCCTTCAGAGGGAAATAAATTTCACAGGACAGTGCCTCCAGGGAAAATGATATGTATTTGGATGGGTGATTCATCATTCTGCATTAAGGCCATAAGCTCAGCTGACAGCCAAGTATACCTGATAATCTCTTATCTAAATCATTTCCCCTTGAAATCTTCCATCTGTGCAGCTGTGAGGATAAACTGTTGGGGACCTGGTGTTGTGATGGCATGGCCGCGATGGAGAGCTGCTGAGTCCTCCCCAGCAGATCCCACACCATGTTAGGTTACATGCAAGGCACAAATAGTGCCAGATAGCCCCGGAAAGGTGGTGGAAGGAGGGGGCAGAGGCTGTTCTGCATGGGTTTGAAACCTGGGTCCATTTAAAGTCTCTGAGGGTGAGCACCTGGTTGTGTCTTCCTTCATGGTCAGTCTCAGAGGAAGGCCAAGAGCTTTCTGCAGAGCCTTCATCTCGTTTAAGCAACAGGGAGCTTTCCCCATGCTTCAGGAGATGGTAACAGTCTTCATCCTGAGACATTTCAGCGCGTTTCTCCAAATCTTTTGTTACTGTCAGTCTGGGTTATTGTTGTATCCATCCTGGGATGAGGTCAGCTCCAAATGCTGGGCTTACAAACCGTCTTCTGCTGGTGATGCTGAAAACATCGAAGTCCTTTGTCTGCCTTCCTCTCAGCATCCTCTTTTTCCTGCTGTTGCTCACACGGGGTTTTCTCTGTCATGGGGCTCCAGGGACTGATTGGGGGGGGGGGGGGGGGGGGGGGGGGGGGGGATGCTGGTCTCATGTAGGTTGTTATAGAATCATAGAATGGTTTGGGTTGGAAAGGACCTTAAGCTCATCCGGTTCCACCCCCTGTCACAGGCAGGGACACCTTCCACTAGAGCAGCTTGCTCCAAGCCCCTGTGTCCAACCTGGCCTTGAACACTGCCAGGGATGGGGCAGCCACAGCTTCTCTGGGCACCCTGTGCCAGTGCCTCAGCACCCTCATGGTAAAGAACTTCTTCCCTATATCTAATCTGAATCTTCCCTGTTCCAGTTCAAACCCATCACCCCTTGTCCTATCACTACAGACCCTGATGAAGAGTCCCTCTCCAGCATCCTTGTAGCCCCTTTCAGACACTGGAAGCTGCTCTGAGGTCTCCACGCAGCTTCTCTTCTCCAGGCTGAGCAGCCCCAATGTTCTCAGCCTGGCTCCATATGGGAGGTGCTCCAGCCCCTGAGCATCCTTGCGGCCTCCTCTGGGAGGAGGAGTGTGCTGTGTGCTGTGTGCTGGGACAGGACAGCATCAGCTGTGATGGGAGTACTGCTTGAAAGGCAGTCATGGGTTTGAACATGGGGCATCTGGGGGTCCTCCAGCAGCCTCCCATCATGTGTCTTTACAGTGTTCTGCAAACCAGGGACACTTGCAGGGGAATGTGAAAGATGCATCTTTTCCTCTGGCCAGCCGTGTTCTGTTCATAGCTGGCTGGAACCTGATTTGGCAGAGTAACGTGATGGTTGTGCTACTGGATTCAACACATTAATCACTAATTATAGCAGCCACCCAGTGTCTCCAGTAATGCAGTGTCCGAGAAGGCCGTAAAGCATGTGAATCACCTATAAATCCACATATAACTCTGGTAAAACAACAGGAAATACAGGCAAAATGAGCTGTCAGCCTATTGCTGGCTATGCCGATGGTATGGACCATGCTTGTGCCTTTGCTGAAGCAGGTTTGGATGGGACCCAGAAGGGTAAATGCTCTGCAGCTGCCTCTCTCTTGAATTCAGGCTGCAGCTTTGCCTCCTCTGGGCCCCACACCAGCAGCCCCACAGCTCGCAGCCTGCTGCACCTCTGCTTGCCCTGAGCAGGAAACCTCCCTCCAGCCCCAGTTGTACCCCCATAGGCATGGTGAGGGGTGGGAGCAGCTTCCTACAACGCTGGTGGCTGGGTCCTGTTCCCTGCCTGGCTGCTGCAGCTGACACCGCTCCTGTGCCAGCACAGGGCACGCTGCCTTACCGACAGTGTAACTGGAGCCTCTCAGATGTGGGTAGTTTGTTTTTCTCCCATCTTCTCCACAGAGCTCCCTGCCAGTGGTGTTGATGTGTCAGGAGAAAGGGGCTCACAGCCCATGGTGTGCATCCAAGTGTCTGCATGGCACAGTAGGCAGCAGGGATGTGCCTTCCTTTGCCACCCAGCAGCCATCCTGTAGGCAATGGGCACAAAAGTGGTGTCTGGCCCTGTTTTGGACATGTTCCTCTGCCCAACAGCATCCACGATGCTCCCTCTGTGCTCCCTTGTGGTGCCCATCACCTGCATCCATGAAGCTGCTCAGCTCCCCAGCTCCTCTCCATGCCAGGAGCCCATCACCCTCTCCCAGCTTCTCCCCATCCTCCTGGTACCCCACAAGTCTCTGCCCTCCTCACTTTTACCTCTCTTACTCCTCAAACCCCATCTCGATTCCCCCCATCCTCCCTACCCCTCATTCAACCTGCGTGGCTGGATGAGCATCCCTTCATTCACATGGAATTCAGCAAACCCAGGGCGTTTTGGAAGGGCTGGAGGGATCTGTGAATTTGCTTTGAAGATAGCAGCATGTTTTGGCTAAAGGGAACAGGAGAACATTTTGAAAATGTCAAAATATTTTGTTTAGGCATTTTTTAAACAAAATGCTTCACTTGGTGGTTGACAAAAAAAGAAAAGAGAAAAGAAAGAGGGGGAAAAAAATCAGTTCGGAATCTCCAAAGCAAAACCTTCCCATTGCCGTTCTGAGATAGCACCTGCCTGCCAGAATTCAAACTACAAAGGCACAGAAGCTGTTTTCAATAGCAAATACTGGCTGGGCACCCATGGGAGTTTCTGCAGGGGAAGTCAAAGTGTTTCAAAGGGAGTCAAAACATTTTCTGGTTGGATTTATTGACCCTGTTTCACTTGGAGTGGGGGGAAGGTGTCCTTGTGAGCCTGGAGCAAGGACTTTGTGTTGGCTGCTAAGTAGAAGTGTTTATGACAACATGGGGCTGGTGGGAGCTCAAATCTGCTTCTTGCATTAGAAAGGGAACGAATGGTGGGGTCAGATCCTCCATGGTGACCCTCTCTCTGCCACTTTGGCTTCTCAGCCCATATGATTCCGGGGCCAGAGGAAATCTCTTCCTTGTGTCTGCTCCAGCCTGTGCCCTGCTCTGGAGATCCTGTGGCTCTCTGCAGTGAGGCCGCTATTTCTTTGTGTTTTCCAGGGCCTGTTTCCTGATGTATCTGTCTGCCTGGCCCTTGTCCTCCTGTCCTCTCATCTCCATCAGCCCCTCCTGAACACCACTGGTAGGAGACAAGCCTGGGGCCATGGTCCATGTCCCTCCCTAGTGTGGCTGCACTGAACCCTTTCTGTAAAGCTCTCAGACACCGCACATCCCATTCTTGCCTGGTTTCGTGCTGCAGTCATGCCAGCTGCCTGTTTGTCTTTGTGCCATCTGCCTGTGAGCCCCCACAGAGCTGTGAGAGCTGAGGACTCATTTCAAGCACACTTGCCCAAAGGCTTGAAGGTGGGAAGGTCCTACAAGCACAACGACAGCTGGGAGCGGGGCTGGGGGCATGTCATGGTGTTGTGCCTCTTGGTGGCACCTCCAAGGCTTTGTGGCTCCTCTGGTCCTGCTCACGTAGCGATGAAGCAGAGCTATTCCAAGACCAACGTTTCTGGCTGTATAAACTGTCCATGCTCGGTACAACGGTGCTGCAGAGATGAGCCCTAGGAAAGCCAGGCTGCTGGGTCTGTGCTGTCTGCATAGCAGAAGGGCCAGGGCTGTGTTTCTGTTCCTAATTCACTGCATGGTGGAAGGGTGGAAATCAGCAGCCGTGGGGTGTCGCTGGCTCAGCCCCCCAGCCGTGGGGCTGGATGTGTGCACAGCTGCAGTGACTCAGCTTTGCTTTGGAGTGAAAACCCAACCCCTCCAGCACCCCTCACACCCTCCTTGCATAGCACCTTTGAAGGATGGGTGGAAAGGGAAGCACAGAATCCCAGAGTGGATTGACCTGAAGGGACTGTAAAGGTTCTTTTCCTCTTCTTTTTCTCCCCTTTTCTCCCTTTTTTCTTTTCTTTTCTTTCCTTTCTTCTTCTTTCCCTTCTTCTTCTTTCCCTTCCCTTCCCTTCCCTTCCCTTCCCTTCCCTTCCCTTCCCTTCCCTTCCCTTCCCTTCCCTTCCCTTCCCTTCCCTTCCCTTCCCTTCCCTTCCCTTCCCTTCCCTTCCCTTCCCTTCCCTTCCCTTCCCTTCCCTTCCCTTCCCTTCCCTTCCCTTCCCTTCCCTTCCCTTCCCTTCCCTTCCCTTCCCTTCCCTTCCCTTCCCTTCCCTTCCCTTCCCTTCCCTTCCCTTCCCTTCCCTTCCCTTCCCTCCCCTCCCCTCCCCTCCCCTCCCCTCCCCTCCCCTCCCCTCCCCTCCCCTCTCCTCTCCTTTCTCTTCTCTTGTTCCCTTCCCTTTTTCTTTTCTTTTTTCCCTATCCTTTTTCTTTTTCTTATTTTACTTTTCCCTTTCCTTTAACTTTTCCTTCCACTGCTCCATTTCACAGGGAACTGTTTTGTTTCTGCCAGATAGGAGCAATGAGGAAACTCAGGCACTTGAAGTGATGAGAAATTGCATACGAGGGTGCACTGGGGTTAAGTATGACATACGTAGAATAGTAGGTCATATATATGTGTGCATATATAAGTACATGACAAACAGACATATATATGTGTGTATATATGCATATATAGGTATTACCTACACCATCCACGCTGTCACCCGTTCCTGTGTGAGCTCCAGAGCTCATGTCGCAGGGATTCGGTCGTGCACCGCTAGAGGCCAGTGTGCCCCTTGAATGAAAGAGGCCGCTGCGCTGGTTGATAGCAGCCTGTTGGGAGCACCCCGCTTCCAGCGGGATGGGATCTGGGTGCACAGGGGATGCTGGCCAGGGCAGCAGGGGCGGCTGCTCACTGCTGGCACCCCGCAGGGATGGGCGAACCCTTCCCACGGAGGAGTCCTGCACAATCCTGGCAACTTCTTCCCAAATCCTGCTGCTGGATTGGGTGAGGTCCTGCCTGGCACCTGCTGCGTGCCCAGGGTGCAATGCAGCCGTAGCATCCTCTTCTCCAGGCAGCACATCCATCCCACCGGGAGCCACCCGTGTCCTAGGGGACTGCTGGGACACTGCGGTGGCAGAACAGATCCCACGGCTTTGCCTCCCCGTGCCACTGCCACTGGACACCAGGCTGGTGCAGCAGCAGAGCTCCAGGCTGGGGATGGCAAATAGCTGCCTGCCCGCTCCTCTGTGTGGGCTGCAGATGGTGAGTTTGGGATGGCCCTGGAAAGTAAAATCAGTTTCTGAGCAAAACAGACCATTGCAATGCTTCATTTAACTAAAGATGGTGTGCTTGGTGTTGTTGCGCAGAAGTTTTTACCTTGACGTCTGCAGTAGCAGCAGCAAATTGCGACGCCTTTCACCATCCCAGATCACTTTGGTTCAATAACAGCAGAACCTTGGCTTAGTGCATGTCAAAATGAAGTTGAAATCAGTTCTGAAATGGGTCCATTTTAGCTCCAATTGTTTGCAAGCCCCAGACTCATCAGGGGTAACAACAGGGAGATGAGGGGAGAGATGAGGAGGGCTCTGGGGTGGGAAGCGGGGCTGGAAGAGCAGTGAGGAGGGAGCGCTTTGCTGGGAGAGCTCCTCGGTAATGCAGCTGTGTTTTGGGAACTCTTCTCGTACAGTTGTTTTTTTAAAGCTTGTTTATTGCTTGGCTGCTTTTATCTTTTGGAGATGGAGAAGGAGAGCAGAGTGCTCCTCCTGGGTGTAACGGCTTCCCTGCTTTGGCTGGTCCGGGGGAAGCAGTGAGATTCGGGAGTAGGGATGGCTTCAGGTGCCGTTAGAAACCCAAACCCAAATACTCAGTCCTAAGTATCCTTTTTATCTTTTCTTTTTTTTTTCCCTGTGGAGCAGAAGTGAAAACAAGAAACAAAGCCAAGGAGATGTTTTCCCCAGCATCCTTCTAAAATCTTTTCTTTCTGCCCCATAGTAAATGCTTGCACTCGTTTTCTCAACCTGGAAAAGCTGAGATCTACCTCAACGTGACCTGAATCAGGTTAAGGTACCAGGAGCATCCACTTCAGGTTGAGACTGAGGGTCCATCCCTGTGGTCACGGGCAGACACCAAAAAAGCAAGAATGAGGCAAGTGTGCATGATATTCCACGTGGAACTTCCATCTGTTTTCAAAGTGGGACTTCTCCTGCTTGCGTAAACATGAACATTTTCACTTGTCCCATTCTCCAGAGCAGCTACTGGCAGAGCTGACCAGGGGTTTGATGCACCCCAGTGCCAGCACTCCCTGGTCAGAACCACCCCAAGTGACCTGGGATCAGAGGAACTGCTGCAAAGCAGCAGAAAAGCCACTCAGGAGGGCTGAGAGGGAGACCCCCCCCTCGCTGTGTCCCTGGAGCACTGAGCCGTCACCAGAAGGGTGGCAGGCTCCAAGCTGGCTGGAGCTCTGAGTCTTGTTGAAGTCTGGTGTAGGTTGGAACAGGACAGCTCCGGTGCCAGGCTGGGGTCACTGCTGCCTGCAGCTCTGCTGGTCAGTCCTCACGGGAGCAGGCGGTTTGTTTAACCCGGGACGTTCAGCTGGGAATGTGAGGCTGAATGAGCTGCTGTTTCCTGTGGGATTTCCATCCAGTGCAGCGAGAGGAGGGTCAAGGAGGAGGAAAACCACTGCCCTGTGCTCTGGGCAGCTCACAGTACATGGCACGGCCATCCCGGCATCCCCATGGCTGGGTGCAGCATCCTGCCACGGCTCCCTGGAGCTGTTCTGCCGGGATGGCTGCGTCTCTCAAGCGAGCTTTGCTGGGCACCACGCAGGGCTCCTTGTGCTGACCAGCGCACAGCTTTGGTGGAGATCCGCTGGGTCCCAGGGAGATCTGCTGTTCTGGCAGGGGGGCAGGAGCCCAAACAGCATGTGGAGGATGCTTGTGACACCTTAATTAATGTCCGTCCTCTTACAGGACCTGCCATGGTGATGCTCCTGTGAGCAAAGCACTTCTGATCGTCACTGTGTCACATGGATGGAGCAAAGAGCTGCGTTATCACAGGAGAACCAGCATGGAACCAGAAGAGGCAATTGCCTCTTCTTCCCCCTCCAGAGTCCTGCCATGGTCCACACTCCTCGGCATCCCTCCAGCCTGGGAGCACTGGAGCCTGGGGCCAGCACAGGAGCCAATGGATCTGTAAGCCCATCCTGTAGCCCATATGAGAAAAGACTCCCAGGGGAGGACTCGGGGTTGTGGTGTTGGGGCCAGAATAAGCAGCCCTGACAAGCAGCAGCACTATCAGCCTCACCTCTCTTCCCCCTGGACCACAGAGCACAGCTGCTGCTGGGCAGGTTCTCATGGAGGGTCCCTGTGCCCTCGCAGTGTCTCATGGGCACCACTGCTCCGGTGCCTGCCCGCATCCGGGGCAGTGCTGCAGGCAGGAGCTGGGGGTCTCCAAGGAGCGCAGGCACACAGGGGTTAACCGGGATCCTGTCTCCATGCACAGCTCCACTAATGGAATCAGCACTGAGATTTGTGCACTGCACTATGCTAAAAAAAACCTAAATAAAAATGAAAAAAAGCATGGAATCTATTTAATCTCTCCTTTCAGAATTGCGTTTGACATCTAAGTAAATACAATGTTCCTGAGGTCATTAAAAATCAAAAATAGTACAAGCTTTGGGTTTGCCATGATTTCAGAATGAATCAGGTTTCTGAACTTGTTTTAATCTCTGTCTAATTGCTTTTCTGTATATGGTAACCTTTAGAAAATGAGTTTAACAATTAGTCACCTCCGACTAGTTAAAGACAGCATCCTGCCCTCAGCTCAGTTACATTTTCAACAAACAAGCAATGCCAAAGTAGATTCTTTGCTCTAACTGGAAACGTGGACAGGCTACATGTTGGGCCGGTGAAACTGTGTTAAGGCCCCTAAGAGTTTGGAAGTTCAGCAATGCTCATCTTGATGTCTTTTCACTCTCCCTCGACAAGAAGAGCTGGAAGAGAAGTGGGAAACATCAAGAAGCTGTGCCAGCCATGGCTGGTGCTTCAGTTCTGCTCCTTCTGGGCCCAGAGCCCCAAATGAGTGCAAGGGCTGGCTGGTGAAACGGGCTGGACCCTCTCTCCCCAGGATTGCAGATCTGGGCAGAGACCAGGCAGTTTTCCCCTCCTTTTTCCCATGCCTGCATTGCCAGCCTGTAGATCACCACAGCTGGGGCACGCTCATGGTCCTGGTCCTGCTCATGCCACCATCTCCCTGCTCCCTCAGCACCTCATTCATCTATGCTAAAATCTGAGCTGCTTTCTCTCTCCCCATCGCACTCCATGCCATCATGCCAGGCTGGGTCTCTGCTGTGTTCGTTAGTTTCCCAGGGCCCATATGTTATCCCCCCGGTTGGTCCATACCCTCCATGTCAGCAGTTCACCAGTGTTGGTGGCCCTGTGTCCCCTCGCTGCCTCTGCACCATGGGGGCCCTGCAGTGCTTGGACCCTGCTCCCTGGCTCCTCACAGTGTGTTGGAGACCATTGCACACCTCTGGGGCTGAGGTGAAGAAAGAGGCAAAGCCCAGCCTGTGCATGGACACTGTAGGGACAGAGTACCCTGTATCCCACCACCTGTGTCCCACAGGGCTGTCCTTGCCCCAGGGGACAGATCTGTGTCCCAACACTGCCATCAGCTCCAATTCCCTCTTGGCTTGTGGCAGTCCAGTGCAAATCCGAACCGCAGGTTTCCTTCGGTGTGGCAGAAGGCAGTGGAGGCAGAATGTCCTCCTGCAGGCTCCTTTCCTCATCACGCTGGAAAAGGCACTGCAGATACGTTCCTCTGCATTGTCTTGTGCTTTATTTAGTCTGCAGTTCTGAGGGGTTGGACCTGCCCCCATTTCCCTGGAGGGATTATTCCAGACAGATCTCACCCTGGGAAATGCTTCCTGCTACTCACCTTATGTTTTCTGTTCCTTAATTTCACCTCACTGCTCTCAGCTCCAACCCGTTGTCTGGCAGCCATCTCTTCCCTCCCTGCTGACAGAGACTCTGGTTGGGTTTGCAGGAGCCCTTACCGTTTACTAACCAGGTCATTCCCACCGAAGCCAGTGGTTTGTGTGGTGCACAGGCTAACAGCAAGTGCTCCTGTCTTGGAGAGACCTTCTTGGTCATCCTGCTCCCCTTGGAGGGACTGTGCTGCCGTTCTGTTCACTTGCATCTCCATCAACGGGTTAGCCCCACCACGGGGATTCCAGGTTATGTGTGCAGTTCCCAGCCCTGGAGCGCCCATTGAAGCTAGTGGAAAAGCTCACATCAGGGGTGGGATGAAGCTCTAATCCCACAAATGTGCTAATCTTTGGATCAGGAACACTCAGTGCTTAAACGTCTCTCGCAGACACCTGAGAGTGTGTTTTGCTAAAGCAAACTGCAATTACACGTAGTATCTTCAATTTAGCTTGACGCGTTGCCTCTAGAAAGAAGAGATGTCTTGTGTTAAGCACAGACAGTGCCTTTGACCCTCTCCTCTCCCCTCTTACACCCCCCCTCAAGGTGTCTCCCAGGCCAGGCGAGCAATGGTGGTGGCAGCAGGTAGTCCTGGCTGGGAGGTAGGAGCTGCTAACGCACAGCTATTGCTGCCCCAGCGAGGAGCCTTGTACAGCACCGACCGAGGAAATGAAGCCAGAGCCTGCGTGGAGAGCAGAACAAATGCAGGAGAAAAGGCCCATAGGAGCCTGCTGCTTCACTACAGCAGGCAGAGGCAGCCGCTGAGCAGAACACAGTGATGGGTAAAGGCAAGCACCGCACGCTGCAGCTCACACCCTCAGCGTGTCTGGGGCAGTGGAGCTTCCCCCAAGCTGAGAGCCCCCCAGCAGCAATGGAGATGGATTTACTTTCCACTGTTTTCATGGAGTAAAGGTATAGTTAACGTTATCCCTCATATTGTCCATGTGCTGTGCAAAGGTAGGTCTCCTCCCTTTGTGTTTTGAGACTTGGTACAGGCACAGGTACTGCTTGAAAGCCCCGCATCTCGCTAAGCTGTTCCTGCTGGGAAAGCACCCTTCCATCTCATCCCTGGTCCTTTACTTCTCTCTGCTCAGCAAGGCTCAAAGGCACGTGTCCCACCTGGCTGTGACCCGAGGCTGCAGCAAAGCAGCTTGGTGGGGAAATCAGTGTGGGCTGGGCTGGCCTATGTGGGAAAGGATGTATGGGAGAAGGAAGAATGCCCCTGTCCTTGGACCGTCATCACTCTGTCAAGAGTGGGTTGCTGTGTTTGAGTATGTGCCAACAGGCTCCAAAGCTGTGGCTGGGGTATGCCCAAGTCAGCACAGGAACACTGGACTTGGAAAGCTGGTTCATAGTGTGTGAGTGGAAGCAACGTCAGCAGAAGAAGGTCCCTTCCCCCTCCCTTCATTATATTAACATTCGCTTTCGTTTTACTGCTGAACAAATGAAGACAACAGCTGTGTTATTTAACAGTGTGCGTTTTACTACCAACAAAGAATGGTCCTTTAAAACGTGCAGAATGCGGGGTGCCCTTCCAGTGAGAAGTGGAATTGCAGGTTTGGACAGAATGACCTAAATACTAAAAGTGCAGCTGGAGCATTGAAACCATAGTTGGTGGCGAGGATGGCTGGGTTTGGCTTGACTCATTGGCACGATGATCCAAAGGGCAATTATGCTGCTTTAGGAGCAGAGCCATTTGCCACATATCAGTGTAATGGCAAAACTTAGGGATTGGTGGATATTCAAAGAAGTGATCCAAAGTGAAATAACACCTCTCTATTGCTGCTGTTTTTCTAAAGGTCATGTAGATACCGTAACAGTTGCTTCACAGTGAAAACCTTGCATGCAATAGATGAGCTTAGGTTAGCATGCCTGTGCTGAGGGAAGGAGACAAAAGCAGGTCTTGGGGCCAAATTTGATCTGACCTGGAAACAGCCACCATGTGAAACCACAGCAGCAGTGAAACCACAGCAGTGCACAGCTCCACGTGTGCTCACTCAAAATATTTCCTCTGCTTCCAGCTTACCGCTTGTGTTCACCTCTTTGAGCTGCCTTAATGCCAGACCTGTAAGGTAGGCTTGCACCGAGGCTGGGGAAAAGAGTAAGTCTGAATATTGATGCTGTGCTTGTGACAGAATAACTGATGTGAATGACACAACACATCCAGCATCTTGTCTGAAGCACTCAGAAATGAAGCTTGAGTGTGCAAAGCATTTTGCAACCTAAATGGGAATGTTGGTGTAAGCTCAGGTGACAGTCAAAGGAGATGTGATGCATCTTTGGGGTTAGTTTGATGCAAATGGGCACTTGAAAAGAGCTGTGATGGTTGGCTGGCCAAAGGTGAGCAGTAATGTGTGCTAAAAAGCTATTGTATTGATTGAAATGCATCTAGAAAACATCAGCCTGATGTAAAACAGGAGTAATCAGCAGAAGCTAAAGGCTATTTCATAGAGATCATGAACATGTGTTTTTGAACACCCTTCATTAATAAATCAATGAGATGCTCATGTTGGCAGAGGGTTCAGAGCAGCTTTTGGTGAGCTGCTGAAGGAAGTGGCTGTACCCCAGTGCTGTACCCCAGTGCTGGAGGAGGTGGCTGTATCCCAGTGCTGTACCCCAGTGCTGGAGGAGGTGGCTGTACCCCAGTGCTGTACCCCAGTGCTGGAGGAGGTGGCTGTACCCCAGTGCTGTACCCCAGTGCTGGAGGAGGTGGCTGTACCCCAGTGCTGTACCCCAGTGCTGGAGGAGGTGGCTGTACCCCAGTGCTGTACCCCAGTGCTGGAGGAGGTGGCTGTACCCCAGTGCTGTACCCCAGTGCTGGAGGAGGTGGCTGTGCCTCCACAGGGCTGGTGACCGACGGATGCTCAAGGACAACAGAGTCTCCAGTGAGAAGCACTCGCACAGGATGGTGGTGCTGGGGTCTGTCAGGGGCAAGATGCTGCAAAGTCCTAATTGTGAAGCGAGGGATCTACCTGCAGGGCTGGGGCTCACTCAGGACCAGCAGTTCCTGCTGCACTGTTGGACCTGGCATCCCGTAAGTGATTTCAAAGAGTAAATCCATCTCTTCCATCCTGTATCCATTGCAAAGGAGATCTCCACTGGCCTCTTACAGAGGTCTTCAGTCCAGTTGCTTTTGTAGTAAGTGATTTATGTAAAATCCAGCATCTCTGTCTAGAGCTGCTTTTGGAGGGAGAGACCACAAGTGGTGAAAGGACCAACTCATTCTACAGGGCAGTAGCATGGGGTACTGATCCATGGATCTTTGCCTGCATGAGCAGGAAGCAGCACCAGTCAAGGTCAGAAATGAAGGTGTTTTCTGGCTGCCCTCTCGTCCACAAGATGCACCACTTGCAGAGCAAGGAACCTTTTAAGCAGGTCTCTGTGCTGCTGAAGAGCTCCTGTCCTGGCAGCACTTTTAGCTACTACATCTTTGCACTCCTGGGATTTGCAGCCTGTAAATGTGAGTTCAAATATGCACTCATGTGAACTGCAGCTCCCTGATCCTTCCTGCCTGTGTCTCCTGGATGCTCCACCCCAGGGGGGAGCAAGGCTGGGAGCAGGCTGTGCTCGTGGCTCGAGAGAGGTTTTGATGCCACAGCAAGGTAAATGGCTCCAGGATCCCGGGAAATGCTGCTTTCTCCATGGTGCTGGGTCATGTAGCATGAGCTGCAATCAAGCTTTCCCCCTGCTGATCGTAATGCAGGCTGATGGGCCTGTCATGGCAAGAGACTGTGACTGTGATGTGGCCCTGGGGTGTAACCATGCAGTGGGTGTGCACTGGGGCAGGGGCCACACTGCATCATGACAGTGATGCCTTGGGACGTGAGATCATCGTGGCAACAAGGTGATGGGCTGTGATGGCTCCTTCACAGGGTCTGGCAGCAGGGACTGGAGAGCTCTGGCACACGAGTGTGATGGCAGTGAGGTGCCAAGCAGTATCTGCCATCTGTGGTGGGTGAAGGAATGGATTTAACAGGTATATTGGGTTGTGGGGACCAATCTCCTCCATCAATGATCTCACTGCAACCACGGGCATGGCTCCAGTGGCCAGCAAGTGGTGGGGCCATAGGACAACATCCATGCTGAGTTTGCTTGGAGGAGCTTGGGCTATCCACTAACACCAGCTCTCCAGCACAGGACATGGCATGTGTGCCCTGCAGAGCTCTTATGGCTGTGATATCCCTGAGTTTGTAGTCTAAAGAACCTAGAAATCAATGTGTAAATTAAAATTCCCTTTGGTGAATTCACCAAAAGCAAGATACTAAAAAAATCACAGAATCCCAGCCTGGTTTGGGTTGGAAGGGACCTTAAAGCTCATCCAGCTCCAGCCCCTGCCACGGGCAGGGACACCTTCCACTAGAGCAGCTTGCTCCAAGCCCCTGTGTCCAACTTGGCCTTGAACACTGCCAGGGATGGGGCAGCCACAGCTTCTCTGGGCACCCTGTGCCAGCGCCTCAGCACCCTCATAGCAAAGAGTAATAGTGAAGAAAACAAAGCAGCCTGACTATTCTTGGCTTGCTCCCTCCTTCTACCACCAATTTCTACAGTAAAATAGAGGTTTTACTTCAAAAAGTATGCATTTTTAATAGATTTTATTTACATAATTTTTCTGTCTAATAAGATGGGGTTTAAATGCATTAACTGCAGCATAGTTCTCTCAGACCTTTGGAGAAAAGAAACTACAATAAAGATTCTTGTCTCCTAATGTTCTGGGTTTCAGGCAAAAATTATACTGTAAGATAGGAATGCTTAAAAAAAACATAGTTCCACTGAACAAGAAAATCCAGTTAGAAAAAAACTGCATTGGAAAACATCTATTTGCCCACAAAATAATGTAAAAATAATGAGTCCATATCCCTCTTTGATGTGTGTGGCACATGCTCCTTTAAGGAGAAATTCTGTATTTCAGAGATAGTGTGCATATCATGGAATGAAACGGTTGTTATGGCAACAACTCTCAAAAGCAAGTACTTAACTGAGAAATGTGTTCCACATAGCCATAGAAAAATGAAAACATGAAAACAGAGACAGGAAGAATGGACAAACAGAAGCAGTATGAGATGGCAAAGCCATTTCTGATTTTCAAGCTCACAGAGAAGCAGCACTGAACTGGTTTGGGGAATTTTTTGTTTTCTTCTTAATTTACAGGCAAAGTTTAAACTGGGTCTGTTCCTGGAAGGTTTAATGTGTCTTTTATTTGAGGTCATAATTAAAAAGTGCCATATTATGTTAGTCCACCCTTATTGTTGTGGAGCAATGGATGGGGTGCAGTCAAGCTGTATTCAAACAGCACACCAGCCTGGAGCATGGGAAGCCGGTACCCCAGGGCAAGCTGCATCTCCAGCATCCCTGGGATGGATAGATCCAGTCTCCTGTAGCTCAGAGCCCATAGATGTGGGATTCCTGCCTGGTGGGTCACTGCAGGGTGGTGTATCCTTCTGTGCTCAACCACACAGGTCTGTGCAGCCACCACCCAGCAGATCAGTCCAAAGCACTGTGGGAGAGACAGAGAAGCCCAAAATATTAACTGCCCTTGGCATTGCTGGTGTCTTGTCCCATCGTGTCCACATAGTCTGGAGACCAGACCATTTCCCATGCTACAGAGAAAACCCCTCTGGGTCTCTCATTCCTGATCCCAAATCTAATCAGGGTTAAATCTGGGTTTAGCCCAGAACAAGCAAGTGAGGCAGTTGTTGTGGCCAGACCTTGCTTTATTTCTGTATCCATTTCAGCATTTCCAGTATAGCAATCTGGGCTCCCTCAGCACCAGCAATACCTTCTAACCTCCTGATATCCCTTATTCCATAAGCATACACCAAAGTTTTGCATGAAGACTGCAAGGCTGCTCCCCAAGCAGCATCGTTCAGCCCTGCTCTCTGGTGCTCTGTGCAACCTTCCCTTTAACTGGATCCACATCCTCTTTGTAACTCCTTCAACAGAGGTTCTTCCAGGAAGACTGATTTCCCATCAGGCTCTGAATGCAATCTTTTGTTTAAACCTAGATAGATTAGCTCCTCAGCTCCTCTCTGTTTTCCTGTTAAAATCATACTAAATTGGCCTAATGTGATCTACTTTTGATAAAACCTTCCTGACTTTTTTCCTTCCATTTTTTATTTGCCTCCATGTCCTCAGAGGTCCTTCTCTCAGTAAAATGAGATGAATGGAAGGGCCTGAAACCAGAAGGCGAAGCAGCATAGAGAACAGTTATAAACACCCGCTCCCCAAACCCTCTAGTATTTCAGACAACCTAAACCGATCTGTCTGATTTCTTTATCCTGTTAGATAATGCTTATCAAAGCACCTGTAGAAATGATAGGGCCATAGGGACTGACTCAAAGTGTGTCAGTGCTTTAGGCTGAAGGTTTTGACTTTGTAGTCGAGGTGGGGTCAGTTCGGGAGCAGTAACCCTCTGTGCTGCTGCAGCTCAGCTGCTTTCCCTGCACATCCATACCCACCCTTACTTTCCCTGCACATCCATAGCCATCCTTACTTTCCCTGCACATCCATAGCCATCCTTGCTTTCCCTGCACATCCATAGCCATCCTTACTTTCCCTGCACATCCATAGCCATCCTTACTTTCCCTGCACATCCATAGCCATCCTTGCTTTCCCTGCACATCCATACCCATCCTTGCTTTCCCTGCACATCCATACCCATCCTTACTTTACCATCACGACTGCACCTTCCTGGCAGAAGCTGAACCATGCTGGAAGCCTGACTTTCCAGGGGAAAACCTGGTGGCTTTGCCGAACTTTGTTCCAGCTTTGCCCTGCCTTGGCTGGACCTGGGTAGGATCTAGGATGGAATCTTGCTGGAGCAGTGCTGGCTGTGGCCAGTTGCTGCTGCCCTCAGTGTTCTGAAGCACCCAGGGAGAATGAAAAGTCATTACTGGTGGTGGCATCTTCTGTTTAGTGATGCCAAGTGTACCCAAGGCTGGTGGGACCCACCTAGACCCACCACTGGGAGGAAGAGCAGCCAAAGGACTGGGACAAGTGGGGGTGGCCTCACATGGCTTCACCACTCCTGCCCCTCACTGACCTCCTCAGACCAAACGTCTGAAGGTGCTGGTGATCCTGGGCCAGGGTGCACCTCACCCAAGCTCTCTCACTATGAAGCCTTTCCTTTGAGCTGTGTGTCCCTCTCCGTCTGCGGGCACGGTGGAGAGGAGGAGCACAAGCATCCTAAGACAGTGTGAAAACAGGGAGGTTCACACCCCCCAGAGCATCCAATCCTCTCCATTGACTTTCCTGGAGCCCATTACTGACCTCAAACTTCATTTGGGAGACAGGCACAGACTGGATGAGGATTTATCTTGTGTTGTGTGTGACGAGTGAAGGGAAGGATTTCTCAATCTAACCCAGGTCTGCCGAATCCTCCTTTTCAAATGAGTCACTCACACGTCCCAAAGGCAAAGCGAGAATTTGTAAATGAAAACTTCTTCAAATAAATCTTGTGTAGGATTTACAAAGCTCCTGATGGGATTTGTAACTCCAGACACAGATCTGTACACTGCCGGCGAGACTTGGGTGGCTTTAAAATCCATCTCTCGACTTGGGAAACAATCTAACCTTTCAGAAACCAGGTAGCTAAACCTAAGACTAAAAGCACTCAGCACTTGGGCCTGAAGGTTTAGTGACAGGATTTATACATTAGAACAGGGAGATAATATAACTCAAGTGTATTAAATCTTGATTTATTAACAAACTCAGAAGTAATAGCTTTACAAATAACTCCCAAGACATTTCAAAGAGCTTAACCCTTCAAGGACTGCACTTGTCAGGGTGCAAATGCCAAGAATATGTTTCAATATACGAGGGAAAATTCAACTGCATTGCAGACAAGCCCTGCAGCCCCTCTCCCTGGGGTTCCCCCCTCCCATGGAAGCCAGAAACAGCCCCTGGGGGTCCCCCAGTGCTGCATGTTTCTGGGGTCCTTTTTGGTCCCACTGTGCTCAGACACTCGCCTTGGCTGCATGTGTCTGCTCTGTGGGATGGGGCCCTGCTGCATCCCTCTCCTGACATGTCCCAGTGACACCTTGGTCTCTCTGCCTTTAGAGGGGTGATGGCTGGGCTCAGGAAACTCTGCTAGGGAGGGCACTTTGGTGGGCTTTGTGTGGCAGAGGGCTGGGAGTGCATGGGGACCAGGACAAGCTGTCTCCATTCCTGAGAGCTCTGTGAAAGAAGCCTCTTTCAGGGGATGCTCTCCCTGCATCAGCTCTTTCTCCTCTCCAGCAGTCTCATTTCTTTCCCGGTTACCTCCTATACAGACAACATGGCTTTGAGCTCCTCAGGGGGTGCAGATGGGGGACCTCCCCTTTGGGATGATGAGGGAGGATTTCCTCTGGCTGTTCAAACACACTGTGCGCTCTCATGTCTTTAAATCTCTTGGGTTTGGCAGTAACCATAAGCTGATTTCTTCCTGATCACAATCAGTTTGGCAGTAATTCCGCCTGTGACAAACCTGTTTGAAGAGAAAGGTTTTCTGCCTTTTCCATTCATGTTTATGCCAAATGCTCCAGCAAAATGCAACAGCATTCCCAAAGCAGTTGTAATTTTTAGATGGAAACCCCATCATTACCTGAAGGAGTCTGACAGGGCGGCTAATTCCCCTTCCCTCTTTCGTCTTGTGCTCTATTAGCTTTTGTTTAGCATAATTGAACTCTCATGGCAGTGGCATGCCCCAGCGAGCAGCGTGCTTCAGGATTGCCCTGGGTACTTGACAAGCTCCACGGGTATCCAGCCCCTCGCCCAGGGAGAGGAGCCCAGGGTGTTTTGAGCTGGTGAAAGAACTCGATGCTGTTTGTGTCCAAACTTGCTTGGAAACAAAATGACCATTCACCACAGCTTGCTCTGTTCACGGCAGAAAGTGCACTAGAAAATCATTGTGAAAGGAAGAGCTACTTGTTAATGAAGGAGCAAAGAGCAGCCAACACGGGCCAGAGCGCTGCGTGCAAGGGGAGCTGAAATGGAAAAGGCACTTGACGTCTCTTTCAGGTTCAGCTTGCACGAGCAATTAAACATTTTAGAAACTTCTATTCCCTTTGGTAAGCTTTTCTCTTGTCCTTCTGCTTGGCTCTTCCACAGATTGGTAGCTATTTTTGGAATGTTTTTCCATCTCCTTTGATCAGGTCTGATTATAGGTAGCATGGGAGCGCTGAGTCAGTGTGGATGAAGCCTTCCCGGGGGTATGTGCCACTGCTCTGCTGCAGTCACTGGGATATTCACTTGGAGAATCTCTCCTTGACCTCTCCATGATTTTACAATTGTATTTAACATTTTAAGTGTGGTAGGTATAAAGCATCTGCTGTGCTTCACTTTATGTGTTTGGCTTCTGCAGTTTTCACTTTAGCCACTGAAAGGCATGGGGAAAGGTTTTCAGTTTTAATCCGGGTTGGCTCAGGTTTGTGGTGACCAAAGCCCTGATTCAATAAAGCATTCGGTGACCTGCTGAGCTTTAACCACATTCTTAACCTCAGCTTTACCCAGGAAAGCTCTTAAGCATCACTTAGGATCCCAAGAGTTCCCAGTGATTTGGTAAATCTCAAGGCGGGGGGGTGGGCTGCTCCTTTGTCCTGCCCAAACTCTCAGCAAAGCTCTCCCTGAAGGCAGAACTGGGGCAGCGTCTCTGACCATGTTTTTTGTGGTGCTGGGTGCAGTTCCCAAGGGCATTGTGATGGTGATGCCCCACGGTGAGAGAGCAGAGCCTGCCAGTCCATCCATCCACCCCTGAATCCAGCCACCCACCCATCCCGGGCCACTCTCTGCGGAGTCCTGCCCTACACAGCCTTGAACACTCTGGTTGCATGGTGCAAGCAGAGGCCAGTTCCTCCCGACATGGCAGAAGTGGCAACAGCCAGTTTAACCTGGAGCAGCCAAAAAGCCCTTGGGTGACTGTGCACAGCTGGCTCCATGTGGACCATCGCCAGCAGGGATGGTGCGATCGCTTGGACAGACGCATCCGCTCCGCTGGGCACTGCCTCTGCTCCCATCAGCCTGTCACAATTTAGGTCACCGGAAGAAAGGAAAGGGTTAAAGCCAGAGTAATTCACATAAGACTGTTCATTACTGTGAGATGTCTGTGTGTCATTAAATTGCATTTGAGCTTTCATTAGACAGTTTTTTTCCTCCTATAAAAGTCTTTGTTGTGTCAATTAGTTGATTGACTATCATCTGGTTTCTGGGTTAGTGAAACCTCATCCGTTGTGAATGAATTTGTTTATCAGGGAAAAGGGACCAGGGAAGGGAAAAAAAATTCAATTAGATGTCAATGTGTGGAGTGACAAGCAGCATTTGATAAGGCTTTTAGTTTAATTGCTTGTGTTTCATTATGAGATGTATTTAGCAAGAGAATTCTTCATTTTCAAAAGATCTTGGGTGTCTTATTTTTTGCTTCTGGCCTTTAGGTACTCCCGTAACGTTCAGAAAACAGATCTATTTTTTAATTAGAAAAATGACTTTATTGTGACGTGCTCAACATATTGAGGCTGTTACATCACTGACATGTGGTGACAGCCTTTCAGTGACATCCACGTGCAAGTTGCAGGGGACAGGGTGTACCCCAGCATCATCTGAAAGGCTCTCGCCAAAGATCTGCTGCTCCCTCTGCAGCCCATGATAATACTGTGTTAATCCTCCGAGTTTGTATGAGGAGGAAACCATTCAGCTCCCAGCCCTGGAAACGTTTTGGAAGGTCTGGTTTAAATCTTTGAAAGGCTGCAAATCCCTTTGGGAGGAATGGTTTTCATTTGTGTTTTATTTGAATTCCAGCTCGTCGCTTGTGGTTGACAAATAAAAATGAAATAGCCTTTGGTAGGGGGCTGGCACCTCCTGATCCAGCGTGTTTGGCTGAGCTGGTAGTTGTATAGGAGCATCACCAGGAGTATATAGATCACACTGGAGTAACGTGCTGAGAGCCCTCAAGTTAATTTTGATAACTTGCTGTTTATTTCTAATCCAGCCTAAAACCTGTGAGCAGATAAGCGTGCAGCTGGCTCTGCTTGAGAGATGGCAATGGGATTCCAGCAAAGCTTCCAGAATGCCAAATAAATGGTTATTTTCCTGTCATTCCAAGGAAACAGCAGGAGCAGGGAACCCTTGCACACAGAGCATGGTGGTGGGGGCTCACTGCAGCCATGGATGCAATGGTACATTCTCCATGAGCATAGGATCTCCAGTAACACTGCTCCAAGGGTGAGACATCAGAGCCCAGCTTTACTCCCATAGAGCACTGGGAGCCGGATGCATTGGGCAGCAGCTCTTGTGAAAAGGAATATCTTTTGGCCTGTACCCAACCAAGTGATCAGTCTATTGGGTTTGGAGGAGGACTGGAGCAAAGGAGCTCCTGGGACACCCAGCCCTGCCCTCCATTGCTCAGGGAACCCTGTTGTGCATCACTTTGGTGATCAAGCTCCACCTCAAAATGTGTTTAATTCCTTGGCCTTGGGAGATTTGCTTTTCAGATAGGGAGGCTTGGGAGCAGGGAGAGTCTCCCTGGATATGCTCAGTGCCCAGCAGAAAGCCTGCCAAGGCCTCTGGGAGTGTCTATGTAATGAGCAGCTCTAATGAGTACTAATTACACCCAGCACATGGGTAATGAGGCTCTTGCCTGAAGCGCGTCAGTACAGTTCAGTGTTTTCTGCCATGGCTGTGTTCTGTGCCCCCTCTTTTCTTGGAAAGTAGAGCCAGGACATGGTCTCTTCTCAGAAACTCATTATTTCTCTTATTCTGTGATGAGAACTCATTTTCAAAGGTTTTAGATAAGATGCTGGGAGGCAATGCATGAAGCAACAAGCAATTATATCCTCCCTAAACATCTTGTCTGCCATGGTACAACAGCATCATGACAATGACCAAGAAGCTGAGGTTTTTGCATGAGCAAACCAGAATGGCACAGCATGGAGTGCTCCAGGTTGTTCTCTCTGAGAGAAAGCTATCACTTTACAAATGTACTTGAAGAGAGCTGAGGTTTGGGCAAAGCGAACTGACATAGCTGAAGAGTATGAATTTTACATGAACTTACTGAAGAAGCAAGAACACAAACCACACCAGCCTTTCCAAGAAAGCATCATAGCAGCAGCAGCAGAAAAGGAGGAGGTGGAAGAAACTGCACAGAGCAAGGCAATGCTGCGTGATGTTTGAGAATAATGATGGAGAATCCTGCTCTTTCCAATGCTGGACAAGAGCTCTAGAAGAGCAATAGGAGCATGCCGTGAGCATCATACACGGGAATCATATACTCCTCCATACTTCAGATAGGGAGGGATGGGCAAACCTGGCTTCACTTTGAAGGCTGAAGGAGGCAGCTCAGGGTTTTCAGGTCCAGCCCTGCTCAGCATCTTCTCCTGTGTGTGGTGGGAGGAGGCACACAGTGCTCATCCTCCCCATCTGCCCACATCCCTGTTGTGCAGCCATGGTCCTGTGAAGTGCTTCCCTGTGCCCATCAGGAGCTGGATCTTCAGAGCTAGAGACCACAGGTTTTGATCCCTGTCTGGGCAAGCCATGGTCCTTTTAGGTATGTGTGTCTTCACACCTACTGACCTCCCCTGGAGCAAGACCTGGCTGGGCATCCCCATTCAGTGTCCCTAGGAGAGGTCCTAATCTGGGCAGGTGCCTCTGCAGTGTCACCCCCTGGCACTAGAAGAGCCTCTTTTCTCTTGCTTTGGCAGCTTTAGAGAAGCTTGTGGGGTTAATGCTGGGGGGGGGGGGGGGGGGGGGGTTAGCTGTTACTTTTTCCTAATACCTAAGAATATTCTGATGGGAGAAGAAAGGTTTTCTAGTCATGTTTTCTGGTGTCCCCAATGAGCTGCTGGCTGTGTGCAGGAGGTGGAGCATTCATATTGCTATAGAAATCTCCAGCTTGGTGCAGAGCCCCATGGCGACCATGCTTTGAACCACCACCTCTGGCTCATTAGACAGATATCATTGCCCTGAGGAGTGCCTGCACTTACCAACCTCAGTGGCTATTCAGGGTTCCCCATAAACCATTCAGCCCTGCGTCACCCCATTGGTTTTGGGGGTTTCCTCGGGCAGGGGAAGGAGGGAGCATGTCCCATGCATCACCCATGCACCGTCACGCTGTCCTTTGCTCCACAGAAGCACATTGAGCTGTCTCCTGAGGGCCTGTGGTGGAGGTGAAGCTGATTCAGTGTTTGAGCAGCTCCAGCCCCTCAGCCACAGCTGTTTTGTTTTCATCTCTAAGTAGCTGCAGAAGTGTGTGCCTATCAGCGAATCTCCATCACCCCAGCCGCAGCATGTTCCCTCAGATAAGGGTGCTGTGTAATGGCAATTATGTTTTCGTGTGTTGTGAGGAAACTCAATGGGCAGAGTGGCAGAAATATTCTTCATCCTCTGTTAATTATGAGCTACTTACTGCAGGGAAGCGTGCAAAGACAAAAAAGGGGAATCAAATGAAATAAGGGGGAAGCAGCTTGTGCACTCCCCTTCGTGCTGGGTGGAATTAGTTCCTACAATGCTCTGCCACCAATTACCATTGATAATGCTGTGTGGCCCCATGTGTGACCTTGCCATCAGCTCCACAGCAGCACAGCTCCCTGAGAGATGGGTGCAAGGGCTGCATGGGGGCAGATGTGTGGGACTGTGATCAGGGATGCTCAGTGCTGCAATGCTCCTGTGGGGCTGGGCTGGCAGGAGCTCTGCCTGTCCCACCATGAGCTCTGAAATGGAGCTTCAAGAGAATCCCAGCTGGAGCAAGGGTCTTGGGCTGTTGCCTTTTTTATGTTGCTGTGTTTTCCTCCTCCAGGCTGTGAGATGCGCCAGTAAATAAAAAGATGGGGATGCTGGGAGGGACGCTTCATCACAGATTGTAGCCATAGGACAAGGAGTGATGGGTTCGAACTGAAACAGGGGAAGTTCAGGTTAGATATAAGGCAGAAGCTCTTCCCTGTGAGGGTGCTGAGGCGCTGGCACAGGGTGCCCAGAGAAGCTGTGGCTGCCCCATCCCTGGCAGTGCTCAAGGCCAGGTTGGACACAGGGGCTTGGAGCAAGCTGCTCTAGTGGAAGGGGTCCCTGCCCGTGGCAGGGGTTGGAACTGGATGAGCTTTAAGGTCCCTTCAACCCAAACAACTCTGGGATTCGATGATTCTGTGCTGGGGGTGGCTGTGGGTCTGTGAGCCCAGGTCTAGCTGTCCCTGCGGGTCCAGAGCCAGGCAGGCGGCAGAGGCAGCTGCGGTCCCACATGGTCTAGTGGTCAGAATTCCTGGTTTTCACCCAGGCAGCCCAGGCTTCACTCCCGGTGTGCGAGGGCAGTGGTGTTTCACACAACCATTGTGCCCGCTTTGGGGCTCTCCAGGACAAGGGGGAGGCTGGGCTGCTGCAGCTGCCAGCTCCAGGGCTGGAGCATGGGGCAGGTGAAGGGAGGCTGAGGGACAGATCTGGGTCTGTTCAGCCCAGGAGGAAGGCGAGGGGAAGATCTCATTGCTGCTTGGTGAAAAGGCACAGGGAAGACAGGCCCAGGCTCTTCCCAATGGCACACAGTGGGAAGATGAAAGTCACCATCTGGAACAAGGGAAATTCTCTTTAGTTATGAAGAACGATTTTATCTCCATATGGTGAAGAAACACTGGAAGTGGGGCTCATGGAAACTGTGGAGTCTCTGTTCCTGGAGGTATTTGGAACTTGACTGAAAAAGGCCCTGAAGAACTTGCTGCAGCTGAACCTACTGGATCACATAGGCTGGACTAAAAACCTTCAGGGCACACTTCTGACCCGCGAGGTGCATTCTTGGAAGGTGTTAGGATGGTTTTCATTTTCCTGTGGACAAGATACTTGATGGTTCCTCATCCTAGCTGAGTGTCTGAGTTCTCTTTATCTCTCTGGTGACCCAGGGGATGGCTCTGTTGTGATGCTGGGTTACATTAGAAGACAGTGAGATGCAAAATCTGTCTTGGATGGAGTGAGGATTACACCCAAACATGTATTTGAGATGGCAAGGAACAGACTATCAAGTACTCAAGGCGGGGACACTGCTTCCTGATGGAGCTGTTGCTTCAACAGCGCGCTCCCTGGCCCTGCAGCTAGCATATCAGTTACACCAGGCCTAGGAAATGCTCATGCAAGGGGATAAATTTGTCCTGTGGGTAAGAAAAGAATGAAATAAGCAGGGTGTGATCTGTACAACAGCTCGGCAGCTGATGAGGATTGTCAGTAATTCATTTTTTGAGCACTGTAAGCTTAACAGCCTGACATGTAGCAAGCACTTTAATTCCCAAAGAAAGATATTCCCCCCTAGAAAGTAATAAATAGCAACATAACTTCTTTGAGAGAAATTTCACCACAGATCTATGCTTTATCTAATGAGACACTTCCTTCTGAGCTCATACTGTTAAGTATAGAAGAGGAAGGATGTCACCTACAAGGGATGTTACCTACATTTTGCATCCCCTATAGAGAGACCTTTAGAGGTGTCCACCTAGGATATCTGCACGGTGTAACAAGGCTTGGATGTTTCAGGGTTCAGTGCTACCACCACTGAATATCTTTGCCTTTGTCACATGTGTATTCAGGTTGAATTCCTCAGGGGACCCACCAGACCTGAAACCCTATGAGTGCGTTCAAGCTTTAAAATGGACACAAGCTGCTAACAATGTTATTTGAGCCATTTGAATAATGACTGAATACTTGGATCTCTCCAGGAATGACCAGGAACAAAAAAAGAAGTGAGATTCATCGTCTCAGCCCTGGGCTGTGAATGTTCTGCTCGGCTTAGCTGCTGATACCGGGAGAGCAGATGCTTCCTTACTCTGCAGAAACACAGCGTGTGAAACAGTATTTTAACAGCTTTATCTGATATTTTATATCTCACTGTCAAACATAGCAACGATTCCACTTCTATTTGGGTATGTAATCTGGAAAGAAGGCAGCAATAATCTCTCAGGAGAGCCAGGCATGGGACTAATTACTCCAGCTAGAGATTCGTAAAGACACATTTTCAGTGCTGGGATTTTATCATTCCACAGGGTAATTAAAAGACAACCCTGTCAAAGGAAGTTTTACAGTCTTAAATATTCTTGTAAGAGGAATAACCCTTTCCATGCTCAGCATTGGGATGGCTTTATCTCCCAGTGATGAGAGAGGGCTACCCATGCCTACCAGCCAGCTCCATGCCATGTGCTTGCAGTGGTGGGGCAGAGCAGTGGCTGTTTCCATGTCACCACTGAACATCAGCCACTGGGAATGAGAGATGCTTTTGCAGAGGGCTAGACCCAGAAAGAGATTATTTGGCCACTGGAGAGGTTTAAAGAGACACTTCTGGGAATGTTGATCAGATTATCTGATGCTGTAAGTCGGAGTCGTGAGGAGGCAGGATTTCTGCTTGAAGTTTGTTTCTTCAGTGAAGCACTGGTGAAATCAGAACAGGGAAGCCTGCTCGTTGCAGTGGGTTATGGCTCAGCCACCTCTTCAACAGACGTCCACAACGTGGGACCAGAAATAGATCTTTGGCTGCTGCAGAAAAGGGATCAGCATGCACTGTTATAGACAGAGGTTGCCTTTATCCCTGGGTGGGAAACAGCCCTCTTATGGGGTGAGCAAGGTGTTGCTGCTTTGATCCCCTTCTTGAGGTTCTTACGGTACTGTGCTTGCTGTGCCAGGCTGGCTTGGTACAACCAGCAATGGTCACAGGAGGGATATAAAGCAGAGGATGACTGTCAGAGCGGATTTAGATGCAGCTTTGTAAATACCATGAAAGGACAAGTTACATTTAGGGCAAACTGAATGCCCTGAATGCCAAGTTTGTTCTGAATTCAGGATACTTGATTATCAGAGGCAGT
This sequence comes from Pezoporus occidentalis, assembly GCF_034315485.1. Taxonomy (NCBI): domain Eukaryota; kingdom Metazoa; phylum Chordata; class Aves; order Psittaciformes; family Psittacidae; genus Pezoporus; species Pezoporus occidentalis. The sequence goes on from NW_026916192.1 coordinate 219,795, forward strand.
TCAGATCTCTAGACAAAGAGTCAAACCACTTAATAGCCACAGTCTCCTCCAAGGTTGGTGCTGGGTTTTCCAAAAGGTGTCTTTGAGCCATTTGTCCTTTTGGATAACTTGGATAATTTGAAAATCCAAGTGTGGGCATTGCCTTCAGGACCCTGTGACTCCCCCATGGCAGCAGGGGTGGTTGGGTGGGTGCACAGAGTGGCAATGACATGGGATGCTCCGTGCAGGTGAAAGCCCAAGAAGCACATCTGCTCGGTCCACGGGATGCCAGGTCAGCCTGAGACCTCTGCTTCATGCCTGCTCTGCACAGCTCCTTTCTGCACCTTCCTACTTAAACCTCCCTGGTTCTTAAGATGGGTTTTATGTCAAGTAAAGGATTTGGAAGTTAAGGAGTTAATTCTTAGAGAAACAAAAACTTTGGAGCTGACCTTAGTGTCCTTGAGTAGGAAAAAAAACCACTGGCCATAGTCTAAGAACAAGGCACTGCACCTTGTCTCCTTGTCAGCTCTTCCTTCTCCTCTCCCCTAGTGCCTTTTGGTGCATATGGGAGCTGGAGATATGACAGGCCAGTGAGACCGATGTGACATGTGTAATGAGAAAGAATTAGTATAAACTGCAATGTATCACAAAATTAGCATCACCCAACTGCCTGTTCCTTGGCATCCTGCCGGGTTCCGTCTTTATCTGGGCAGTGTTTAATTGCCTAATTGTTGTACTTTATTTCTTTATTTCTAACTTGCCGTGAGCATGTAGAACTGTAGATGTAGCATTAGATCACTTACAAAGGAAGCCTTTTCAGAGGGGTTCACTTCTCATATCTTTTGCCTGGATGTGAACATTTTAGGCTCCAGCTGTGCCAATTCCAGACAGCCCCTGGCAGATGGTGCTTAAAACCGTGCAGCAAGAATGGTGGCTGCTGTGGGTCTGGTACATGGGGGTGGGCATCAGGCTCCTCTCCATCCCCTGCAGGCACCATGGCTCAGCTTGAGGCTACTTGCAGATATAAGAGTGGGAAGACCTAAGCATCAGAGAGCAGCTCAGGCTGTGGAGGGGGACTCTGAGGCCCCAGTTTGTTTGATTGGTAAAAAATGAAACAGAATCCTCGAGGAACATCATGGCAACCTGTTGAGCTGAGTTCAGCTCTTGTGAGGTATCGATCTCTGACCATGGAAACACACATCCCCACCAGCCCCAGGGAGGGCACTTCATAGTGTCATAGAATGACAAAATCAGCCAGGGTGGAAAAGACCTTTAATATCATCAATCCAACCTTTATCCCAGAGCTGTCAGCACTGTTTGAGTCCCTGCAGTCTCGAGATTCCCAGTCTGATTTCAGGACTGGTGAAAGTGGAGGGACTCCACATTCCCATCGGCAAGGCAGAGCCTATGGAGGGAGAGTACATTATCAGAGTACATTATCAGAGTACATTATCAGTACATTATCAGAGCTTTCTATCTAGTCCATCCAAGTCAGGCCATGGAGCCTGACTGCAAATGGCATTAATCCATGCAGCCATTTACTGGGTTTTGTTTCCCCAATTCAGAAACTTTCCCTATTCCTATGAAGACAATTTCTTATCACCCTCCTTATCTGCGCAGGAGTGCTCTGATCTGGAGGAACTCCATGCTAGGGATGGCCTAATTAAGCAAAATTAACTTTTTATCATATAATACTAACATTTAACCCTACATGCATGCAGCTCGCTTTAAATATACTCTCTGCACACCCTTTTCTGTAAGTCTCTCATGCTCTGCCAGCTCCACTCTGGTTTTATCTATAAGGAATTGAGCTTGTACCTGTGACAGGTGCGGAGTGTGTTAAATCGTTTGATCATCACACAAACCACTCATCCCGATATCCTTTAATCTAAGCAATGCAAAGAAAACCCTATGCACTAGCTTTCTAGCTTTATGCTTCTTCCATCTCCCTGAGTTTAAACAGGAGGCTCCGCAGCTCCAGATCAATGGCCCTAAATTGTTTGTCTTTAACTGAGGTGGGTTTAAAGGGAAGCTGTTCAGCCCAGCTGTCTGGAAGTTCACAGGATGGAAAGGGTTCTGTGCTGTAGTGCTGGGGGAAATGGAGTTACCTTTGAAACTTGGCTTAGTTTTTACACCAGTCAAGTAATTAAACATGGGGAAGAAAATCTCAGCGAGCCACTTACTGATGCATCCTCCACATCTTTCTTGTGGTGATGCTGAAGTTAATAGTAAAGTACTTAAGGATTTCTGTGATTCACAAATGCAGTTGGGAATTCTTCCCTCCCCTCCCCCTGGGAATGATTCCTGAGTAGTTTGTGTGGAATAGCCTATATTCCGATACTGCTATTGGTTCACATGGGTGGTATGAGCCATCTGTGTGTTCCTGCCTCTAGACTGGCTGGTTCTGGTATCCAGCCAAGGAGGCGTGAAGATTGGGATGGAGCATCCCACTTAGTGTGATAAAACACATCCCTGCTCCTGGTGAAGTGTCCCTTCTCACATTTTCTTACTGTTAAGTGACTGAGCGTTGTGGCAAAAGAAGAGGAAAAGGTCAGTGTAGTAGTGAACCAGCCGTGGTGCCCACATGTCTTGGATGGAATCCCTGCCAACCAGGCATGTTTCACTGGGAGGCAGACACTGGTAAATCCCCACCATCATTTTTTGGTCTTTGACGCTTCCTACAGGCTCAAGGCATCAAAACATTGTGAGAAAAGCTTGAAGGGACCCCAAAAGAGAGGTGTACCATCAGGTAACTCTATACAGTCGTCTTATTTTACCTGCCCAAATAGGCATGTGTGGAGAGCAGGAGCCCAGGCCAACCCCTAAACCACTGAAAATACAACCCACTGTTTTACCTTAGAGATAATTTAAAAGTTTATTTCAAATATAAATATTCTTCCAGGAGGGGGGAGAAAAATTTCTCACTGTAAGACCAAAAATTATATGTCTAGAAAAAATAGGTGTCGTTCCCTTTAAGACTGCCATCAGGATGATACAAGCCAGAACAAACCCACACCAAACCCGACCCCAAACACAAAAAGCCCTCCATGCTATGCAAAATCTCACAGAAACCTTTTTCCCATTACAGTGGTCACAGGCCATTTTGCTCTTCACTGGTGACAGGGGACCATTAAAATACAATCCCTGATGCCTGCGTATCGTAATGAAAATCATATTTCTTCCTGAACTGGTACATCAATTGTCTTTTTAGTAACCTGTGAAGTGCAGCTGTATGCAAACCAGGGAACGGTCCTTCACTCTTAATCTGTTCTCCTGCAAGATAAGTGATAACTTCTTAATGTAACTTTCCAGTCTGGTAAATAAGAAGTAGCTACAACATGATCCTGTGGTTTAAATAGAATCATCTTCCTGAGGTAGAGTAGCTGCTTTCCATCCTCCCCTGGGCAGGAAAAGTGATTTTGATAAAATCGGAGCATTCCTCTCTGTCTCTTTCCTTCCCTGGCACCTGCCTGAAAATCTGCAACTCCATTTGCATTTCTAAAATCCTGTGCTGTGGAACTGTTCCTAAAGGAAAAATAAAATAACAGGGTGCGAGGCTGTGTCCCAGCTCCTTGCTGCAGTGTTACATGGCAGGGGGCGAATGAAGTGAGGAGTTTGGGGCTGGCAAGGGAGAGAAGGCACAGGAGCTGATTGAAGTGCTGGTGGTGGATGAAGGACACACGAGCCATCCTGGCAGCCCCCTGGGGGTCCCCCATTGCCACCCCTGCCACCAGACATTGGTGCCATCAGTCCTTCCCCATCAGGCAGCACTGATTACTGCTAAACTCCTTGTGATCCTCTGTAGCCTCCAGGCCACCACCTGTAGATGCTCTTGGGCATCTGGAGCATCCCACATTGGAGGCAATGGCAGGGTCCCTGCAGGAACGTGGGGCAGGCCTGACCCATGCTAGAGATCGCTCACCATCAGCCCAGGGGTGTTCGGGGGTGTCCAGCTCTTTGCATGGACTAACAGCTCAAGAGCTGCATTTTACTTGTGTGGCACAAACAAATCCGTCGATAGGAGTAAACTTCAAAGGGTATTTCTGGCAATGGCAGATACTTGGATGTGTTCTGTGAAAGTGCCTCTCATCCAACCTCTGCAGCAGTTCCTGTGGGATGGGGACACTGGAGGAGCAAGCCCCACTCACATGAGCCTTGCCTCAGCCCAGAGGAAAACCTGGGAAACAAGTGGAAGAAATTGGGATCAAAAAACTGGGAACAGCACGGGAGCCGGATCAGGAAAGATTTTCTTCCTGAGGGGTTGTTTTGTTATGTTTCTACTTCTTTTCTGCCCCAAGCCTGCATTGTTTGAATAGGAGCTGTAAGACATCTTCTTGCAAAAAGCTTGCTTGGCTCCAGGCAGCGAGCCCTCGAGTGCCAACCCCTCCTGGGAGAAGAAGCCAGCAGAGGAGCGGTGCCAGCAGCACACACACTCTCCATCACCAGCAGCTCCCCAAAGTCCCTTATCCCTCTAAATCCCTTTTCAGGCACCCCAGTCTGCACCCAGCCGTGAGAGGAGAGATCCTGGCTCCAGCTTTGCCGGGAGGCGAACACATCACCCGTGGCACAGGAGCAGGTCATGGCTTTTTCCCTCTTTTCCCTTTTACCATCTCATTCATGTGCACAGAGAACTTCGAGGAGCAGCTAATCCAATCTGCTGCTGGATTGCCAAAGACTTTAATGAAAGTGCTATTTATTTAGCATCGTCTGATGCCACATCTAAGCGACAAGGCGGGGGACTGAGTAATAACAAGTCTGGAAGCAAAGCGCAGAGGAGAGTGTGCCACCAGCACAGGAGTGCTCCAGAAACGTATGGTTTTCAGTTTCTGGTTTAATTAGAATGTGTTTTGAGTGGGTTTGCATCAACTAATGAAACAACTGTCGTTGATGAACTGCTGGTGGGCAGGCTCGGGCAGTTTCTCATCTTTAACCAGCAGCTCAGGCAGCAAGTGTGAGGAGAGCCTGAGGAAAGTCTATTAGAGATAGACATCAATTTGACATTACTCATCTTAAGGGAGTATCGATGCAGAGGGGAAACCATTACAGAGTGGAGAAGCATGTTGTGAGATAACTGATCCCAATTCAGGGCTCACCTTAAAAACTAAATGGTATTGCAGACTTCTTGTTGTGTTAACTGCTGCAAGTGGGGTATTTCTGTCCAGGTCATCATGCCTTGAAAGTTCATCCTATGAGGGTGAGTTTGGGAGACGGATGGCAAATGGGCATCCACAGGCCAGATGTGCACCTCTGGGCTCCCCACAGCTGGTTTTGCAGCCAGTCCAGGGAAGTGGTACCCAAGGGAGGACTGAAGATGCCATCCTGCTGATAGGGAAACTGAGGCAGAGCAAATTCCTCAAGGTTAACCTATCTATGGGAGACCACAGGAATAAACACCCCTGTCCTGAGGATTGCTCCTGCAGCCTATCACCTGTGTTACCCTTCACCCTTCAAGAGCCTTAGATCCTTAATCACAGGCACCAGACAATGGAGATCTGGGCTTTGTCCTGAGGAAGACTCAGGTCTGTTACACAGCAGCTTCTGTGGCAGATCCAGACAGAATCAGGGCAGGAAGGGAAATCATCCAAAGGATGTTTGACACAGTGGAATTTGTTTTTACCTCTTTCCTTTAAAAAGCAAAGCAAAGCAAAGCAAAACAAGCTAGGAAATTACATGCATGCTTTTGGAATGAGACAGTAGCTCAGGGTCATCTGTGTTTATTTCCAACATTTTATCTTATTTCCTTGTGCACTTTTTCAAAACAAGGCTTTTGGGTTTTTGCCTTTCCCTTTCATTCAGCCTGCATGCCCAGCAGCCTGAGCTCTGCAAGGGAAGCTTAGCATTGAGCTGTCATAAACAACCCGAATCACACAGCAAAAGCATTCCTCCCTCCCTGCAACTGCCGCTCTCTTCTCCTGTCCCCTTCCACAATGACTTTCTCTTTTGCCATTTACAGTCCTGGAAAAGAACACGGGTGCAAACACAGACTGTGCTGTTTGGGAGCACTCTGAAGACCCCCGAATTTACATGACATTGTCTCTTCTTGTGATCAAAACAAGCATTGACATGGGCATTACTGAAATGGGCTGAAGCACTGCAGGCAGGGATAGTGCAGTCCAGCTGGGGTCCCAGCACTGTGCTGGGGACCAGGGCTGGCATCTTCCTCCCTACACCAGGCTCCAGATCTGATGGAGATGCTTTCTTTAAGCAACCACACTGGGAGTCACCAGCCCAGCCCACACCTCCTCCAGACCAAGCAGCTCATCTTGAGCAGGATCTGTAGCATCAGAGCTCTGGGAAGCTCAGTCTTCCATCTGAGCTAGCTCCTGGCCTGGAGGCTAGCAGTGGCTTTTCCCCCACTGTCCTGGCTCCCTCCCCAGGAGGAGACGAAAAGAGCTGGGTGTTAGTTAAATATTTATTTTTGAGCAGAAAGAGAGGAAAATTGATGTCATATGTAGGGTTTTCTGATTATTATTTTTCTGGAATGAAATGGAGTTTTTTTGATATATTGAATATATTTAATATTCAAATGCTGAGAATTTGCAGGACAGAGCACAGACTGCCTCTTGCGATAAGAGACATTATTACTGTTGTGAAGAATTCCTTGAAGATTCCATCTTAATCGTCCTGCTATTGAAATGGAAGAATAAAGTAATAAAATTAGATGTTTTGAAAAGACTTGATTAAAAAAGTAATTATCCTGCCAGCTCGAGGCTCCCACATCCTGTCGGCTTCCTCCAGCTCAGGCCCCCTCTGTGCCAAGCCCCTTCCCTGGTTCCCCATGGAGCTGGCAACCCCTTTGTGGTTGGGCATCTGCAAGGCACAACCCTTTTGCCTCCTTCCTCTGGACATGCCGTGGGGCTGTTGTGGGGTGCAGCTGGTCCTGTTCCCCAGCAGACCCTCCTCATGCAGGGCTGCTCCCAGGCACCATGGCAGTGCTGTGGGCTGACCCTTGGCTTATACCATGAGGCTGGAGGGAAAGGCACAACTTCGTCTGGACAGCCACAGCTCCTGCTCTGTGGCTCAGCTCCTGCTCTGTGGCTTCACCAGCCGGTGTGAGCACGCACAGGAGCCCTCTGAGGTCTGGGCCATGCAGGGAGCACCCCCACATCTCCTTTGGAAGCTCCTCAAGCCCTATGTGCATCATTTCTTTGTGCGGTGCCAGCACCCCATCACCAGGCTCCCCACGGCCTGCAGGAGGTTCCACCTCACCAAAGCTCCAACTGGGACAGACAGGGGATGCAGGAGGATGCCCTGCTCCTGGTGCATGGGATGGAAATGGGGTCTGCCCAAGGATTGGCCCCAGCAGCCACTGGCCATGCTGGAGGAGAGACCCCCCTGAGGAGGACAGGAGGGGTGGCTGCACACAGAGCTGTGCCGGGCCTCACAGACCCTCCCAGCTGCAATTGTGCAGCTCCTTCATTCTGCATTTCTAATGGGGAAACACAGATGGTGACAGCTGAGTGCAAAATGCATCTATTAAAATCTGCTGCTGATTGTTCTCATAATGGGCTTTCGGTTCTTTGAAATACGCTGTAGAGAATACGCATCCTCATTTGGGGATGTAGCAGGTTACAGGAGACTTGTGCCTGTGCCTGTCTTTGTCTCCTGCCCATTGCTAGACATTTTCTGGCCATTATTTATTGTTTTCATGGTAGAATAACTGGAAATCCAACTCTGCTGCAGCTAAATGGGTGTTTGAGATGTCCTGCCTGAACAAGTTCTCCAACTGGAGGGGCTGGCTGTACTTGAAGGCTACCCTTTAACCGACTGGAGGCTCTGGTAGCAAGGTAGTGGGGTAAGGTGGAAGCCCCTTTCACATGACAGCCATGCAATGAAAAGAAGATTCAGCAACAGCCATGTGTGTCCCTGCAACCAGCATCATGTTACCCAAGCCAAGTGGAGTCACCCCAGTATACTGCAGTGGCAATGTCTACGGCCAGGTTGAACAGAGCCTTGGGTGGCATGGGCTAGTGTGAGGCACCCCTGCCCATGGCAGGGGGTTGGAACTGGATGATCTTAAGGTTCTTTCTAACCCAAACCACTCTGTGATTCTATGATTCTGTGGTATGCTGCCTGTCACTGACAGCCCTGCCTGTCTCTGACAGCCATGCAACCCCATCCCAGGGCTTTGCTGACCCACAGCCCTCCCTGAGTGAGCTCTGCCTCTCTGCATGCACCGCTCACACTCTGCTCTCTTGCCATGCAAAGCCACCACTTCACCAGAGGAGGTTTTGAGCTGGCAAGATTTCTCCCGAGTGGAAACTCAGCAAAGCTCCCACCGCTCAGCCACTGACCTTATAATTAAGTGGTGTGGAGGACACTGCTCCCAGCCAGCTCCCTGAGTGCTTATATTTCAGTTTGGGCCACATCCAGCTCCAATAAATCCATTAATTACACTTCATACAGTGGCATTTACTGACAAATGAAAGATTTCATTAAGTCCGCCTGCTTCCTACGGCACAGTAAGAGCTCGGACATGCTCCCCTGAGCCCTGGCCCCAGTGGTTTAAGCAGCAGTGCTGTGCCTCCTTGTTACACACACGCCTCACCTGTGGGGAGGATTTAGCCAAAGATCTTCTCTCTTATCTCCACTGTGCTTCTTGGTTCCAGGCAGGAGATGTAGGGCTGCAGAAAGCAGGGCTGGTTTCATCCTTGCTGGTAGTGGAGCCTTGCTTTGTGCTGTGCAGGGACACAGGAGGCAGCTCACTTCCTGGGAGAGAGAGGAGATGCATTAAACTTGCATGAAAACAAGTCAGTGACAAAGGCAGAACATGAGCTCTTCCCACCACGGCAGCTCAGGAGGGCTCTCCATGTACCGGCGCGCAGGGACCAGGCACTGATGTAAGGTAGGGCAGCCTCTTAAAAAGGCTCTGATCAGTGCCCCAGAGGATGTCCATGCGTCCATGGCACCTCCACATGTGCTCTCTGAAACCTGCCTTTATCCCATCACCATGTAATTTTGACTGTCAGGATATGTTGAAGCAGTCCAGAGATAAGGAAGGTTGGAAGGATGGGACCTCAGCTCCAGGGCAAGTTTGGGTCTAGACTCGATAGTTTCACTGCAGGAACTCACAGTTCAGGATGCTGGTGCTGTTTCCATTGGAGGACTCACGTGAACCCTCCCTGCATCAGCTCCTGTAGCCCTTGGCCAGCATGAGTAGTGAGTGGGGCTCTTCCCATCTGCTCTCATCCTTCACTTCTTACTGTGGCCATGCTGTGTCGTGCGAGATGAGCAGGAGCCGAGCTGGAGGAGAGGAGGGAGTGAGATTTAGCGCCTGTCTTTAAACATCATCAATCTTCTGTATTCCTTCAGTGTCACCTCTGGGGTTCACTTTTTGCCCTTCCCTAGGAGGGCTCTGGACCATCTCACACCACAGAGCACGAGGATGTGCTGCTTGCCTGTGTCCTGCAAAGGTCCATGGTTGGGAGCTGCCACAAGCCCTGCTCAGGACCAGGAAAACCCATGAGTTTCTGCCCCTCAGTAGCTGCTGTATCAAATATTAATCCTGGCAGATCACTAGTGCTTAAATGACAGCTACATTAGCTGAGTCAATGCTGAGGATGTAAGTGTGCAGCTGGCAGGGCTGGTGTTTAAGCAATAAGAAATGACAGCGGTTGGGGTTTGAAGTGATTAGTGCCTGTTTCAGGCATGCGGAGAGGCAGGAGGCTGAAGGTCAAGTGACTCAAAGCACTTGCAGAGCACAATAATCATTGTGGTGGGCACTTGAGAGCCCCGTGCTGTCAGGAGTTGGCCGCAGAGCCTGGCCAGACCCAAGTGCTTTCTGAGCATCCTTCACCCAGAGGGGAGCTTGCCCATGGCCAGGCAAACTGAAGCTGTAGATGTGAGCAGAGATTGTCATTTGCTCTGTGAGGACTCATTTGGGCTGTAGTGTCTGCAGCACTGCTGTCTTCTTGCTGCCCCAGCAGCAGGTGTCCGTGTGTCCCATGTGCTGTGCCCCCTCCATTCCATTCACTGCTGCAGTACAGAGACACGCTGGAGGCAGGTAGGGTACAAATTGTCCCATGCTGGGGTACATCCTAACTGGACTTCTCTCATGGTTAGAAATCCTGGCCTAAATCCTGGCTTTTCAGGTTGAATATCCTGGTGGGAGATCAAAGATCAGTCAGAGGAAACACTGCCTTTAACAGCAGACTTTCAGGGCTGACTGCCCGAAGGAGGCAATGAGGGAGGTGGTATCAACAAGGTCAGAAAGGACTGGCACAAATTCATGGACAAGTCACTGAATGGATGAAGATGACTGTGGGATGTCACTAACATCCCAATAGCATCCCTAATACAACAGCTCTGGGCCACCCACCAGGTCTAATATGGATGCTGCAGCCATTGGCTCCTCCTAAAGCAGAGCAGGCAACTTTTGGTGGCCCATCACCCCTTTTCTTGCCTTTTGCACAGCCCTTTTCTTTGCAAAAGTCTTTAGGGTTTTTAACCAAACCCACCCTTTCAAAATGTGCTCAGAACCAACTTTTGGTTTTGCTGTTGATTTTCTCTCTCTGAAACTTGAAGATATCTTCAGTGAAAACAAGTAAGGCTGAGCAGGTTTGTCAAATCCTTCACGTGACAAAATAACAATACTTACCCCATGTTTATGGTAAACAGTGCCAAATAATGGGCAAATGGGCAAATTCTTTCTCCCCGGTAAGAATGTGGACAGCTGCATGGAGCTGCACAGAGGGCCCTGATCTCTGCTGCCAAACACCAAAACCAAACGGCAAAGGAAAAGCAAACCCCTCCCCTGGACACCCTCTCCTGTCACCTACATCACTGAGAGCCTCGTCAGCCTCACAGGCTGCCAGGGTGCTCATTAAAACCTGCACCGCTCCCCTGCGCAGTGACACGGGTGGCTGCGGGCATCCCATGGCACCGGGGAAGGTCCAGCTGACCCCACACATGGACTGGAAGCAGGAGTTTCCCACTCACCTATTTAGCTAATGAGGAAAAATGAGTTCCCTTGCGCTTCAGTTCCTGCTGTGGCACATTTGTCCTGGTTCTTCATCCCCGTGTGACGGGGAAAAAGCTGCAGTGAGAATGAAGCCTCCATCCTTCGTCCCCAGCCTTCACATGCGAGCTTATAAGGCTCTGACAGTAAAAAACAGTCTCTTATGTGCTGCAGAAGTTCATAACGTTCCAGCGTTGATAGGGATAGACTGCAGAAGAAATCAAATCAATAAAATATTCAAAGCTTTCACATTATAAGCTCGAACAAAACTTTTTACCAAATGTTTGCTGTATAATAAATTCTATTAAAAAGCCCAGGCTTGCACAGTGAGGAGGGGTGGAACGTTGTCACTTTAATTGCAATGGCATAAATATTTGATATTCAGTAAATTAGATCGGTAGCTCTGAAAACATTCTTGCAAATGGATTTTTACCTGTAGCACAGTGCCATTAGCAGGAGAAAGTCAACACAGCCCCAGGGTCTGTAATTAACTCAACCCAAGCAGAACTAAACATTTTTGACAGTTTTCCTGGTCTGGAATTAACTGTCATAGCAGAGAATGAAAGGAAGTGCATTGTCACATTATGTTTACGTAAAGGCTGCAAAATGCTGTGGTTTGTAGTTTTGTTTTGTTAAGTCTGGGTTTCATGCCCCATTATTTTTTTCATCATTAGAGACAAGCTTAAAAACAACTAATGATGTATTTTATATCCTCAGCCTCGGATCGAAGCCAGCTGAAAAAAGAAGGGGGGAGACATTAGCTCTGTAATTCAATCTTCCGTATTTTTCCCCTCTATAATGAAGCATGGTACACTGTGTACTGATATAAATCATAATGCTGTGACATTTGAAGACATTACAAACTCTGGTTTTCCTATCTGATTCAAGGTTCTGAGATAATAAGCAGTTGTCTAGCCCGTATCTGTCTATTTTACTGGGGCTGGGGGAAGGCGTCATGTATGGTTTTCCCCTCCTTTTCTTCCTTTCTTTATTTATTTTGTATTTACAAAAATAGCTGTCACTCTACTGAAACGCAGACCCTTGAGGGCAAATCTCCTTAATGCTTCCCTGAAAGCTACTTATTGTCCAGTAGCTCAGAGAAAATCTGTACAGCTGTAATTGAAGGGATGTGTTGAGCTTTCTGACATTTTGTCCTAGAAATTAGCTTACCTGGAAAAGAAAGGGGTATTTAGGAGGAGAGCTCCTCTGCAATTTGGAAATGGAAGGATACGCATAAATAAGCTGGTTAAAAGACATGGCTTGCTACAGCTATAGTAATAACTTGGGCAAATGTGATAGCTTGCACTAAAAGGGGGAAACCAGCTTGTTTGGATGGCAAATATATGTGTGTTGCTGCAAGCAGGGATGGTGTTATAATCTTGTCTCTTTCTTGACATATTGAGAAGACAAGCAAATAAGGAAACAAAAATGTCAAGAGATTTTTTTTCTCCCAAAGATTGCCAGAAAGGGAGGGCAAAAATCAAGGCAAAATTAACACCGCTCTCGATCCTGCCTGCGCTGCTCTGCCTTGATGCCCACCTAAATGAAAAGCTTTTCTGTTGGATTTCGGAATATGGCAGGGAAAGCAGAGAAATCCCTCTTTTCCCAAGATCCAGCATGCAAGGGATGACCTCAGCTAGATGTAATTTTTATTTTGCATTCCCTTTCAGCATAGAAGTCCCTCTCGTTTTGCTGCCCTGGGTGCCAGTTGCAGAAGGGGTTTTAATGGTTTCTAACCAGCGTGCAGTTGCCTGTTAGCTTGTCGCCTATCACGGCAGCTTCCACGTCTTTATCTGTATCCAGAAACACTTCCTTGACGAGAGCACAACATTTTCATTAAGAGACAGAGAAAAAAAGCAAGGAAGACAGGAAAGCAGTTTCTGGAAGAGGGGAATCTGTGCAAACCACCTTATGCGGGGAGCTTTCTTATCACAACAGGAAAGGGACCCTAACACTGGGGGAATAAACAAGTGAGAGCAGATGAGGGTTTAACTGCTCTTGACAATGAGAGGCTCGGCTTCAAGTGACTTCATTCAGGTTAGAAATTGCAGCCATGAGGAATGTCTATTTCTTTTTTTATCTGGAGCTCCTTAGGGGTTGGGCACATTGTGGTGCTGAGCTTACGAGAGGCACTGGTGCATCTGATGGGACCTGAAAGGATTCTGCAGCTGCTGGAGGATGCTCGGGACCAACCCTGCTGGAAGACAATCCTAGCTAGCAGGACTAGCTGGTGCTGCTGCTGCATATCTCCTCACTGAATTAGGCAAATTACAGTGCACTGTATCTTAGCTAAATTAATTAGCTCAATTAGGCTGGGAGGGATGGAGAGGCGTGCGTGTGTGCTGCTGCTCGCTTCCCTGCTGTGATCACTTACCTGCTCCTGGAGGCCGTGATGTCTATGAACAGCAGACACCAGCTCATCCTCATCCCCTTGAGCTTACCATCCTCTAGGCACATGGGGGTTTCCCCAGCCCTGCTGTGTTTCTGGAGTTGGCAGCACCGATCACCTTCAAGCCCAAACCTTGAGCCTCCTGGCCACAAATCACCTTCCTGCTCCCAGCTCAGCTTTGGGCTGCAGGTTGAGCTTTTTTGCAGTGGGAAGATTTAGCACCAGGGTCAAGGTCTCCTGGATGCCCATGGGATCCAACGCCCTGTGTGATGCTGCTGGCATCTCGGCACCAAGCATCTCACCACCAGGGCCAGAGGGAGCACGTTCCTGTCTGCTGTGATGGAGCACATCATGCCCTCCTATCCTCTCAAATTTCCTTGCCTCTGGCTTCCCTTTGGCTGTGGGTTTGCCACAGGAAAGCAGCATCTTGGAGCACATCATGTTCCAGATATGAGAAAAGTCTCAGCCACTTCTGAAGCTTTTCTGTTGCCTCCTGTTCGAAGCTTTGCAGGTCAGGGAAAGGTGAAGAGGTGTTGAGATCTCCCTTTGGGATCAGGCTATGAGTCTACCAAGCCCTTTGCCTCTCACTCGAAAGAGTGTAAAATACCAGCAGAAAAGCTTGAAATCCCAGGACTGAAAAAAGAGCCTTGGGAATGCTGAGTGTGGCTGCCCAGCTCCCCCTGCTACCATGTACATCACCAGGAAGGGGCTCAAGACCATGCTGGAGCAGCACCGGTGTCTCCAATCCTCCACCTAACTCCCTGGGGTAGACCGCTACCAGGAAAACACTCCCATCAAGCAGCAACATCCAAAGCTCTCTTTTCTCCTATTTGTGTGCAATAAAGGTTTCAGCACATGGAGAAGAATCCCAAGTGCTGATTTATTAGCAGCAGCTAAATGGTAAAAGGCAGCACAAGGTCTATCAATTCCGCTTAGCAGGAAAGCCCAGTGTAATCCACTGCACGGCAAAATAATCAGGAATGTCACTTTTCATAGGATTCATCAGAAACAAGAAGACGTTTCACAAACAGTCGTGGGCCAGCATTAACGATCAGATGTAAAGAGACATGAGAGCAATTACTAAAGAAAACAATTATATGTCAGCAAATATATAAATCTTCATTTGGTTTAAGCACCCACCTTCCATGGCTATAAAAGAGACTGGAATGTTAACTCAATTGGTGGGGAGGCAAACGAAGCCAGCATGGATGTGATTTCAGCAAGGTGATGCAAAGGGACATGGGGGGTAGAGCAGACACATGGATGAAATGAACATCCAGGACAGACAATCCCATGGCAAGGCTCTACACTGGAACCCTTCAAGAGAGCTGGTGGCTTCCCTTGTGCTAGATGCACACTGATGTTGATTGAGTTGAGGGCAGAGCCCCTAATATAAATGGGAAACTGCTTTTAGATAAAAAATAATCTCCATGGAAAGTTTTCTCTTAACACAAATAATAATCATTTTTTTCGTCAAGCAAGAGTAAGTGTGTTTCACTTGTGCTCAAAGAAACCATCAAACAAATGGGCCAACTGTCAAAACTTGAAAAAAACTTGGAAAGAAAAGAAATAAGAGAGAAGAGGAAGAGAGGAGAAGAGTGGAGAAGAGAAGAATGGAGAAGAGAAGAGAGGAGAACGGAGGAGAACGGAGGAGAAGAGAGGAGAAGAGAGGAGAAGAGAGGAGAAGAGAGGAGAAGAGAAGAGAAGAGAAGAGAAGAGAAGAGAAGAGAAGAGAAGAGAAGAGAAGAGAGAGAAGAGAAGAGAAGAGAAGAGAAGAGAAGAGAAGAGAAGAGAAGAGAAGAGAAGAGAAGAGAAGAGAAGAGAAGAGAAGAAGAGAAATGGTGACAATTTGTCTACCTCATTTAATTTTAAGCTTGTGATCAGGTTGAAAAGAAAAGTAATGCCAGAAGGGAAGAAAAGGCCTTTTTTTCCCCTTTTCTGTGGGACTGTTGCGTTGAGGCCCACATGATCTGTACAAGTTCTTGCTAGTTTTGCACACTTACCCTTTCCTGATGATTAGCTCTACGTCACCCTGACACAATGCTCAGGTTTTTCCCAAAGCCCTGCAATCAATTGCTAATACACTTTCCTGCTGCCTCTGCCTGTTCCCTGCCCCATCCCCTGACATATACCAACACAATATTACCTGGCTGAATGCAGACAGAAATGAAGAGAGACCCACAGAACATGTGAATCACAAGGAAGTGGTTTCCCTAGTGACAGTAACCACATGAAAGCTCTCACCATTTACTCTCACGAGACCTTTTAGCACTTTGGATTGTGGGGAGAGCAAGAAAGCCAGTAAAAAACACTGTGGTTGGCAAAGGAACAAGCTAACCCTGAAATGTTAAATGGTGTTGGCAACCCATGAGAAGACATCATCAGCTCCTGGGGATTTTCATGAGGTTCGCCCATACCATGTTGAACTGTGCAGTGGCTCTTAAGTCTCTTCTCCAAGGCAAGGCGCCAGAGACCTCAGAAGCCCGTGCCACAGCTTGCTCATATCTACCCCAACCAGTGGTCCCTGCCAAGATGAGAGACAGCTCCCCAACATGCACTTGGCTTTATATCATCTTCCCATGTTGGTGTTTCACCTTTGCAGCACCATACGGGGAGGCCGTGGCAAAGCTGGGGGTGATAGTGAGTAGGACAGTGGTGGCACTGGTGTCAGCACTTGGGACATGGTCTGTGTTTCCATGTGTTAAAGGCCAGTATGAACCCTGCTATGGAAGTTTCAGTGTGCTTGGAAAGAGTACAGCAGTAGACAGGGAGACAGATGGAGAGGGTGAGCAGACAGCTATCAGTGTGCTTGGCTCACACTCAAGAGTTTTTCCTCCTCTCTCTGAAATGTCTTTAATTCTTTGAAACACCTCTGAAAGCAAATGAGAGCAATGCCCAGAGCAGCCATACTGAGAGGCCCAGAGAAGTTGTGTCCACATGGGAAACCAAGAAGAAAGCATCCTTTACTGAAGCAGGACTCACTTCCTCTTCTGTGTTGCCACCCAGGGCACATTAGCTTAATAACGAGCTTTTTAGCAGATTTCAGTGAACAAGAAGCAATTTATTTGTCGTCATGGTGACAAAGAAGACCTTCTGGAAAAGAGCATTGAATGAAGAGAAGAAGGTTTATTGTGCAGAGCAATGAGGCATTCACTTGGAACAGTAGAATCACACAAAGCAGACCATACAAGAGGTCTTGCTAACTTCTGGATGCATGGTTGGATGCATTTTTGGTCCTTGCTTTCCCTGGAAAGGCCAAGAGGAGTCTGGCACTTGATGTTTTATACACGATAGTTGATGCCCAGCCCTGTTCCTAGATGACTCTGAGGAAAAGACAAAGGTTCCTTGTTGGTAGATGGCTGAACCTCACTGGTTGCATTTCTGGTGGGTATTTCCAGAGGCTGAATTCTGAGATTCAACTGCCAACTGAACAAACCCCAGATAAGCCAAGAGCATGCATCTCAAAGTGTACTTTGTTCATTCCTTTTGACAACTCTAGTGTTTCTTTAATTATTTATAACACTTCATACTGTACTGGAGTAGATTTTTGTAAAAATAATGAAGCCTTAGTAGTATAGCATCTCGGATCAGATCTGCAGGCGAAGGGGGAGATAGGCAGCCTGACATGAGCTGAAAGTAAAATGTAGGTTGGAAGCAAATTTCTTTGCTAACACAAGTTTTCAAGCACTAAACCAGAGAAGGACAGGCCTGTGAGACCCAGCACCACAAGGGTTAAAGGAGACTTAGAGGGTGAGGAGGAATTCCAGAACAGCAGCTTCCTTCAGGAAATGGGGAATCAGTGAAACCTGGATTTTTGCTCATGGTGTGTTCATCTCTGGAATGCTGCTGATGGGGAATTAAGGTAGAGAAGGAAGCTAGACTAGGCAAAATGATGTATGCTCAGCAAGGTGCACACTTTAGTGTAGTTAGGTAAGAATGTTTTACATGAAGTACCACCCTCCATATATTCCAGTAAGAAACTCCTTGGAACAGTTATTTTACAAAATAGCCTGAATTTCCTCCTAACTCAGGGGGCAATAAAACGTTGCAATCTCAGGACTCCCTGCAGAAAGGAAACACCATTCCCCAGTCCCTTCCAGTGGCAAGTGTCTCTGCCTCTGCATGGCTTATGAGCACCTCTAGACATACTCAGCTGGCTACACGTGTGCAGATTCTACAACTTGCTAACATTGGCAAGGGAGATGTTGCCAATGGGAAGCCTGTCTTCTTGCCCCGGTTCCTGGGGGAGCTTCCCCCAAATGGGGGTGGGAGCACCAGATGATTTTCCTCCTTTCAGCACAATCCGCTGCAGGCACCTGGACCCACTGTGGTTGCTCCAAAGATATGGTGAAAGAGGGAAGATCCCAAAAGAGATAAGGGTGCATCTCCCAGAGGGCAGAGTGGACTTTTAGGAGAAATCTGGCCCCAAAGCAGGGCAGGAAAATATCAGCAGTGTCTGGCTCCAGGTGAGGAGCTGAGGTTTGCCACAAGCCAAACCTCTGCCCAAAGCAAAGCATGGCAAAGGCCACTGAGGACCCAAACCTTATTGCCAAGAGAAGTCTCTCCTTCCCACATGCAAGGCATGTGCTTATTGAAAAGAAAAGCTTTTTCTAACAGGCAAATGCTAGAAGAATACAAAACCTCAAAGAGTTTATATATTTAACGCACCCATGGAATATAATTATTCTTTTTAATCAAGTCTATTCAAACCATTTATTACTTTATTCTTCCATTTCAATAGCAGAATGATTAAGATGGAATCTTAAAGGAATTCTTCACAACAATAATAACGTCTCTTATCACAAGAGGCAGTCTGTGCTCTGTCCTGCAAATTCTCAGCATTTAAATATTAAATATATTCAATATATCAAAATCCTCCATTTCACTCCTGTAAGACAATTCAGAGGATATGAGGATGAACCAGAAAAGGTCCCATTACAGTGTGCAAACAAATTCAAGAAAGGAGAAGGGGAAAACTCCAGCCCACATAATGAGCTGCAAATGTACCTCCTGCTCCTGAAGTCCATCTTCTGGCAGAGCAAGCCTCAGGGATAAGGACATTATCATTTTGAAGACTTATTTATTTCAGCACATGCTGTACATTATATAAAAGCCAGACTTCTTTTAGCTCTCCATTTGTAGCATCTTGTTTTTCAATGCACCAGACATTGGTAAGAACAAAACTTCAGCTGCACCCTGGCCAGGACACTTCTATTTGCAAGCTTTTCAGAGCATATAACAGAATAATAAGAAGGTACGGAGCAGTGAGCTGTGAATAAAATCCGTATCTTCTCCATCACAAGGGAAGCCTCAGCAGTAAAGTCACTGATGCTGCAGTGAAGTGCAAGGCACAGCTGGGCAAGTGCTGAGAGGTGACACAGACACATCTGGCTGAGCCAGTCTGGGCATTCGGGTATCCCAGCCCTTTTGAGGCGGCTCTCAGGACACATGTCATGTTCCTAGTATTTTATTAGGTTCTTAATATAGTTAGCTTGCAAGATATGGGTCTTCTGGCTGAGGTGGAGGCATGGGGATGGTATTTTCTAAGCTAGTTTTTCGTTCTGCTTTTGACTAGTCTGTGAAAAGATTTTGGACAACATGAGACATATCTTACATAATCTAGAAGAGGTCTTTGAGCTTCAGTTGCCAACATTTTATATCAGATGACTTCATGTATGGTTGATTAAGGCCGGAGTGTTCCCAAATAAACAATAAATAATACAGGAATGAGCAGGGATTTCTAAGTCTCTGAATTTCAGTTATTAAATAGCTCCTGGGACCAGACTCTCTCCATGACTTTGTGACCTGGCAAAGAGGTTTCAAAGCTGCTGTAAGTTTCAGGATGCTGAAAGTGTTTCACTTCATCTGGGATATGATGGAGGTCCCAAACAGGAAGTGAACAGGGAAGGTCATCCCATGGGGTGGGTGAGAGCAGCCAAGGACCTGTCCTGCTGCCTGTGAGGACCACTGGCCCACATGAGCACATGGTTCTTTTCAGTTTCAGGGGTAGTGAAGAACTTTTGGGATCCCATCTAGAGCATGGGGATGTCAAAGCCATTCATCTTGATGGCCTTCTGGATCTGGCCTCTCTAGTTCCAGTGCAGGATAATATCTGTTATAATTCCCTGCCCATAGCATGGAGCTCCCCTGCCCATAGTGGGGAGCTTGGCACTAGATGGTCTTAAGGTCCTTTCCAACCCAAACCATTCTATGATTCTGTGATTCCCCATGCCTTATTTCCCAAAGCTTCCCAAAGCATTTTTAAGCCTTCTTTGGCAGCTGTATCAAAGATCAACACAATCACTGCTGCAGGGTGGTCCAATGCCTGCAGAAGTTTAAGTTGGCTGGTTTCCTGATGGCTTTCACAAGGAAGGGCATGGTGGAGGCTCAGTGTGGCCTCTGGAGGTGGAGCTGACACAATGTCCCCCTTGGCAGAATCCAACATCATCACAAAGAGCCTAAAGTTTGGGTTAGCACCTTAATCCCTGCCCAGGCTGACATCTGAGGGTGAAGGACTACAAGTCTAAGCCCTTCACCATCATGTAGGTGTGCCTGAGCATCTCCCAAGCACATGCTGATTCAGCTCATTTCCTCTTAACCCATGGGAACAGAGAGACCCTCAGACCACAGTCACTGCAGCATCTGCTAAATACTGCTTCCAATGTCCCCATTAAAGCCTTCTCTGGGCAACTCCAGCCACCCACATTTCCCTGGGAGGAGGTGATTCATTCAGAGTGGGGTTTTCTCTGTGGGAGGAATGATTAATGAGGCTCTTGAACCAGAATGTCTTTCTGTGGGTCAGATAATATGAACAATATCAAACCAAACGTGACATAGGTGCTCTAATCCACCAAGTACACAGCCTGGGTTTGTGTGGACAATGCACTACCTGTGGCCTGGGATGTAAGAGCAGTTCCCCCAGCAGCCCTCAACCCCTCGAAGCCATGAATAAATCAGTGAGGGTCAGGTGAATAGACAAACGGTGAGACGGTGTGTTCCACCTGGGTGAGCAGGACGTGGAGTGAAATGAGAAATCAAACATTTCTTCAGCAATCTCTGCCAGGCTCCTTCCCTTTCCGTTATCATTATCGGTATTGATTTTTTACACAGTATTCAAGGTTAAGCAAGCTGTCTCCACTGTGCAACCGTGCTGGGTTAGGTATGAAGGAGGCAGGCCTGGAGACAGACTTCCATGAGGTGGAGGTACACATGTGTACACCAAGCTCCCTTTGCTCGGAGATCAGCTTCCTTCAAGGCCTTTTTGTCCCCCTCTCTGTTGGCAGCATCTTGACCCTGAAAGAACCTTTCTTCCCTTTGCAGCTTTTGACTCAGAATCAGAGTCACACAGTGGTTTGTGTTGGAAGGGACCTTAAAGCTCACGCAGTTCCAACCCCTGCCACAGGCAGGGACAGCTTCCACTAGAGCAGCTTGCTCCAAGACCTTGTGTCCAGCCTGGCCTTGGACACTGCCAGGGATGGGGCAGCCACAGCTTCTCTGGGCAGGGGCTCAAAATGAGCCTTAGAGCAGGGGAAGCAGCACTGGACACCCACGCACCTTGCCCCAGCAACAGCAGCTGCTGCGTCACAGACCAAAAAAGGAATAGAGAACCCAGACGCATCCCAAGTGCTTGCCCATCTCTACACCAAATGCTCTATTATTATTAATGATCATAATGATAATTCAGCCTATTACTATTGTTACTATTCCTGTGGAAAAAAAAAACAAACCAAACAACTCCCAAACCTGAATCTAGTCATAAAATTTTCTTTTGGCTTCCATAAACCATTTCCAAGTAATTATATAAAGAGTGGAGTTGAAAAGGAGCTGCTCACAATTGTCATCAAACGTAATTAATGTGGAGTAATTCACAGTGGAGAAAAAGTGCTGTGGAGAGTAAATTGGACAGGAGACTTGTGTGCTGGGGAGATGAGGTTTTGAAAGGCTGCTGACTAATACAGCACTGACCTGAAAGCAAATCTTTACATTCATGCTGGACCGGCTGTTTCCATGACAACAGTTGTTATTAGTAACTGAAAATGTATTGCTGTTACGAGTGGCAGTATTTTTTTTTCAGTTGAATTCAAGAGCAGCTGGGTACTTTACTCATGAAGATAAAGTGCTCAGATCGCTGCAACACTAATGTTATGTGCTGCGCCTCTCCTAATACGAACCTCACACTTACACGTTATACAAAGAGATGTGTGGATTGCTTTAGGGGAAAAGCCTCATAAGGTGTAAACGGCAACTTGTATCAAAGAAATCAAAAGAAAATAACCATGGTCATCACTGTGCTTTAAATTAACTCTTTAGTGAAATTCCCTGGGGATTTGGGCTGACTGGAGTGTTCAAGTAACAGGTAAATCCTGTTAGGAGCTAAGTGAGCTAGCCTGCCATCCTGAGATGTAATGCCTGCTTCCTGACAGGCACTGGGGACATCGTACCCTTTAAATTCAGCTACTTCTCATGCACTACCCCATTTTGCTCCTGTCCTGATGTTCATTTTTATGATCTTTGAAGAAACAAACTTGCAGAGAAAAACTCTCGCCTGGTTCAGACCTGTGCAATGCCACTGGCTTTCATAGCATCTGCCTGATTTTTCCTGATGATGAATAACAGCACACACCAAAGGCCTTGGGTCTGAGCCAGTGCCACCATCCTCCAGCTGAACTGGTGATGCCAGTCATCTTGGCCTCTCTCCAGCTCACCAGCCCTCGACAGTAAACAGAATGCTGTGCTTAGACACCAATTCCAGCTAAATCAATTGAAGCTCCATCAAGTTGGACTGCGGCTGTTGTTCTGGTATGTATTTCAAAAGTCTCTCTCTGGGTTTTGTGAACAAAGTGTGAATCTTTACACCAGCATAACTGAGAGAGGAGTAGAGCCCAGGAACATACCAGTTGTCAAAGATGCTCATGGAGGCAAAATGATGTATGTTATGTTGTCTGAATGAGCCTGCAAATAGCAATCACATATTCAGGAAGCAACTAAGTTACAATCCATAATCAAAAAATGTTGCAAATTACATCCTTAATAGATTACATTTATAATCTACTTGAAAGAGATCTTTAGGCACTTAATTGACATATTCCAAGATAGCTATAACATATTGGTTAGTTAGCTACCAATTGACATACTTATTAAATATCAATTAGCACATTCCATAATTTGGTACCTAATTAGCTTGCTATAGCTATTCTATCAAATGCCAATTAAATGCTTGAAATTCCTTACAAGTTGGCTGTAGTAAGATAATAATTAAGAATGCATTGCTTAAGTCATTCTTAGTTAATTACATGGCAAACTAATTTTAGCTACACACATTAGACCTTTCAATAAATCCCTCTTTATCAATCAATTGGTATCTAATGAACTCATTATTCTTTTGCTGCGTCTGAATGAAAGGCTGCTTTGCTGTCCTCCTAGTGGTTGTATTTAGATGCATCTCTGCACGGATGTGGGACCCCAGTGCCTCCTATCCCAAGGTAGGGATGTGCAGGAGTCATTGTGGTTCCCTGTCTGCACTGCCACCACTCCAACCACCTGCAGTGTGTAAGGCTCAGCACTGACCCAACTTGTAGGAGCTGCACACAGACTGGTGTGCAGGAGCTGTGGTGAAAGGATTGAGAGGCACAAGCTTGTGCTAAGAGGAAAGGGCCAGAATCATAAAATCCTAGAATGGTTTGTGTTGGAAGGGACCTTAAAGCTCCAGCTCCAACCCCTGCCACAGGCAGGGACACCTTCCACTAGAGCAGCTTGCTCCAAGCCCCTGTGTCCAACCTGGCCTTGAGCACTGCCAGGGATGGGGCAGCCACAGCTTCTCTGGGCACCCTGTGCCAGCACCTCAGCACTCGAGATGTCTGAGGCTGCTCTGTGGTGCGGGAAGTGAGAAGGTGAAGGAGGCTGAAGGTGTCAGAGCTCCTTCAGGTGAGATGGAAGAATACAGTAGCATGAACTTGTGCTGAACCAGTAGAGGAACGTGCTCCCTGAGTTCTTCATGTCCCTGAAGGCAATGAAACACCACTCGAAAAAATGAAAATAGCATGCTGTATTGATGTCTTCTCTCCTTTCCCCAGCAGCTATGAGTCATCTGCCTGACTAGGCTATTGCCATATGTGGAGCACCTTTTATGTCAGAGGAGTTTATTGCATTAAGGTTGGCAAGTTTCATATGTACTCATGGGTGTGATGACCCTCTTGATGCATTGTTCTTTGTTGGAGGGAACTGCATAGTGCCTGTCCCATTCCTGCGCCTTGCAGTGCTTAGCTGGGAAGCTGAAGGAAAGCTGGGAAACAGCTGGGAAACAGCAAAGGAAGCTGGGAAACAGCAAAACTGTCATCATGGCCCTGGGAGACTTTGTGGGGGGCTGCTGGTTTTTAATGGCAGGTTGGAAGTTTGGCTACGGACTGTATTGAACATGAAGACTTCGGTGGTGAGTTGCAGCACACATCAAGATGGTACAGGTGGGTGGAGAACATGCTGAACGTGTCTCAGGATGCTTTTGGAGGTCACTTGGGACACAGGGAAGGGACATGTACAAACCCAGGAGGGCTGGAATGGGTCTTCCTTGGCGCTAGATACAATCAGCCTAAGTATGCTTCTTCCTCTTCCCCGTGGACCATCTGCTGTTTATTCTCCACTCCAGAGCCCCATCCATGTCTCTGGGGAATGACAAGGCTCATGGCCCTTCATCGCTGTGCAGAAGTGAGGGGTTGTACGCTCATGCTAACAGGGTGGGGAAGAACAATTCACTGTGTGGGCTTGACAACTACATTTTTTACGTCAGACAAAGCCAGAAACTTGAACAAATGCCTTTGTGGTGACAGAATGAAAGGGCTGCACAATTTTTTCTTCATTTTGACATAATGAAAAAAGACTTTTCACAAAATCCATTCTGCCCTTTGAATGAAGTTATTTGTTTGACTAAATGCACTGCCTCCATCCAAATTATTTATTAGGCTTGCTTGACGTTGCAGGCAACCTGGATCCCCACAGGGCTGGGGGCAAGAGGTGGGTTCTGGATAAATCTCATCAACTGATAACAAGGAAAACCTGGTAAAGAGCTGCTTTTTACTTAAAAAAATAAAAGAAGGGGTAGGCAGGAGGGGATCCAACCACTGCACATCTTGAAGGCTCGTTCTGGGACACTCAGGTTGTGCTGTTTTCTTCTTACAGGTCCATGACATTGTTAGTAAAACTCACCACTGGGTACCTGCACTGCTGCACTTACTTTTCAGAGGTTTCACTTGATCAGGACTCAGGAAAAGAACAGACTGATGCATGGGAAGAAGGATTCCAGCTCCTCTCCCTGTGGGCTTAGAAGAAGTAAAGAAGGAAAAAGAAATCTGCAGAAGACAGGGGGAAAAGAGAAGATGGAAATAAATAGTTTCAGAACATGTAGTGGGACAGAAAGAAAAGTAAGTTATTTGAGAGAAAAGAGCTATATAAGAGGTAAGATCACAGCTAGCCAAAAGGCTGCCGCAGTCACAAAGGGAATTGGGAAAGGCCTCACTAAAAGTGCTTAAGCAATGCAGTTCAGAAAGTATGAAGAAGAGAGGGAGACTTCCATGTTCCCACAGTATGTTGGGTTTTATCAGTGTGAAGCAGGGAATAACAGGGAGCAAATTAAAATATTTGTAATTTTCTTCACCTTTAGTTTTATTTCTTATGTGAATATAGTGGCTTTAAGCCTTACAAGAGCAGAGAGCTCACTTCTGGCCCCTCTTTTGGAGCAAGGAAGAGGGAGGTCTTGAACATCCTACAGTCTCCAGATGGCCCCTTTGCAAGTGAGTCATCTGCTGCATCTGCTGGAGACTGAGGAAAGCAAAGTGCATTGTCCAGGCCTTTTCTGCATCGCTGCTCTGAAATGATTTGGGACATTTCTGTTGAAGTCTGATACTGAGGAAATACTACCTATGTGAAACTGTATAGAGGGAGATCTGTCCCCTGTGGCTGTTGGGGACATGGTTGAGCCTTTAGCTAGGAGAGAAAGCTGTAGGCAAAGCAGGGATGGTGCAGAAACTTTTATTTAGGATCCTTCACTATAGAAACCCTTGGATATTCACTGTTTTCTTGTTTCTGTTTCCCCTTTCCCCATAATACTACTACTTCTCTTTCTCTCTCCCTCCTTCAGATCATGGTACTTCACAGGTTTGTGATGGTGGCTGGGCATGATTTCATTGAACAGCCATCACTCCTAACTGCCCAACATCTGGTAGAATAGATACCTGAGACTCTAAAAGATGTGCTTCCTCCTGGAACCGAGATGATAACATATCACACTTTCAAAACGCCTGTTCAACCACTGTGCTGATGGCATCTCCCTCCTAGTATATCAGACCTTCTGTTGGGTTCTTTATGAGCACTCATTTAAAATGAATCCAGATTTTAATAACAAATAAGGAAATGGAGAGGATCAGCCCCAAGCAGAAGTCCTCCTACTGGGGCCCTGATGATGATCTCACCATGGCTCATGGTGGTCCATGTCTCAGGGGTCTGAGTGGGGAGCCCTTCCCACAGCATTTCCTCCGTAACTCAAGAATCAATTTTCAGTCTTGTAGCTTAAGGATTTATTAATTTAAAACCCTTTTACTGGTCAAATGCAATCACCCTAGTGCTGTGCCAGGTTCTTTTGCATGGAAGAAAGAAGGGGAAGGAGGGAGGAATGAGCCTTCCTCTAACGCTTTGACCACAGTCATCAAACTGAGTCAGTTTGTCAAAGCTCATCATCAGAAAGGCAGATCTTTCCTGGCAACATGCCTTGAGCTTCCTGATCAGAGCAGTGTCCAGAAGGAGGTTGATGACCAGAAAGTGTAAGAAATCAGACCCAAACACAGGACTTGCCCAAGCAACAAGGTGTTTTGCCAGAGTTTAAGCACCTGAGCTCAAACTGCCAGACTGCCACTTTCCCCTTTGCTCTTCCATGGCTGCTCTCTACCACTGGAGCTGCCCATACCCTGGCACTTTTTGATTTGGAATTCTACCCATACCTGCCTCGCTTGGGATAGGGCTGAAGAAGTTATTTGTGATGATGCAGGAGGGTTTTGCTGTGCGCTCTCCCAGCAGACACAGCTGGATGCCCCCCAGGAATACTGGTGGGTTAGTGTGGTTTTAAAGTCTTGTCAGCTATTGCAACAGCCAAAGCCAAGTCACTTGTTTGCCTTTTCTTGGGCAAGACCCATTCTAGCAGTCTATGTGAGGAAGGTGGAGCAATCATTTACCTAGCTCACTTTCCTTTTAATGTGACTTTTCCATCAACTGCACATTAACTTCTGCCCCTATTTATTTGTGTCCCTCACTGTCTTGGCCTGGGCTGAGTTGCTATCAGTGGAAACTACTGACATCTGAAATGCTGACTCTGAGGTTACTGAAACTAAACTAACACAACCAGCCACTCATGTACTGCGTGAAGGCAAACAGCCCTCTCCCCTTCTCGCTCTTCCTCATTGCTTGGTGCTTTTGCGGTGCTCCACAGTCAGGGTTTCTCATCTTTGTGTTAGCAGCTCATCATGGTGGTGGGTGGCTGGGGCAGGCTGGGATGGGCTCAGCCACCTTGGAGTTACTTCTTGAAATCAAGGATCGTGCATCACAGGGAGCGGGACCTTCCATTGACGTAAGGGGAAAATGAAATCAGTCTGGTTTGCGGCTCGGCAGTTACGGGAATGGGACGGCCTCTTCCCCCACCAAAAAACCCACCCGTGCCATGGCCTGGTGTCACACTGACTAAACCTGAGAGCAAAACATGCAGAAAATCTGTGGAAATTACAGGGCAGAATGAAAACACCAGAGGAAAAGTGCAATTTTCACCTCTGACTTTAGGGCAAGGATCCTGCATTACGGGAAATATTTGCTGTGGCGCTATTAATAAAACCTGCTGAAGAAATATTGAGTTACTAAAGTTATCCTGTACATTAATAATCAGATAGAGCATAACATTTAAGCTAACCATTTAGTCTGTAACAGGACTAGCTGTTCCTCTGCTTTCAATTACAGCTTTCACTTTAAGCTAACTGTACAAATTGGCAAGATTTACGAAGCATCACTGAATACCATACCTTTGCCTGCCTTGTGGCTCTACAATTCACATGCTCATTTTTGAACACGAGATGTGTTTAATCTGCTAAAGAACCCTTGAAATCATTTGGACAAATATTTTAGCCTTCATTCACTTCTGAATGAACATGGGTGCATGGGAAATTGAAACCAGTTCAAAGTTGGTGCACAGCAATGACTATGGACCTTTGTCTGATTCTTAAAGGGCAGCAAATATCTCCAGTATTTGGCATGTGTTTGGGATGAGATGGGCATTTCCACTTGTTTATCATTGATATGTTCTAGATTTGTCCCCTTGCTTCTCATGAGCAAACTTATTGCTTCTGTAAACAAGTTATCTCAGCTCTGTGGGTAAGTAGCAGCACCATGAACAAGAAAACAAAGACATTATGCTAGTGAATGGGACACAAGGCTCCTGCCGAGGCTGTCTGAAGTTGCAAAGATTCTGTGTGTTGGTGCAGTGCTCATTTGGTTTTGTGTTTTGTTGTTGGAGCACTGCACAAAGATACAATACAGACGTTGTCTTTGTCTTACAAAAGAAATTATTCTCCATGATGAGAAACACTGCTGTTTCTTTCTTTGGGGGTGAGAAAGACTTTGCTCTTCACCACCCCATCAGGAAACAGCTCCATCCAAATCTTCAGAATGGGCAGTGAGTTATCCAGCCAAACCTGACTGTCTTCTCCCTCTGTCCTTAGGTAGAAGTTTGAAGTTGGAAGTCTCTTCTTTCCTTTGCTTCATTTTCCCAGTGATCCAATCATGGAAACCTTATGTAAGGGCAGCCAGGGCTTGCTGAACTCCTACCCAGTTTGGCTCTGGCTCACATATGGTCTCCTCACTTAGCTGTGACCATGTGAGGAAGACCATGCACAGGAGTTGCTTATGGGAAAGGAGCATTGTAATGCAAGTTTTATCAGGGCTAAGACCAAACAATATTGCCTTGGAACAAAGCAGAGAAAGAAGCTACATCTCCTGGTATGAAGAATGGGAGGTGATGTGTCAGCTCTGCTCTAACACAGGCAGAGCAGGCTGTTGCCCAAGGCAGTAGCCTGAAGACATAAGCACAGATGGGATGCTCCAGGGTGTGTAAAAGCCACTCCACACCCATAGCAGCTCCAAAGTGAAAACAGACTCATCCCCTCCAGCACTGCTTTCTGCAAAGGCAGGTGGAGGGGAAGCTCTTTCCCTTCCAGCATCACCTCCCCACCCTTCCTAGACCCCTCCTCTGCACTTGCAAACGTCTTCCCTACATTTACCCTTTCCTTCAGAGCCGAGTGGGAGCTCAGCCATCCCCACGTGTTCCCTCCCCGTAGCTGCGTTCATTTTGTGCTACCCACCCCAGCAAGCTCCCGGTCCCTGCACTGCATGAGCTGGCATGATGTCTCCGTGAACCCCAGGCAGCACTGGAGTGTCTCTTTCTAGGTTTCGTTTCTGAGTGCGCAGCACGTGTCTACGAGGAAATGAAAACTCCAAACAGTGATTTACAGCCCCAGCAGCTCACACCGCCCCTCAACAGCTGCAGGGCCCCTGGCCCAGGGCTGTCATGGGGCACGGCCTGTGCCAGAGCTGACCAAAGCTTCTCGGGCTGCTCCTCAAGCTGGGGGAAACACGGCCAGGTATGAGGAACCATTCATGGAATCACGGAATCACAGCGTGCCCAGGCCCAGGGCGCTGCAGCAGCAGCCTGTACCTGGCCTGCAGTTGGATCCTGCTGCCCAAACCAAGCCTTTTACCTCCCTCATGTCTCTCGGCCCTGACCCTTCGTTACGATCCCTCGGGGTAGAAGAGGTTTTGGGGACGGGGGTGCTCGGGGACACCAGAGATTGGGAGGCTGCAGCTGGGTCAGGGTCACTGCCGGTGCTGTCATGTCAGGACCCAGCAAATGCGGAGGGAGGGAGAGCTGCCAGCAGCAGAATGGCAGCGGGGTGCAGGGGGAGCCGCTGCGTGCATGAGGTGTGCGAGCGAATGCACGCAGGGACACGAGAGCTCGAGGTGCGCAGCTGTCACAGACCCCTCCTGAAGCAGGCAGCCCTGGACACCCGCTGCTGGCACCACATCTTGTGCTGCCCTCGCAGCCTTCGCTGCGCGCGGGGTGCAGCTTCTCGCACGAGCTCACCCGTGCCAGGCCCGCCTGGAGGACGTGGCCACGCAGTCGTGTCCTGCCATCGCCTGCATCCCGCAGTCGAGCAGGGCTGAATTCCACCCCCATGGACGCATCCCAGCTGCAGCACATCAGCACTGCTCAGCTCCCTCTTGGGTTTATCGTGGCACAGTGAAAGAGCAATGAAGATGGTCCTGGCCCCGTGGAGCTGGCCAGCACAGCGTTCAACCAGTTTACTGTCTATTTAAGCACAAGAGTGTGTTTCAATCGTCACATGAGGTAAAGTTACGATTGCCCCGTGTCCCACATAAAGCTGCAGCCCCTTCAGGGCTTGTCCCCGTCCTCTGCTGCACAGCAGCTGCAGAGCCCCTGTGTCATGGAGCTGTGATGTTGCAGCCTGTGCTCCACCAGCAGCTGCCCATTACCAGTGGGACACACAACACAAGTCCTTGCCCCTGTACCCTACACCTGTCCTGCGCTCCCTCTGACCCTTCCTGGACCCCCAAGCCCTCTGCCCTGCTACCAGCCATTTTGTCCCGCTGCCTGCTGTAGTCCCTGGTTCCCTGCTCCACGGTCACCAACTCGGTGCCACCGTGCAGCCCCACGGGAAGTCCACCCTGGTCCTGCTGGCAGCACAGCCCAGCTCTTGCCGGAGCGAGCAGGCAAAGACCTGCAAACGCAGAGTAAGGACACTGTGGGTGCCGAGGCAGGCACAGGGCCAGGTCTGCCCTGCTGCAGGGACACGGTACCCGGTGGCCCCATCCCGGCGGCACAAGTGCCACCACCACGCTGCCCTGCACTGCCTTTGGGACGCGCGAGCCGAATGTGATCGCCGAGAGCCTGGCTCCCAGCCCCAGCCAGGGCTGAGCCCCGCGGCAAAGTCCCACGGCTGCGCTCCGCTGCTCCGGGCAGCACCAGTGCACTCTTCTGCTTGCCTTTTGCCTTAGGCTATTCCAACACATGTGGGGGCTGGAGGAAGAGGCCGCCAGCAGGACCTAACTGGGGCTGCAGGTGCAACCCATGGAGGTGGACACGAAGGAGGAGGAGGAGGAGGCAATGGAGGTGGATGTGGAGGTGGAGGAGGATGAGGCGATGGATACCAACTGATGAGTGGCAAGGCAGCACGTGCCCCCCATCCACTGATGGCAGTAAGGGTGGGTCGGCTGCTGCCACGCTGGAGATGGGGCTGTGTGCCACAGCCCCACTGCAGGGATACGGTGCCCGGTAGCCTCCTCCTGGCGGCACAAGTGCCACCACTGCGCTGTCCTGCGCTGCCTTTGGGACACACGAGCCAAGTCTCTTCGCCTAGAGCCCGGCTCCCAGCCCCAGCCAGGGCTGAGCCCCGCGGCAGAGTCCCGCTCTCCCCAGCATGTGGCAAACACAATGACCATCAGTAGCCTCACTGAAATGACCTTGTGCTGCTTCTTTCCAGGGCTGGTGGAGGTGGAAGTATTGCGGCGTTTGAAGGAGTTTTCTTTAGAAGAGTTGTTTTTCATAGAAGATTGTTGTTGTTTGAGAAGATCGTTGTTTTTTTCCATAAGACTTGTAGGTGTAGGTAGAATAGGTGTAGGCTTAAGAAGAAGAGTTGTAGCTGTAGGTAGGATAGGTGTAGGCTTAAGAAGAGTTGTAGGTGTAGGTAAAATAGGTGTAGGCTTAAGAAGAAGAGTTGTAGCTGTAGGTAGGATAGGTGTAGGCTTAAGAAGAGTTGTAGGTGTAGGTAGAATAGGTGTAGGTTAAGAAGAAGAGTTGTAGGTGTAGGTAGAATAGGCGTAATCTTAAGAAGAGTTGTAGGTGTAGGTAGAATAGGTGTAGGCTTAAGAAGAAGAGTTGTAGGTGAAGGTAGAATAGGTGTAGGCTTAAGAAGAAGAGGTTTAGTTTTTAAGAAGAATTGTACTTTTAGGTAGAAGAGTTGTAGGTTTAGGTAGAAGAGTTTTATTTCTAAGAAGAACAGTTCTTCTTTGTTGTGTTGTTTATTTTGTTTATTTTTGTTGTTTTGTAAATACATTTCTTGAAGTTTTTCTGACCCAGTCTCTCCTTGTATTCACTGCGATCCAACGTGGCTTTGGCAGACAAGTGGTTTCCACTTGCTCTGGGTTCCCAGAGCTGGAGTGGGCATGGGAGCTGGCGCTGGGTGCTGGGGCACCCCAACTCTCCTCATGTGGACTCCCTGTCCTGGCAGAGCGGCTCTTTCAGGCTCTCTGCAGCTGTGGGCAGGGCTGGGCACGGGCAAGGGACCAAAGGTGAGGGTGCTCACAGCGACTCCTTGGTGGCTGCAGGGCACCTGGTCTGGTGCTGCCATAGGGCACAGCCTGTGCCAGAGCTGACCAAAGCTGCTCAGGCTGCTCCTCAAGCTTTGGGAAACACGGCCACATGCGAGGGATCAGTCATGGAATCATGGAAGGTTTATTAGAATAGTTGTATTTTTTAGAAGAAGTATTGAAGTATAGCTAAACACCGCACAGTGTCACAACTGATATCAAGCTTTGTATCCATTGGTTTAGTCCAGGAGATTAAAATCCTTATTATGCACCTCTTCTTCCTTTTACTCCATTCTTGAAGCACTCTATGAACTGGATGTCTTTTCCATGTGCTTATAGAGCTCTCTGTTTATCTCTACTTCTGGAGTACCTTCCAGATACTGAGGACCCATCTGGATTACTGTGCACTTTCACCATTTAATAAAAATGATACGGGTTATAGATGATCATTCTGGGTTAATTAAAATGGGATCTGGCCACCACTCAAACCTACTAAAGAGGGCAGAAAATAGTAAAGTCAGCAGTAAAACCCGAAAAGAAAAATACGATGCACCCTTGCTCATTATATTGGCATCCTTGTACCTTGAGGACATAGCAATGAGATGGAAGCTCTCCAAAGAGGACTCTGATGTCCTGCAGGTGGGCGGATGAAAGGTGAACAAGCACCAAGTATACATGCTGTCAATTTGTCACTGAACCCCAAATGAAGAAAGCATGGAAAAGTCATTATAAGTGTGTGGAAGAAAGACCTTGTACTAGAGTATCAGGGGAGACTCACATACATATAGGCTGATGCACATCAGAGCTGGTAATTACATACATTATTCTGTGTTATTTCCCAAAAGGAATGATACGGCCAACTGAAACTACGCAGGAAAGCATATTTACTCCATTATAATAAGACCACTTCTATAAACAAGTATGTCTCTGAAAGAATCTGATTTGGACCACAGAAAGGAAGCCAGAGACTGGATTAAGAAGTCAGATCTAATTAAATTTCAGAATAATTTGAACATCTTAGCATACTGACTGCAGTTATTACAACACCAGAGCAGTCTTGGATGGTGATGGTATCCCTTCATTTGCTGCAATAAATGTGCTGTGTGACTTACAAGAAAAGTAAGTCACACTGCTCCATTTTGTCTTCTTCTGACTTTTTAATTTGGAAGAATCAGTGTTTTCTGCCTGATTCCACTGAACCCCTTGAACGGGAAAGAGTTTGTTCAAACAAAAAAAATTCTTTAAAGGTAAAAAACTGTCTAGAGAGACAAGAAGACTAAAGATCAGGTTTGATGTATCTCGTCCATAAAATCTCCTTTTACATCAAATAGAAGATAGTCTTCAAACAGAAGGTTTGGTTTCAAATTTTAGAAGTAATCAGAAAAGATTTTCATAGAATGGTTTGGGTTAGAAGGATCTTAAAACTCATTCAGTTCCAAACCCCTGCCACAGGCACGGACACCTTCCACTAGAGCAGCTTGCTCCAAGCCCCTGTGTCCAACCTGCCCTTGAACACTGCCAGGGATGGGGCAGCCACAGCTTCTCTGGGCACCCGGTGCCAATGCCTTATATCTAATCTGAACTTCCCCTATATAAGTTTAAACCCATTATTCCTTGTCCTATCTCTATAGTCCCTGATGAAGAGAATTCTTTCATTAAGAATTCCAAACCAGTCACAAAACACTTACAAAGTTATAGCTAATCCAAAAGGAACTTTTCAGATTGATAGGTGACATTTTGACTTTTCAGTCAGTTCTGTAATCTGCATGCCAAGAAGTCCATGTCAAGGAGTCCTGACATTGGCCAGGTATCTGAAAGCTCAAGGGTAAGCAATGGAACCTGCTCTAGAGTACTCCATCCCCAACTTCCCTCCAGAACCTGTGAAAAGGAAGATCGCCAGAACCTTGGAAAGAAGTAGACAAGGAGGTCAGAGAAGGGAAGAACAAGGGCCAGATGAGCATGTTGAGAAGCAGAGTGTTTTGAAGGCTCACAATAGAGTTAAAAACTCCATCAAGCCAGAACCAAATCAGTGGAAGGGGTGAAATGTCTCCCTTTGGATTGTGCTGTGCCTGTTTGAACATGCAATGGAAGAAATGGAACAAAAAGGTTCCTGCCTTTCCCTGTGGCTCAACAAGGTGCTCAGGAAAGATGGTGAGATGTCTTGGATTAACTCCAATTGCCACAACTTGCCTCTATAAAATGTTCATAGACTGGAGACATTTTTTCCCCAGACTACTGGGAAATCACAAGATTAAAAACCCCAAAAGGCACCTCCAAAGACAATAGGGGTTTGAGTATTTGGTTTTTTTTCCCAAGGCAGAGATGTTTGCGTGGGATTCTGTTCTCAAGACATAAAAGGGAGTAAAAACTTAAAATGTGAGTGAGCAAAGACAGTGGAAAATAATAGCATAGGCCAGTAACCCACACAGACTCGAGAAAGTATCACTGGTGACTGCTGCAAACAAAGAAGTCACGAATAAACTGCGTGCAGATCCCACCATGGAACTAAAAATGTCTGTTTCCATCCAAGTTTGCCATTGCTCCTTTCAGAAAGACAAAGTTTCCGCACTCCTGTGCTCCTTGTGTGCTACTCAGGAGGCCACCCCGTCTCTGTTGCTGCAGGCCCATCCTCAGCAAACCCATCTCAGGCACAGACACATGAGTGTTGTCTAGAAGCTGTGCTACAGACTGTAGAGATGAATTGCTTGTGCTCCAGCTTCTGGGTGGAAAATGCACACAGAAGACAGCCCGTAAAATTGGCGCACTCTTTTCATTTCCTTTCTCACTTAAGCTCATTATCCCTGCACATCTCTCCCTGAAAACTGTAAATTAGCAAGTTGCCAAGGGGAAAAACACTGCCCAAACCATGAGAATGGATGTGCTCCAGACAGCCCGGCTGTTACCATCTAAGGACTTGCACAGGACTCAGTTGCATTGAGATTTGAGCTGTAGGATGGCTGTTCTCAAGCTGTTTGTGGGCATCAGTGCCCTAGGATCTTCTGAAGAGCCTGTGCAGCTTTCCAGAGTGTTTAGGGAAGAAGTTTCTTTAGATGAACATTGAAGCATGCAAATTTGTGGTGTCTGAGTCAGGATAACTTGGAAATCCCGTGTTAAAGGAAGCTGAACTCTAACACTACTGCAGAGAGAGTGAGCTCAAAGCTAAAGAGGAGCTTTCAGAAGCTACAGCCAGAGGAGGTGTCAGAGGGAGCTGGATGCACATGTTGAATTCCCTGCCAGGGATGTGGTAGAAAACCTCCTTCTCTGTTCAGCACCCAAGCTGAACCCCTAACTCACTCCAGTCCAGGTTACCCCTCGCTGACCTTTGCAAGCTTGGATTCAAGGCTCAATGAACAAATGCTTTTTCTGCCATTGGCCATATTTCGGGTCTGTGTGGAGTGGATGCTTTCTGCTGCTAGGTAAGAAGAGCAACCTTCAGCCTCTGCTTCCTATGGGGAAGTGCTTGCCCAAAGACTCCCCACAGGATCTTCACTGCTGTTGTTGGACTCACCATCAGAAGAGGCAAGTGAATTGCCACAAGTAAGACAGATCCTCATGGTTCAGCTGGCTGAGCTACGGAAAGCAATGACCAAAACCATATCCAGCCCATGCAGGAAAACCCATTCTCCCCCTTCCCTGCAATGGGTTTTGAAGCACTGCTCTAAAGTGCTGAGACATCGAGCTGAGCCAAGCTGCACAGGCACAAAGTCGAAAGGTCATTTGGTAATGCAGTGCTCACTTCCCACGCACTGATATTCACTTGACTAGAAACTGATAATAAGTTAAACCCTGGCTAGCACCAGCCCAGAGCAGTGCACACAGACAGCACCAATTAATAGGGGTTTTCAGTACTGGTTTGAAAGTAGTCATCAGAAATAGAGCTGGGTGCACTGAGGGTAAGAAATAGGCACTTTCAGAAGGCACACTTTTAGCCACAGAAATCTTGACTTAATGGAAAGTTACAAGTGTCTGTAAGCAGCAGTTTCCAGAGCCGATGTGTTTGTCAGACCCCCATGGGAAACTAGGGGTTCCTCAGGCTTGAACCCAGCCTGGGGTTTCTTCCTGTATGGGTTAGTGAAACGGGCCTGTAGGTAGCTGGGAAAGGACATATACTACTGCTCCCACTGGAGGTCCGTCTGGATGGGGTATCCTGTGGCTCATAACCACGTAAAACATGAAGGGCACATTTGGGATTAGGAGCAGTCTCAACAGCTGTCAAGGTACTCATGGTATGTGTCAAGAAGCATCACTCAACCCGAGGTCATTCTTGTCTTGTGAATTCCAGGCTGTAGAGAATGTGTGGACACAAAAGCTCCTGTTCCATCTGAGAGATGAAAGCTCCTTTCCAAGCTAAGGGGTGCAGCAGTGAGAGATGCAAGGGGCAGAGGGAAGGCAGTGCTCTCAGTTCTCAGGGCTGGGAGGGTTCTTTTTGTTCCCAATAGTGTTGTTCAGGTATTATTAGCTCATCTCATCATTCTTTTGGTAGTTCCAATCACCAGGCAGATTCTGAGAACTTGATCATTGGCCTGATACCAAGAGGGAAATGCCATTTTAGAATATTTCTAAATCCCATGATATTTTAAACTCCCTCATCTGGAGTGTGAGCCCTGATCACTATGTTGGCAGAACCAGAGGCTGTGCTTTGGGAACTGTCTTACCAGCTGAGATAGGAGGAAGAGGGCACAGCATCAGGAGAAAAGAAGGAAAGAAGGCCAGCTCAGCCTGACAGCAGCTCTACACCAGTATCCCTGGGAGAACAGAAGGTGCCTAGGATCTGCGAGTCCTCGCAGAAAAGGAAATGACACAAAATTCAAAACCCAAACCAAAGATAAGGAAAAAATGAATTCAGGATGACCTCAGACACTGGAGTCCTGGCTCCCAGAGCATCTTCACAAGCTTCACTTGGATCGTATAGAATCTATGTGAGCAGTTTTGATCTAAACTAGACAATATTTTTTTAATATTCTCATTAGCTGTTTTGTTTACTAAGCAAGTACTCCTGTATTCCAGTCCTCTTTGTGCACCTTCAATCCCTTTTGGGTCTAAATACTCAGCTTCATATTTCCCCTCTTTCTTCGTGCCGAAGATCATGCCAACTTAGCTTTCTTTGGGTTTCACAGATGGACCTGTGAATCTCAGTTAAAAACTAAAGCCACTGGAGTTCAAGTACCAATCTCTCCTTTAAGAAACTTTTCCTGGTCATGCCAAGGTGATTGTACTGCACCTCTGATAATTCTGACTATTGCTAACAAAACATCCTCCTCTTTGGTAACTGCAGTAAACTAAATGTTCTTATGGGGTTTTTGTACCTCCACTGTGAGATTGGAGCTAAATGGATAGATGATGGGATCAAAATATTTCCAGCCTTGAAAAAAATCTCAATCAGAACATTCAATTTCAACAAGTATCTCAGCGACAGATGGGACTTCCCATTACAGGCCACTTCCTCTGCGAGGAGGAATCCACTAATATCGGAAGCACAATGCACGGCCTGTACAGCCTCTCCATGCTCATCTGCTCCCTTTAATATGTCAAATGTGAAATTCCATCTGGTAACGATGTGCATTCAAAACACATTTATGTGGAGACAAATTACATAGCTGTAGGAGGCATTTCAGAAGCTCCATACACAGTGCCATCAAAGACTGCAGGACATGGGTACAGAAAAGCCTCGCCTTTGAGATATCAGTTGCATCTTCACCCATGGTTGGTAAATGGGGATTTTATGGGACTGTAAGAGATGGAGGTGGTGAAAGAGTAAGGGTTTGGTTTCTTTTACTGAGCCTATGTCCTGCCCTGTTTGCAAGAAGATCTAATGGGCAGAGAAAGAGCAGGCTCCTGTCTCTGGCAGCAGGCAGAAGTTGCAGAGGTAGTGGATGAGTGCTGAAAAACCTGGATGGGCTGTACTGGTGACATGATTCTCAGTAAGCTACTCTTTGATCTGGTGTACTAAATATGATCCTTTTGGTTCAGCTACCAGGCTTTGATTACAGGCTAAAAGCTGCATGGGTACTTAAATGCGTGAGCAAATATAGTGAACTGTTTCTTGGAAAGCGAGCTCTCACAGTTTAATTTATCTCACTTATCTCTCCAGTCTGGCAGCTTATAAGTAACTGCTATGATCAGAGACAAGTTGTTTCCTATTCTATCTGGAGGCAAATAATAGTTTCACAGAAAGGGATCTGACACTCTCTGTACCTAAGTGTTTCTCACATACAGAACATTTGAAAATCATGATTCAAGTGCTGGGTGTCAGGCAAAGAGTCAGCTTTTGCTTTTGTGGTGAATCTCCTACCTGGACCTGGGCCAGCACAACGTACCATGGATCAGGTACATACTGTGGTTAATGAGGCAGTGACAACACAACTACCACTGTGTTCTTCATAACAGGAACTAATGGGGCATTGCTGAGGAGCGAATGATGCCATGTATGTAATTGTTAGACTGATGCGTGAATTTAATAGGGCACAGATTAGAAAGTAATCAATAAGTCTGGACCATGGCCTTAACAGAGCTGATATGGTGGGGAAATACTGGGTAGCATCTTTGCAAATAGTTAAAATCAGCCAAAATTCCCCAAAGGGGTTTCCAGGTTGTCTCCGAGAGGGGCCGAGGAAAATGGTTGGACCTCTGAGAACACAGCCCCTAGAGCAGAGATTTACAGATGCACCTGAAAAACTGGGTCTTCCCTCATGTGAGATACTCCCCTTTCCGACATCAGCAGTGACTCCCTTTCTTCACACCGGCTGTTTCCAAGCTTGCTGGGATCCTCACAGTCAGTTTGTGACTTACCTAGTCCAGTGTGCTCAGGGGCTAACACCCAAGCAAGAAGCATGCATTGCATGAGATGAAAGTACAAGCAGTGGTTTTACAGGCTGACCTGTTGGCTACGAAAACAAATAAGGGGTTTGAGTGAAAGCCCAACTCAAAGGGCTTTAAAAACCTGTCTGTTGAACATGCGTGCATGGGACACTGCTCCAGTGATACCCCTGGGCTGGGGAAGAGTTGCACCATGGTAGGGTATCCATCTCCATCCTCTCTGGACACCAGGCTAGACGGGATCTGTCCTGCTGTGCATGAACAGCTCTTTTTAAAACAATGTGGAAAGAAGCATGTTACATTCCTTTAACTGAATGACACCAGCTTAAGTAACAGTATTTTACTCCCTGTGGTGCTAAGCAAGGCATAAATCCTTTGAGAACTGAAGTAATAGACATAAGCCCTCCCTTCTCTTCCTCCCCCTGTGACTCCACTCTTCTCCACTCCTGTATTAATGGATATTTTAAATCTGGAAGGAATTCAAGAGTCTGTAGTAGGTAGTTAAACATCCAGATGTATCAGTAATAATTATGCTCAGCTTGGGGAGGCAAGGCACTTGAATAACAGGCATGGTTTCCATGGATGGCTACAAGATTATAAACATAAAATTTATAAGTGGAATGGGAACATTTGGTTTATTTTCTCTTCTCTTTACAATCACTTCAGTTTAAATTGAAAACAGTGAAGGGTAGCAGAGCCAGGCAACAACCTGAAGACTGTAAACAAAATAATTCATGTCTTACTGATGGGATATGGTCATATAATCAGTAAATTAATTTAGCCTACTCTAGTTTCACCATTAGCATTCTATTTTCTCATTTCATTGGCATTACCCTGCCCAGTTTATGTCTGTCCTCAATACATATTGTCCTATAAATCAGAAACAAATATCTTGAAGGGTAAATAAAGAGCTAACGAGTCTACAAAAAAGATGTTATTGAGGTACATTAAGTCCTACTTACTGTGTTTTAAACTTTTCTTGATCCAAGATTCATTTTTACTATTATTTGATCGGTTTCCAATATAAAAACAAAATGCCAAGAGATAAGATTTTTACACTGTGTCCTTAGAACCTAACAGCACCAAATGTTTCCCTGAGACAAGACAAGTATTTATGACCAGGAAAGGAAGGGAAGGCTTGCAAAGCCTGAGGGTATGAAATCAGGGTGACTCAGAACAGAAGCTGGAAAATCACTTCAAAAAGTCTTCTGAGCCATGTCTTGGACAGTTGTTGAACTAAGCCATGGTCTGGCAAGACAAGAACCAATAAATCATATTGATTTAAAGCCATCTTTGCTACAAACAAAGCAGACACCTGATATCCATGTGCAAAACCTGTTTGTGCAATAGCACATCTGTGAACGTGTGCAATTAGTGCAATTAGACAGCAATTTATATGTAAATGCCCATCCAGTCAAATGTGCCTTTACTTAATCTGTGTATGTGCTGGAATATCATTTCAGAGGGGGTTTTCTGCCCTTCCAGAATCTGCCCCTTAATAATTGAATGCAAGTGTTCACACAATGCAAGCCATGATTTAATCACCAGCTTGCAGTGCACAGATAAGGCGGGTGCAGGAGCCAGGACAAGGAGTTTGTCCCTGGGTGCCACAGGGTGCAGCGCTTCTCCCGTGGGTCTCTGCCAGTGGGGAGCAGGGTTCAATGTCATGCCCAGACTCTGTCAGCTGTCCAAATGCCTGTTCCCCCGCCCCTGCACAGGAAAGATGCTCAGGGATCTTTCCACTACTCCCAAACCCAGTGTGTGCCAACTGCACCTGGCCATCAGCGCCATGTGTGAATCCAGGGTTGTGGCAGGAACCCCAGTGATGTGGCTATAACCTGTCTGAGTGAAGTGTGATCCCCCATGAGCCAAAACCTGGATCAGATTTGGGCTCTACTCTTCTACAAGAAGGAAGTTTGGGTGATAAAGCTGGGAGCTTGTGCAGAGAGAAGTGGGTCACAGGCCATTCCTGTTCTGAGAAAGATGAAGTTGTTACTCGGAATTCAAGCCTTGGCTCTCACTCACTGTCCTTTGGTGACCTCAATTCCTCCTCATCAGGAGAAAATTTCATGGTAATACTCTTTTGTGCCTTTGTCATGCACCCAAGGACAAGAGGACCTCAGTCTCTCCAGCTGCAAGAAAAACACCACCTCTTCACTCATCTCCACCTTTACCAGACGAGGAATTTGGACTGGTAAGACATGCAGGCCCATGATAAGTGCCAGTGCCTATCAAGAGTAGGTTAGATGAGGTTAGACCCTCACAGGGCTAATTACAGAGGTTAGATCAGGCTGCTTCACACAAAGATGGTGAGTGGGAGTTGTATGAGTACAATGTGCAACTCGCACATACAGGTTTACCAAGAAGAGGATAAATTTTAATAGCAGGAATATATCAACTGTTCAACACGTAAACAGCATTCTGGGCTGATCTGATCAATGCTGCTTTGCAGATCAC
This sequence comes from Pezoporus occidentalis, assembly GCF_034315485.1. Lineage (NCBI taxonomy): Eukaryota > Metazoa > Chordata > Aves > Psittaciformes > Psittacidae > Pezoporus > Pezoporus occidentalis. Next base: position 260,801 of record NW_026916192.1, read on the forward strand.
ATTTGGTACGGTGCTATATATAGTGTTCCTGGAGTTTTATTTAATGGGATGGTACATTTGATCCTAATGTGCCATCTCAGAAGTAATGAAGCAGAAAAGATCTTTATCTTCTGTGAAAGTTGCAGTTATTGGCAACTATTCAGAAGAAAAAAAGAAAGTAATTGCACAAGCTTTAGAGATATTGTATTGCTAACTGATTCCAGTGGGAAGCTTGGGTGGGTTTCATTCTGAGTTAATCAGGCAATGGACCATGTATGTTGCAAATACATCACTTTTAGGCACTCTCCATATATTGACAAATACAATTGCTGGGGGTGCTGCCTGAACCAAAGCTTTCTATAGCTTTGGATCCTTCTTTTGGAGCAAAAGAATTACATAAGTGAGCAGAAGAAGGAAGACTCTTAACAATGTGCTAAAAGCATCCATATTCCTCGAGTACAGCACGGTTTGCCATTCACTTGCATTAGTTTTGAGCAAGTGATGCAGATGGCATAGGAACTCATGTGTTTGTGATTGCTCAACATGCTAAATATAGAGCTGGGAGTTAGACGGGGGCCTAAATGCAGAAGAAGGGCTCAGTGATGCAGGGATTACATTTTAGTGCTGCTACCTGTATGTAACAGGAGCTGAACATCTTATGTGTGGCATGAGGAGACCTTTTTGCCTGCTAGCCTCAAAGTGTACATGGGTTGAGATGCTGCTTAATAGAAGTGATTATAAAAGAGCAAATCAGGAGCTGCTGAAGTGGAAGATGGTGCTGGGAAGAGGTCTGCAGGGTTAACTCTGCTCTATGAAGAAGTATTTACATGACTCCAGGATGGTGGAGGCTTGTCCAATCCACACACACTGAGCATTCACATCTGTCACATAAGGAGAACATGTAAGCCATGAGGCTGCATCCATGCTCGGAGAAGGAGGCAGCACCAAGGCTTGCAGCTAGGCAGTGAGTTTCCACTGCGCCCTCAGCCTCAGGCTGAGGATGGGGAGGGAACTGCAGGGAATTTTTGGATTTTGAGAAGCTACATTTGGGGGTTATACCCCCAAATGCTACTGCAGTTGCTTACATCCCTCCTGTGAATCCAGTTCCTTCAGCTCTTTGATTAGGCTCTTCTGAGGGTTGGACAAGCGCACACTTCCCTCTCCCTGAGGATTTTTAAGTTTCATTTTCTGAACAGCAAAACCCCAGGACTATATGTCCAATTATATGTGTAATTATGAATCATGCACAAAAGGATATGTGACAGATGTGTGCATGGAAAAGCAGTATCACAACACCTCCCTTTGATTCCTAGCCCTCAAGTCACAAAGGCAGCTATGGAGACAGCATCATTCATGTCAAAAAATCAGCTGAGAAATAATCAGGAGGTACCAGTGGATGGATGGTTTCCTGGTTGCTGCTACCAGTTGCAGAGCCTCTTCTCCTCTGCTTTGTGTTGGGACTGGTTTCCCCACCATTCCTTCACTTTCTGCTCCTATGTTTGTTGCTCTCAGGATCTATCCAGCCTGCAGACATGAGGAATTCCTGGCTCATGGACACTGAGGTCATCTGGTTCAGGCCATGCCTTGCCCCACATGCTCAGATTGGTATTTTTCACCTAGGAACATTAGCAGTATTTCATTGGAAAGACAATGAACATAGATTGCACAATAGGACGTGTTATCAAATGGTCGCAAGAGCTCCATCTCACAGGAATACAGGTAGAAAGTCCACCAGCTCTCAACAATGTTCCCTAAAAGATATTTGGAATCAACCTGAATCCCTTTGTCTACTTATAACTCATTTGTGGGTTACCTCAATAGGTCCTAGAAACTCATGTAGTTTGGAAAGGCCCCCTGAAAGTCTCCTGTCCCCCTTCTAATGCAGAGGAGGGCCCACCTCAAAACTACGTGAGGTTGTGCAGACCGGGTCTGAAACATTTCCAAGGATGGAGATTCTTGGTGTCTGCCTCCCAGCTTACACACAACACGTGATGTGAAATGCCCCCATGTGCATTTACATTTCCTGACCTGCACAGTATAGAACTTCACCCAGAGTTTAGTAAGCTGGCCTAGTTAGAGGCTTTGCTGATGTTGCAAAGGCTGTGGGAACAATCCTTCTCTCAGAAAATACCAAAACAAGCATCACAAAGCCTACTCCTTCCCAACATGTAAGAACAGCATGCTGTCGGCAAAGTTCAACTAGCAGCATCTGCAAAACAGGGGCACAGCCAGCACTGCCACCATGGGCAGGGACCCAGCTGGGCAAATGAGACAATAGCCTTTGTGGCAGGAATGTGCTGTGCCTTCTTCCTCCCACACTCTATCAGAACCTGGAAATACAGAGTTTGTGCCTCTGCTTCACCATTCTTAGAAGGGTACAACATGACCTGCATATCTTTCCATGAGTGGTACCCTGCTGAGGCACATAAGTGATGGTGGAGATGGAAAGTAATTTGTTCTACAATGGAAACTTCATGTAATGAGAATAGCAAAGAATGGGCTATTTCCTAGCAACCTCCAAGTTTCCAACTGATGAGTTAAGCCCCCTTCGTCTCTCTCTTGAAGATACTCTCGTCCAGTAGCATTGCAACCTGCCTTCATGTACACTCCTAAAATCTTCAGTGAAAAACATCCTGAAAGGGGAAATTACACCTCACACGCTAATGATCTTTCACTCCTCATTTACTGCTTGGCCACAGGCATGTTCACCGGCCAGGAGACTGGGTACCTGCACTCAGCATCCTTCACTAAGTGGAGTCCGGGAAGAGCATGCAACTCATCCTTCAAGGAGCTGGGAGGGGATGCAGCTCTCTACAGCCTGCTCAAGCCTTCTGGCTTTTTAAGGACATTTTCTGGAAGTTTAGGGGGCTCTGCTGGTTTGAATCCCGTTACTGTGAAGCTCTCCACAGGCGCTGTGATGCTTTCAGTTGCTTCCCCCTGTCCATTTTGTCATGTAAATGTCAACATGAATCATCAGGACAGAAGCAAGAGTATCAAAATGGCTGGTTTCCTGCCCCAGCAGTGACATTTAGACATTATTCTTGACAGCGGGGACTTGGAGGAGCTTGTCAGAGGATCCGAATCACTTTGAGGAGCCTCATCGGAAGACGTACAGTAAAGAGCACCAGATAAGCAAAGCCGTGCCCAAATCTGAGGGTGTTTCAGCCTGACTCATAGCACACACATCTTCCCTGGGGTGTTTCCAGAGCCCTCTGGCTGTTTCCCTGCCCTGGGCTGCTGCAGTGCATTGGAGCAGCTTGGCTACAGCTCCAGCCACTTCGGGCTGCTCGTGTAGCACCCCATGAGTGCCTGTGGAGGGTGGATACAAACCACCCTCTTCGCTGTGCTCCCACCCCAAAGACTCCAGATACCACCCTGGCACAGCCTGGCCTCATTGTCCCAGTTAATCCAGGTATTCAGCTGGAAGGATGATGCTGAACTGGGAGAGTTGTTCCCCATTTTCTTTGAGTGGATTCCATCAAAAAGCTTCTGTGCTCCTTCCTGCTGCCAGTGCTCCAGCTTTGCTTGCCATCTCCGTGGTCCCAGTGAAACCCATGTTTTTCAGGGGTTTATTATAAAGAATGACAAAATTCCCTTTGAGGCAGTAGCTCAGCAAGCACTTAACACAAAGAAGGGGACTAAGTTTTAAGTGATCCATTTTCAAACATCTTCTCCCTCGGATACACTCCTGCTCCCAAGATATAAAAGAAGAATTTTCAGGGAAACTAAATGAAAAAGGAAACCTCCTGCCGCCAGCCCCCATCCTGGCAATTATTTCGTCCATCCTAAAATCCTGGTACAGCCACTCACTGAGCAGACTGAGTTGAGCAACACAGTCTGCAGCCAGTAAACACCCCCCACCCACCCCCCGCAACATCTTTGTTCACTATTTTCTTCCCTGAAACTTCTCTCTGTGATTCATAGTGAAGGAATCTTTCTCTATATTTAATCACCTTCATCATTGTCTCTGCTTTACCCTTCTCCTCCTGGCTTGGAGGCTGCTCAGGAGCTGCCTCTCTGCCTGTCTGTCTGTCTGTCAGTGGCACACTGCATTTAGAAGAGTGACAGATTGCCAGTTGGAAGGCAGGCACAGCCTGGGAGTGCAGTCTTTAGCTGATAATAACTATTTCATCAACATCAGTTCTTGTGTTTTACAAAGTGCAATTCATAAAAAGAAAACCCTCTTGGAGAATCTCACAATACATAAAAGCATAGAAATAAAATATAAATGAAGAAAACAAGACACGTTAATTACATACAGCAGAACGGGCTCATCTAAAAAGCTGGCTTGTCAGTTTTGATCTCAGGTTTGCTGGTGATATACTGCTTTTCGTGGCTGGTGGACATGAGCTGGAGAATAATCCTGCCCAGAGAAGGCTGGTGTGGTCTGAGCCTGGACAATGGGGCCATCCAAAGGCCCTGGGGTTAGGTGGGCAGGAGAGCCAAAGGGAACACGGGACTGCAGAGAAAGAGATGATGGATCCATTTCAAGGTGGGATGAAGACTTCTGAAAGTCAATGGAGCCTGAGCATAGAGCCAGCAAATGAGGCTTGAAGCAGGGGAAGTGGGATGAGCACATTCATAGCTCACCAACAGCTGGACACCTGCCTTTGCGCACAGGAAGAAAAAGAATGTAAGGAAGGGACCACAAGTCTAATTAAGCCTGGAAACACTGTGTGCATGAGTCAATGTCTCTGTGAGACAAGGAGAAGCTCTGACAAGAGCCACCGAGGCTAGCAATAATTTATAAGTGGTGCAAAATGAATCAGGCTATGCAACTGATACAAAGACAGAGCAAGCTTTTACTCCAGGAGAACATGATGCCAGCAATATGGAAAGCACAGGCACAAAGTGCCACCCTAAACCCTCCAGGCCCAGGACGTACAGATGACCACCAAAAAGAGTGCAGAGGACTGACTATGGCAGATGCCACCGCTCTTGGGGTGATGGGAGAAGTCCTTCTGAACCCAGAAGGTCACTGCGGTCCTGTTTTCATGCCATGATACTGAAGGAGTACCATGGTGGGGCTGCTTGGCAGTGAGATGTTCAGCCATGAGGGCTTGGGAAACAGAGACTGTGACACTAAAAGCAACCATGGAGACAGTGTCTGGGGAAAACAATGTCTGGCCATGTAGGAGCAAATGCTGTGGGGAAGATCTGGACTTGACAGTCACAAAGCGCAGCCTTGACGTGACTTCTACTATAGCAAAGACAAACTCTGACCTATATTCTCTATGTCTTGAGCCCCAGCAACATTTGGAAGGTTCCTACATCATCTAGAGAGGCCTCTGAAAAGCCTTGTGCCATCATTAGTAAACGCTGAGAGCAGGCACAGAAATTCAACTGCTCATCCTTTGCGAGGGCAGACCCGGAGGCTATCGCTGTGACTATCAATACTGAGGGACATGTAGGTAAACATATGATCAAATGAGTGTCACAGCTCCCTGGTGTCACACCAGAGAGCATCTGTGTCAGCTGCTGGCAGGGACCTCTGCTAACTTGTGGCTTTCTGCATCCTTGGGTTTATCAAAGATCACACAGCAGCCGACAGCCTATGCAGCTCAAAGACCAAACAAATCTGTGGCTTGTCTCCCAAGGTCTTTCCTCTGGCACTGTTATCTCTGTCAAGAGGAGCAGAGATGTAGGAGGGTAAACGGGTTCACACACACTGTTGCCTTGTCGCACTCTCTGAACTCCTTGTGCCACCTATCCCATGGGTGTGAAGATGGTACAAACACTAGATGAGGGCTGAGGAGACACCACAAGGCTCTGCTTTGCCACAATGGCCACTCTGGGAGGGAGTTTTCCATGTCAGCAAAAGAGAAGTGAAAAGGAATATTGTTTGGTTGTAGAGATGGGTGGGGTGGAGGGACTGGGCACAAGCATCACCTTTGCTGCCTTGTGGACATGCTAGGTGTAGGTTAGGACTGGTTCTGCTGCATTCACCTGTATATTCTGGATGTAACTACCCTGTCTGTAGAGCTGGCAGGGGTATTTTGTGCATTTTCTTTCAACGTTAATACCACTGTGTCAGCAGTACCACTGGGAGCAGTTTCAGAGGAAGCCCTTTTTGGGTGAAAGCGTTGCAGGCATCTAAAGCCATGAAATGCATCCAGCCTCATTATGGTTATGTAAGTTCTTTCAAATTCTGAAAAGTATGAAACATCCACTTCATGATTGGAAGTTAATGGAGTTTTATTGATAACACTAAAAATTAAAGAAAATTTGAAACTGAAAACTCTGTCAACTCTATATTAGGCCAATTAAAGCATTCCATTTCCCCCAGAGTTCTTCTTATATTTACTGATAGATCATGGATCCCAGCTGCTGTGCAGCAAGGGCTGTTGGCATGTGGACTTTCTGGCTGTTCAGGATGCCACTGAGGAGGGACCTGTGTGGTGGGTACTAAGGCAGCAGCAGAAGGACAAAGTCTCTGTACCCATAGCTGCAGGTGCCTGTGCTAGGGCACCAGTACCCAGAGCTGGGCATTGCCTACCATATGTCAATAGCTGCACATAAGATCCTTCTCTGTGCTGTACAGTTTCTTCATGGCAGCATACAGAACCATAGAGCCATAGAATGGTTTGGGTTGGAAAGGACCTTAAAGCTCATTCAGGTCCAACCCCTGCCACAGGCAGGGACCCCTTCCACTAGAGCAGCTTGCTCCAAGCCCCTGTGTCCAACCTGCCCTTGAGCACTGCCATGGGTGGGGAATCCATAACTTACAGAATCACAGAATGGTTTGGGATGGATAGGGCCTTAAGGATCATCTAGACTTTTTTTAACGTGTCTGAAGCCTGCAAAGTGTTTGCATCTCCAACAGTTACCACATAAACTTCCACTCCTAACAAATAACAACCCCAAATGGATAAAACAAACATTCACACTTCAGGTCTCTGCAAAACCCACCCGGACAGGTCTTGCTAGAGAATCCTGCAGAGATTCACAAGGAGTCGAAAACTATCCCTGCTACTGGAAAATGATCAGGAAACTTTCAGACACAACCGAGTTTCAGACATTGAGTATTTAAAATACAGAGATCTGCAGAAAACAACATAGAAATTTGAAGCTATGCGAAAAATTTAATTTGCAAAAAGACAAAACATGTTCCTGCCCTTTCACAACCCCTTTTGGGGTGAAACACAGCATCTCTTTGCTGGCACCGCAACTGCCTTTACTTCAGTCTTGAACTCCACAAATGCAAAAGTGCAGGGTGGGAAGGGGCACATTTCTCCTCCAAACTGGCGAAATGTCACAGAGCTTTAGATCAGGGGTTAAAAAGGAGCCTGCTGCTTTTATACTGCTTTTACTCTGCCTTTGTCCCAACCTGTCTGATCTGAAGGACATGTCTGAGCCGGGAGGGGCCACTGAGCTGTGGATGGCACAAGCTGGGCCAGAAGCAGTCCCCACTGGGCTGTGTGTAGCCAAAGCCTCTTTAAATGCTGTTAAACTCCTGCTAGTTTGAGAAACCCCTTGTGTAACTCAGGTTGTGAAGTGCAAAGACTCCCTCAGCACTAACTGCTGTCAAATATTAATGCTGTTCCCTTTCCAGCTCTTATTCACAACAAATCTTCATTGCAGCAGGAAATGTTGCTACCCACCAGCTCGTCTGAATAGCAAAAATGTGGGATTAACTGACAGCTGTAAGACTAAACAAGGAGGTTTCTAACTAAGAAGATACCATTCCCTGCCGCAGAAGATGCTGTCAGTCCTGGCACGAATAGCACTGAGGGACAGGGAGCATGCCTGTGATGGGAGAGACTCAGTATGATGGAAAGGAGGCTTCTGGTCAGGAGTCCCACAACCTCTTGACACCTCTTAGCTTGTCCTGCCTGGGGAGAGGTGACAACGCACATGTTCTATCAGCACACCACTTTCTCCTGCCTCGAGCAGCCAAACTCCACTGGCCCAAGCAGGCTGGAGCACATGTTCTCCAGTGTGAGCCATCAACTTGCTGCCTGTCCTCTCCCATGGGGAGGTGCTGGGACACCTGCAGAGCTGTGGATACGGCAGAACGCCTTGACCTGCTCCAGCCCCACAGACCTGCAGGTTATCCTGGGTACTGGAGAAATCCCCATCCATGCTGCAGCCACCAAGCCCATGGCGCACAATGCAGCATCTTCTCCCCTGCCACGTTTCTGTGCTCCTCCTGCCTCCCTCCAGGGTTGCCTTAGAGGGGCAGAGTCCTTTGCTCTGAGCATGAAGTGCTCATCAGGCCAAATCCCAGTGTTGCTCTTGTTCTTGGACACCCCCAACCTTGCACTATACTGGTCTGTATTCCCTCTAGTTTGGCAGTCTGCTCTTGTTCTCAAGCCCAGGACCTGAGCCAAGCAAGGATGTTCGGGAAGTAAAACCTCACCAGGGGCTAAACCCAGGCCTGATGCAAGATCTGATCTCACTTACCTGGGTGCATATGTGAGGTCTGTCTTGCTAAAAGTCTAGTTCACTCTGGAACAGAGGAGCAGTAGGCATTTTTTCTCCAGCATCTCCGGCCTTGAGGATTCATCTCCTTTCACCTGCCCTCTGTGTGCCTGTTGCCTCTGCTTGGCAGCAGTAATACCCTTCTTTCAGCCCTTATGGAGGGATGGGGATGTATAAAGAGTGCTAGTTTGCTGAAGAGAGAACAGATTGTGCTGAAGTCCTAACTACACCAAAGCCCTCTGCCTCCTGAAGAGCAGCTGCAGCTCTTGAACTGCAAGCATGTTATAGGACATGGGCCAAGGCTGAGCAGATTGTGATGCTGTATAGACAGACCTTTTCTGCAACCAAGCAAGCCTGAAATAACAGGGTGCATGAGTCCATCCTCCCTCTTTGCAGCAGCCTTCATTTCCTTGTGACTCATACAGTCTGGGTAATGAATTTTCTTCATTAGTCAGAAATCAATTCCTCCCACTCCTGACCAGTAGACGATGCGCTGTGCCATATTATGTTAGCTGAGCTTCTGTCTGGCCTGCCACAGAATGCAGCAGCTACTGGAAATACCAAGCTGAAGACACTTGGGGGGCAGCGAGGGAGGATGGCCTGGGCTCTCTCCTCCACAAGCATCAGAGCATCCGATTTCCTTACTTGACTATAAATTTCAGATTTAATCCCAGCTGCTTTCTTAGGGTGAAGCATCATAGAACCGGATGAGCTTTAATGTCCCTTCCAACACAAACCATTCTATGATTCTATGAAACCATTGCTTGAGTAGAGAGGACTAGGCGGAGCCATGCATGTTTGCTTTATGTACCCTGGAAAATGCACAGAAATCCTTTATGTTTTCAGTGGTAGTAATAGCATATAATTGGTATCTTTGCCCACCTACTGCTTCCCTCCACTTACAACATACCCAGTGTTACAATTCTCCTTATAATGCATAGTTGCACTTTTCCTTCAGCACGTCCGCAGCTGAGCATCACAGATACTCACAGTTACACTGTATGTGTAAATGCTGCAGTGTGGAAATGTTATAAAATCCTGAGGAGTTCCACAATGGTTTGTTGAACACGCACAACTGCAGCATCCCATGGACTTGTGCAATGCCCTGGAGAGCCACCCATCACCAGCATACCACCACACAGGATCCCAAGAGTGATGCCTCCAGTTCTTTCCTGCTTGCTTTCCATGCTACACACAAAATGTGCCTGGCTCACACTCCCACAGAAGTTAAGGGCTGCCCTCACAGAGAGCAAAACTGGGCAGACTTTGGAGGAGTTCAGTCTTCAAGGGCAATGTGAGTCCGCAAGGCCAGCAGATCCCTGCTGTTACAAACCAGTTCAAGGGCTTCCTTTGACCACAGTGGAAATAGGGCTCAGGAAACACATTATGAACTCAGAGAGAGAAGTTATAAAATCAACTAGTCCTATTCACGGCACTGTGCTCCTTCCCAGTAAGAGCCATGGACTTCAAAGAACTCAAAACTCTTGTAGAAGCCAAGAAGTGAAAGGACGGGTCCTAAATACATATTGACTGCCCATTAGAGCATTATGTGCTCGAGACCTGAATTCTGCAGTAGAACTGCAGTGATCTGGGCTATTGCAGTCTGCTTTGGAAAGATAGCCCCATCAGAACAAGCAACAAGAACAGGTTCAGCCTTTCCTGGCTGAGAGCACACAAGAAGAGGTGTCAGTGGGGATGCAAACGGTGGTTATTGGTACTAAATTTTTGATGCTTTTGAAGGAATGCACCTGAATACCCTCATAAAGTATTAATAAGGCAGGCCAGAAGAATGGGGCAAAGAAGAGCTCTTTTCTCCGAAGGGGTAACTGGGGTGGGGGAACAAAATAAAACAGAAAAAGAAACAAAAGAGGTGTAAATAGTTGGATCTGGATGAAACAGTGATTTTTCTTGTTTTTTTTTTTTTTTACAGGCAGTAGTGAGGGGTCTGTAAGCCCGTATTTTGCAGTAAGGAAGAAAGAAATCACACTGTTTTACAAAGAGTAGCAAGGGTTTCCCAGAAAGCCCAGAAAAGCTCATAATCCTGCATGGAGGTTGCTCCAGCACTGTCCTGCTGTGTTGGGATAACCAGGTACCATTAAAGTATTAACAGAGCTGCAGATTGTAAGGTCAGAGGGAACACTCTGATCAGAATGAGATACTGGAGAAAATATTCCCTGTTCAAGGTGAAACACTCAAAAGAGAATTGATGTTAAGGAAGCACTGAAGTCCCCTGACAGAAATAACCTCCAGAAGCCTGGTGAGGTAAGCTGTGAGGAAACTGGTTATTTATAGAGTTCAGCAGCTTTGCCTGGTGATAGATAATATTGCCAGTGTTCCTCTTCATGTAGCATTTCATGTGTGAAGCCCTGTCAAGAATCTAGTCCTGCTCTTGGGTTTAACAGGAGGCACACAGAGTCTTGATGGAAGTGGTGAGATTCAAGGAAAAGGAGCCATTTATCTCACATCCCTTGTGCTGCTTGTGTTGGTGCATGCCAGGGCCCTGTTCTCCCATGTCCCAGCTTGTTGTATGTCCATGCCCTGTCCCCATGTCCATGTACCAGTTCTCTGGGTTGTGGGAATGCTGGAGACCAGCAGCTGCCCAAGAAGCAGCTACCATCATACCATGTGCATCTTAGCACTTGACGTGTGTCATGCCCTGTGGCTTCCCCATCATCCCAGAGGTGGTGGTTCAGCTGAATGCCAGGTTCCAAGCTTGGAGGAACAGCTTCCAGCTCTTTGTAGACTCCATGCAATATAGACCTGTGGGTCTGCCAACAAGGAACTGGCCAACTAAGCATGACAAAGCCATTCGGTATGGGAATAAGGATTGGCAGGATATTTGGAGGCTGGCAGGCCCGAGTTGTAGATGCTCTCCTGTCAAATGGCCCCACACATAGGCAAGAATTCAAACCATGACCCTGTGTAGGATCTTACCGGTTGGGAGAGATGGAAGTGGATTCATCTGCATGCACAGTGCAGTGGAGTTCATACCCACATGTGTATTCATCCAGGGGAGCAGGAGATTGAAAACCACATTGCTAAAGATTTTCAGTACCTGCTTCCATCTCAGTGGCATTATTTTATTCCATCTAATCAGAGCAGATGTATTTTTGCTGCAGCAATAAATTGCCCAGTCTCTGGTACTTGTCTGAGAGATGCACACAGATGTCTGACAGGGAATTCATTGAGTCTGTGTTAAGAATTACAGGCCTAAGGGACTCCAGTCCAGAAAATAATTTTTTACTGTAAACTGGTTTTCTTCTGTTCAATAACAATCCAGGAGAGGTGAGACATGGACACACGTTGGGGTTTCTGTCAAGGGCAGGATGGACCAGTGTTTGAGCCACAAACTACTTCAAACCCAGCTTCTGAAAGAGGCATCTTCAGAAATAGTTTAAAATAACCAAATATTTAACTTTATTCACATCCTGATTACAGGGTAGGTTTGCCAGATAAGATGAGCTTTAAGGTTAGATTGTGACCAGAGGGTCAAAGGAGGTGATCCTGCCCCTCTACTCTGCTCTCGTGGGACCCCATGTGCAGCACTGTGTGCAGTTCTGATGTCCTCAACATAAGAAGGACATGGAGCTGTTGGAACAAGTCCAGAGGAGGCCACGAGGATGATCAGGGACTGGAGCACCTCCCGTATGAAGACAGAGAAAGTTGGGGCTGTTCAGCCTGGAGAAGAGAAGCTGAGTGGAGGCAATGGGTTCAAACTGAAACAGGGGAAGTTCAGGTTAGATATAAGGCAGAAGCTCTTCCCTGTGAGGGTGCTGAGGCGCTGGCACAGGGTGCCCAGAGAAGCTGTGGCTGCCCCATCCCTGGCAGTGTTCAAGGCCAGGTTGGACAGAGCTTTAGGCAACAAGGTCTGGTGTGAGGTGCCCCTGCCCATGGCAGGAGGGCTGGAACTGGATGATCTTAAGGTCCTTTCCAATCCAAACCATTCTATGATCCTATGAAGGTGCTGCTTGTGTGCACTATTTTCTCTGCATTCTGTTGTGTAACTTGCGTGGTTTAGAGAAGAAGTGGTACATCTTCTTTATTCTTCTATCCTTTAGCTACCACGACAGCAACCAGCTCTGGGAGATTAGATCTACAGTCAGTACCTATTGAGAAGACATCAACCTCTTGCGAAAGTGACCTAAATTGCTACTAATTGTAGTGGCAGGGCTAAATATCTGTCCTCAGTGTGTTTACAGCTGTAGAAACATACAGTTTGTTCTCAAGATAATGACAAACCGCTTATATTTGGTCTACAAAAGGACTGTTTGTTCCTTAAATACCTGCATCAGGACCAGTTTGTGAAAGAAAAACACAATGTCTTCATGAGCATTTCCCTGCCTGCAGCTGCATCTCTCTGAGATGCTGGTTCTGCTCAGCCAGCTCTGCTCAAAGGAATAAACCAGTTTTCTGCCAAGGTATGGGGACTCAGGAGCAAGCCCTGGTCATGGCAGAGAGATAAATATAAAGCCACATGGATCCTTAGTGATTTCCGGCATTGCCACAGATTTCTCCAGGGCTGTAAACCACTGAAGCCAGCTTGATCCCAGGGTTCAGCCGCCTCTGAGATGTTGGCATCCCTGCAAAGGAGGCCAGGTAGAATCTACAGAAACTATCACTGTTCTGAGCGATGCCCTTCGCATGGCAACAGTTTCCATCTCTGCTGGCTTCTGAGAAAGCTTGCAAAATTAACTATTCAAATAGGTGCCCATTGAATCCAGAGCCTCATCAAGCCAGATGAAAGAAAGGCTGAGGCCCTGAAGTCATAGGATCATAGAATCCCAGACTGGTTTGTTTTGATTTGGAAGGGACCTTAAAGCTCATCCACTTCCAGCCCCCTGCCACGGGCAGGGACACCTTCCACTAGAGCAGCTTGCTCCAAGCCCCTGTGTCCAACCCCACCTTAAACACTGCCAGGGATGGGGCAGCCACAGCTCCTCTGGGCATCCTGTGCCAGCGCCTCAGCACCCTCACAATAAAGAACTTCTTCCTTATATCTAACCTGAACTTCCCCTGTTTTAGTTTGAACCCATCACCCCTTGTCCTATAGCTACAGTCCCTGATGCAGAGTCCCCCTCCAGCATCCTTTTAGCCCCCTTCAGACACTGGAAGCTGCTCTGAGGTCTCCACACAGCTTCTCTTCTCCAGACTGAACAGCCCCAATGTTCTCAGCCTGTCTCCATATGGGAGGTTTTCCAGCTCCTGAGCATCCTCATGGCATTCTCTGAACTTGGTCCAACAGCTCCATGTCCTTTTCATGTTGAGGACACCAGTACTGCACACAGTGCTGCAAGTGGGGTCTCACGAGAGCAGAGTCCATGTTACATGTGTGTGTTACAGAGGCAAAAAACATATCCCTGGTTTCCTGACAGACCATTTCTTGTCAGACACTGAAGAGGCTGAGAGCTTATTTAGCTGAATAGAATAAGAGGAATTTGCAAAGCATGTGTTTTTACCCCCACACACAGCAGCTTCACAAATGTAAACTCCTCCTGCTCCCAACCTCTTCCCTCTCTGAAATCAGACACTGTCATACATAACACGGTGGTATTTTTTCTCCTCTGAAAATATTTTCCAGCAGGAGCTGTATATTTGTCCTCTTCTAAGTGGCAGTGATCTTCCTGTGGTCTGTTGCTATGTTTCTGGGTCATCAAGGATCTGGCCTGTGCCCTAAATGAAGAAAATAAGTCAACTTCTCCACTTATGGACTAGAATTGCACTTCTTGGCTTTTTGGGCTGTCCCAGCCATTGTCCTGGGCTTCCCAGTGTGGTTGGACATCCAGTAAACATGTTCCATATACAAGCAGGGTGGTTGCTTCGTATCAACCCCCAGATCTCCTGGCCTGTATGAAAAGGCCCCTTTGAGGTCTGCAGGTGGGAGTGTTTGCACCAGAAAAGGAAAAATCCTAGGATTTAAACAACACAAGGCTGCAGCATTGGCTCTGGCCCTCTCTCTTCATGGTAACACAGGCTCAGCACTTCCATTCTTCTACTTGCCAATGTTTCGGGGCTGTTCCTCTTTCCAATCAATCAGCTCTAAAGGAGCAGTGATAATAGCAGCTGACATCCTGACCTTTTAGAGTAGAATAGGCAAAAAATCCCATGTGGCAGATTGCAGAATGCACAGTTTTGCTTTTCCAGTGCCCGTTAGCCACATATTTTATACCAAGTGAGAAGCAAAGGGACAGGCCTGAAGTAACAGTGGATGGCAAGGGGGATGAGGTTTGGTGCTGATGCAGAGAAGGCCGATGCAGAAAGCAGATGCAATTCCCCAGCTTTACTTGGCACTGCTGGATCCCCAGGTGTCCTTTGCATCCAGGGAAGCCCAGGAAAGAAGGGACCTGTGAGAGACCCAGATGACAGAACCTGACATGGGAAAAGGAGGGAAAAAAGCTCCAGGAAAGATGTAACAACCAAGATGATTTACTCTGCCCCTCTATCTCTGCCTGTTGCTAGCAGAGGATCACCCAAGCCTTTTGAGACAAGTCCAAGGGCTGTGCTTACACTTGGCTAATATTTGGCAGTTGGAGAATAATAAATACTGAGCTTTCAGATAAGCAAAATGTTATTGTTTTATAAAATCATCATTTGAGTGTTGCAATTAAAAGCATTTTAATTAGGCATTGCCAATTACGCCTACAAGTCAGCACTAACAACTTGTCATCTGCATGGGAATGTATCCCAAAGAGGGAAAGGGACTCTGCGAAGGCTTTTTCTCTCTTATTTCTTAGACCATTTTCTACAGTTCTCTGGACTGTTGGTGAGCCACAAACCCACAGCTGAATAAAGCTATCTAAGGGGAGAAAAAATCAGGGACGTGTTCTCAAAGAAGAGCTGTAAAGAGGAACATAACCATCTGTGGTGGAGACAACAGAGGTCTCTGGTAGTACTGGGCTTTCTGACCACCCTGCCTGGCTCTTGCTTAAAGCCTCTGAGGACTTTGTCTTCCAGTGCAATGGAAGTGGAACATTTCCATAATGATGCTCCAATAGGTCCTGTCTTGCTCTGTGATACCTGTGTTCATCCCATACCATGAGCAAGGCCACTTAGGAAAAGCCTGGACACACCACAAGCCTTTTCAAGCCAACCTGAGGAAGATTTCGTATTTCCTGGGGCAATACATTTTATAGGATTTTTCTTCTATGAAGATATTAACATTGGGCCTAGGCTGTTGTTCTCTTTGCAGGCGAGATCACCTTTGTGTGATCTACGTATTCATAGCAGGAGGAGATGAGTGAAAGAGGTCACTTGTAGGCAATGTTCCCACCAGTACCGCTGCCGCTTTCACTCTGCAGACGGTGGGACCGAATCCAGCTCAGCACTGGAAACCAATTGCACACCCCAGGTGTAACTTCATTTAATTAAAGCAAAGGATGGATCACCCAGCACCCACGCTTAGGAAGGCATATTTACAAGATCTCTTCTAATCACCTTTTTGGCACTAGATGAGCCGATACACTTACAGCTTTTAAGCTGGGAAGATCATATTCTGCAGTTACATGCTACTTACAGAGCCAGGTTAGGGTTTTAATAAAAGGGAGCTGAAATGCTCTCAGTGTGCCATGATTGCCGTGTCAGTCTGCATTGCTGCTGAGACCGAAGGCAATGGCACGTCTTTGGAGAAACATTTTTTTTGGCAGCGAAATATTTTCTTTCCAAAGTAAATCACTTGACAAAGCTGCTGTTGCTGGTATTAGGGTTTGTGTTAGCTGGAGACAGCTTATTTTTCCATATTTAACAGATCAAGGGAGATGAACCCAGAGCTTTTGGGTGTAGCTTCAGAAATGCTCAATGTTCACCCTCGCCCCTTACCAGCTCCTGCAGATGCGTGACCTACAAAGCAGATCATCCTGATAGACCTTCTTCAGAGCATTTTATTAGGCTGGAAAATGCCCAACATGGATCCCTATAGGGAGCTGCCTGGAAGCCAGAATGGCTCTGCGCTAGGCTAAGGAGCTAAGGATGACCTTGGACACTGTCTTAATCCATGGATTGTAATCCAGTCCTTCTGGGCTGGTTTGAGGACAGGACTCCTCCTCTGCTGAGGGGGATAGAGACACCACTGGCTTCTTCTGGGGCAGCAGACCTGGGCAGTGGGCACAGAGCTGCCCAGCTCTTCTTTCCCTGCCAGAAAAGAGAAAATCCCATTCCAGAGGGAGATAATTACCCCTGATTGACCAAGTCCTCAGTCTCTGATCTGCAAATAGCTGCTGGTACATAATCACCCTCCTCATTAAAAGTGACAATGCTCCTGCTCCTACCGGACCCACACCCTCTCCTCCTGCACTTCCTTGACATTCTCTCTCATCCCCTCCTACTTTTGGGTAAGTGATCTGATCCCTTTTCCAGCAGCTCATCATGAGCCCAAAGGAAGTTGTGATGGCTCTTCTTTCTGCGTGCCCTTTCTGGCAAACTAAAGCAGAGCTGAACCCATGAACCTCAGACCAGTGCTGGCTGCCTCTTGCTGCTGCTTAAACCCATGGTCCTATTCAGATCCAGCCACTGTCCCATATACAAATGTTCCTCACTCTGTTTCAGTGCCAGAGATGTTAACAGTGTCACCATGATAAAAAGGACTGGATGCTTCTGTGGGTAATGAGAAAAGTCTCTATAGGGGAATGAAGTCCTCTTGATGTAGGGGCTGAAGCATCAGCGGAGTGCTCAGGGCAGAAGCTTCTTATCAGGGTCAAGAAGACACTGACTGCCTCGACTGCACTGGGACTGCTCTCAGCTCGTCTTTGAACCAGCTCCTGCCAGACACTTCTCACAGACAGGATATGTGGTCATCTCTTCTGCTTTTACTCAGCAGTATCTGAAAAAGCTGCTCATCTGGGATGCCTCCCAGCCTCTTACATCAGCATGGTTCCTGTCTAGCACAGGTTTAAATAACAGCTATCACTGATGTCTCCCAGTGACTACTTGCCTGTCTCAATTGCAGTTTAGCTGGCAAAGGTTCTCATGTTATTCTGAATTAAATGAGACACCCTTTCTGATTTTCCATTTGGAGCAGGTCTGTGTCTCAAACTGCTGGCTCCTTTTGGAGGAGAAACTAGAAAAACCACTTGCTGAGTGGCAAAAAGCCTCATTCTGTCCATGTCTTGTCTTTCACACCCATGTAAAAGCCCGCGTGCCCATGTGCCTTGGGAGGAGATGGTGTGCGTGTGTGTGGGAAGCTGCACTCCACTTGCCAAGGTGAAAATAACGACAGAAAGTGAGGCAGGTCTCATTGGGTCTCAGACTTCAGGCACCTGCATATTCCCATGGGAACTGGGTTTTGAAGTCTCTGGGGTCAGTTCTAAAGTCTCATTTTGAAGCAGCTCCAGCCGTGTGTGTAAAAGGGCTGCTGGAAACCAGCTAATAGAGCTCTTTGCTGCCTGCTGTCCCTCGTCCCTTCTGGGGCCACTGCTGGGCCTGGCATCCTTATAGCTGTGAGATCTAGCTAATCCCATTGCGCAAGCAAAATAGCCCTAAATCTTCCCTGTCTGATTCTTGACTCCAAAGAGACATTTCATGGGTGATTGTGGGTGATACAGTGTGTGGTAATAGAAGAATTTAAATGGGATTTATGGGTGACACCTGTCACATAGACCCTTCCATCAGTGACAGGCTGGAGAGATTTACACAGTGACAGTGTGAGCTTGTTGTAATAGCTCCCTCAGTCACCAGCAGAGCATTTGAGCCTTTCGGTGTTCATCAGAAGCACAAGCTGGGCTGCTTTGGCCACTGTATGATACGGCGCTACACAAAATCAGAGGCAAAGAGTGGAGTGCATCTTGGCATCCATCCATAACAGATTTCCTTAAATCCTGAAGCTCTGCTCGCCTTTTTGTCAAACACTGTAGGAGGCGTTTTGATGAGCCATTGGTCACAAGAGCTTTGTGGGAGCAAAAAGCACTTGATAAGGTCACTGCCACATGACTTATCCTCTCTCCTGAGTGCTCCACATCTTTTCCTTGTCCCTATTTCCTAGTGACTCTGGCAAAGTGGTCACTGCAAGAGTCCTGGCTTGCCTGTATCCCCAGCTATGCCAGCAGGTTGTCTCTTCCATTCCTATATAGGCAGTTCAATGCAGGTTCTTGTTTGTTTCTCCAGGCAGCCAGTCTTCTCCCTGCATCTCCAAGCTGCAGTTCAAAACACTCTCCCCCACCTCCTTATTTACTTCATCTGCAGGCTCCACAGCAGACATTTCCCCCAGCCCCCTCCAGAAAAGCCTTCCTGCCCCTTCCCACTAAAGGATTGCCAAGGATATCTGCAGTGAGATTGTCTCTAGGAGACCACTTGTGCTGTCCTGATGTTAACTCACAGCGTCAGCTCCGCTCAAGCCCAGCCAGGCTGCAGGAAGGTTCCAGGCATGATTTCTAGTGCTTAGGATTTTATTTGGGGAGGGGTTAGTAAATGGATTCATTTTTTCCTCATTGTTCTTTCCCCGAAGACCCATCTTTGGCTATTTATGTGAAGCAGTTTGTATCACAGCACACACATGCGTAGCAAACAACTGAAGGCACCAGTCAGTCTAAACATGCCTGGTGTACAGAGTGCTTTGCTCCCTGAGCTATCAAAGGCTGCTGGGTACTACCTTGAATCGACCTGTGGGAGTTGACTCTGTGAGAACATTTTCTCAGTAGTAACGTAACACATTTATTGGTTCTTGGGCTTTCTTGGGTTTTTAATATATATCTTTATAATTCCGCCATCAGGCAGCCATGGATTTCTGAAATTAGCCTGTCATAACAAATTCATGTCCTCATCAAAGGCTGCTGTTGCGCTTCCTCCCGGACTGGAGCATTCACAGACTAGAGCTGCATTATAGCAGTCATTTCAAAGTTCAATAGTGTATTTTCAAAAGTGATTGCTTTTAAATGCAGTTCGTTGCGTAATAGCAAATTCAGACTTGCACTTACCTCAGAATTAAAGTTAAATTCTCTAAATAATAAGTCAGCTCCTGTTCACTCTTGTCTTTGCTCTGGTTTGTTCTAAAATGCTTCAGCTGTGCTTGGTGTCCCTGAAAGAGCAAGGTTGGCAGGACTGTCTAAAGCCTTTTCACCACAAAGAGGGGGATTGTCAAACCCAGAGAAAAGGGGATCCTGCATTTTTAAGCTCTCAAAAGTTACTCTTTCACATGACTCTCGGGCCTGAATGAGAACCTGTTCTGTAGAGAGGTCCAGGGTGGGCTTGGATTGAGAGTTTCAGGTGGCTATGCTGAATGCTAGGGTTTGAAGAGAAGGAGCAGCTCTAGGTCAGGAATGATAAGGAAATTGATGGAAACCTTTCTGATCAGTAAAACCCCTACCACTGACCTAACAAACCTCCTCCTCCTGATGCAGGGCACCATCTTTTTGCTTCTGGATGAACCAAACACCCCTGTTGGCACAGTGGAACAAGTTCTTCCTGAAACCTTGTGTCCTTCCATTCCCTTGTTCTCCTAAATTTTCTCTTGGCCCCACAACTATTCTTTCATTATGTTGCTCCGAAAAATGGCCTCCTCCCCCAGGATTCCTATGGGGATGTCCTTTTTTGACCTTTTCTTGCGCACAAAAAGCAGTACAGCCTTTCCTTCTATTCACACTCTGCATGTCCACCTCTCTACCCCAAATGCTCTTGCCTGTTATTCATGTTGTTCTGGGGAGGATGCACAGTTTGGACATGTACAACTCATCACTGTGAGCATCCTTGGCTGGTGAGAGAAAGGAAGCCCTTATTGAACACAGTTAAGCTGACCTGCCTGCGTTAGGTAGTTGTCTTCATAAACATCCTCAAAACCACCTCAATATCACTCTGCAAATCCACTCTGAAAACTTTTCCTTCCCCTGGCCGTGACTCACAGGTCCTGGGTGCATTAAACCCACCATCTATCACATTAACCAGTCAAGTCAGGCTGTTTGCTTGTACTCTCCCTTCTGTCTGTAGTCCCTGTTTTATTTTCCCTTGTTTTATGGAAGTTTCAGAGGTGCTGTCTTCTAATCCAATTCCTAGGTGCAATCAACATAATAATAATAACAGTGGCGTTGATGATACACATTTCCAATTAGTTGTGACAGATTGAATCTATGCAGGATGATGCTGGCTAATAAGTGTTTAGATTACGTCCCACTGGAATCACGAGGAGATTTTCCTTTGTTTTTCCACAGGTGCTGGCGTGTCTTCTAATGTAATTTAGGGACACAAGCTTTGAGCCCCGTTACTGCTGAATCAACACTGACGGGTCTATCGGCTTTTGTGAGAACGACGGTCAGAACAGTCAGGCTTGTGAGCCTAAAGGCACTTTAACAAAAGATGCTGATCATCCCAAACAGCCATCTATGTGCAAAGACGTACAATAGTTTGTACAAAGCTGAGCTGGAAAGCTGCAGGAATTGGAGCCTGTGAGCCTAGCACTTACTCTGCAGTTAATTAAGGTGATCTCTTTATTTGTCTTTTCCCTTGCGAGGTCTCAGACAGCAATAATCCAAGTGAATAGAAGATGTTCAGAAGTTAACCTTTCTTTTCTTGGCAGGTTGGGAAATTATAGCTTATTGATTGTAAATAAATTCCCTACCAAGTGGTGCTCAAAGGTACAATGCGTAAAGAAACAAACTGTAGTAGATACAGAGCTCTCATATCCTCTCGTGTGCTGAGGGTAGGTTGTTTTATCCTGACCCTTCTCATAAAGCATCCTCAATAACCAGCAGAGATAAGGTTAGAAGAAGTAGTGTACGGGCTTTACCAGTGAGCAAACCACTTTATCAGTGAGACTGATTATCTTTTGGGAAGGGTGGGTGTAGTACATAGAAACAAATACAGTATAGAAACAAATGATGACTCTTGAATGGTAACTGCTGCATTTTGACCACAAGGTTTGAGTGCTCAGAAGGTGATCCTGGTTCAACCCAGGCCGTGGAAAGTAGGGAAAGTACAAAGGAGTGGGGGCAAAAAGGGCAAAATTAGTTCACATGTTGGCTTTTCAAGCAGAGAGCTATTGGTCACTCAGAGAAGAACTCACAGGCCTCTCAAGCGTTACAGCTTTGCTAAAGGCCGATTCAACCACAGAAGAAACAAAATATTGGCTGTTGGCTGCCTATGGAGGAGGAGATGTGCTATAGCATAGAGGTGAACCAAGACTAAATAGTGAGCAATAAGGAGCAAACAGTGACAGCAAAAGGCTGAATGTCTTACCATAAAGTTAACAGGATGAATTAATGAATGATTTTCATAGAGAAATAAGAACTGTATTCTCGAAGGAGATTGCTCACAATGAACAATTCGCTCAG
The DNA here is from genome assembly GCF_034315485.1 of Pezoporus occidentalis. NCBI lineage: Eukaryota > Metazoa > Chordata > Aves > Psittaciformes > Psittacidae > Pezoporus > Pezoporus occidentalis. Next base: position 282,448 of record NW_026916192.1, read on the forward strand.
ATCCAGCCAGAAGAAAGGAAAAGGGTAAGAATAAATAGTCCTTCTCCAAAAGGAAAGGCTATTAATACTGCAGTGTCTTAATGGTTCATACACGGACCATTGTTATCAAGTGTATTTATTAATAACTGGAGGCCTGAGCATTCATTTCAATGCACGAGCAGTGAAAAGAAAATCTGTGGAGAAAGATGAAGTGACATATAATGGTCAAGTCTTGAAAGCTTAGGAAATTCCGTAACTTCCATGACAGGGCAGTGCAGTGGCTGGACAAATTTGGTGCATAAAAGGGAAATACTAACTGGAAGGGACAATCTGAACTATTTATGTCAATTAATGGGTTCTAAACTGACTGTAACTGCTCAACAAATCTCATCATCACTGTGAAAATGCAATGAGAACATCTGCTTGGTGTGCAGGAGCTGACAAACGGTAAACAAAATCTGTGAGCTGAGAAAGAAATGAAATCAAACACAGTCTTGGAGGACCACACTGCCAGAGACCTCTGTGCTTGAGGCACATCCCCAGCCCTCACACCACCATGATGTGCAACCACTGCTGTCACCTGCCCTAGCTCATGGCAGCAGAAGCCAGCCCCAAGAGAAGGATTCCCAAACCTCACCTCACCAATGGCTGGGAGAAGTCCTTGTTTTCCAGTCTTGACACAAGTGCATGTACCCCACCTTGCTGCTCCATCAGAGCATCTCAGGATGACAGGCACCAGTTAACACCAGAATAAGAGCCAACATACAGGGAACAAGCTAAAAACCCCTCCCAGAGTTGACAGCTCCTCCCTCACCCTTGCTATTGGGGTCCTTCAGCAAACCAGGTGCTTTGTCTTCCTTTAATAGCAGTAGTCACCTAATTGTCAGCTCAAGCACGGTGGTGAAGCCTCTTAATGTTTCCGTCTCTACTTCCTCAAGTTCCTTCCTTTGGAAAACGAATACCTGAAAGGTGAGTTTCCAATTCTTACATGAAAAAACTCTCTCACCGTGCAGCAGGGAATCCCAGGCAGCAGCACCAGTCTAGCATCTAGCCCCTTTCCATACGGATCCCTTCCCCACCCTTTCTGCTTCTGTCATCCCTGCAGAGCTGTCTGGGCTGGGCCTCCAGTGGTTTCCACAAGTCTTTTCACCCACCTCAGCTGACAATACCCTTGATGTTTTCTCTACGAGAAGAGGCTCCTACCTCACCTGCCCTGAGCCCTGCCTGCCCTACACTTGCCTTAGCACCAGTGCAATCTGTTTGAACAGGGTGTTTGCAGCTGGTTGGGTGATTTGGGTTATAAAACCTATGATTTCATCAGACCCTGAGCTTTGGTGCTGGCTCCTTGAGCACCTGTCAGCAGATCCTTGCGATGTCTCCAGTTTTCCTGTTCCAAATCCTTCCCTTCTCCTAAACCTACCACTGTGGATGTGGATGTTTGGCAGGCTATTTTCCCTCGGAGTACAGTTTGTCTTCAATCACCTTCCATGCAGTGCAGCACTTAATACAAGCCTTGTAGCTCTCCTCCTTTTCAGCTGATACACGTTGTAAGTTAAAATGCAATCTTATGCCAATTCCATAAACAAGCTTCCAGCTAGCATTCTCTCCCTAATGTCCTCTAATCCATGCTTGGGCACTTAAAATCTTCCATTACTCTGCTCTTTTCTATGTCTCTTATTGTTTGTTCAAACCACCTTCCAGGCCAGTCCTTTCCTCCCACACAGAAAAGCGAGATGCTTTTCCCATCTTCCCATTTACTGCCTACTTACCTCATAAAGTATGTTGCTAAGCAGATACTCACAGTTGAGCCTTTCAAATAAAACTGATACATGTAAAACACTGTACAGGTAGCAGTGATTACTGCAGTAAGGAAGGTCCCAATTCTTTGCATAACTCCACTGATTTCACAGGAGCAATTCTTCATACAAACTGGGGTAGATGGAAAGTGTTTCCATTCTTATTTTCAGGTACTTTTAATAGGCTTGCAGATAGTTGTCCTTTGGGCTGAAATTGCCTCTAATCAGCATCTATCCCACAGGGTTTTCTCCCTTGTTTTGAAAGTTGGAGCAGAATTAGGAGAGCTGGTTTGGAATACGGTGAAGAGGAGAAAATACATTCTTTTTTAATCTTTCTGACCTTTTTCTCTTGGCAGCTCTACAGCTGAATTGGCTGTGGTTTGAAAGATGCAATTTGGCAGGAAAATAGCCCTCATTGGGGAGCAGTGCAGGGCTTTGTATTGCAGGAAATTGGGTTTGATTTGCCCATGCTACATGTATTCAAAAATTGCAATCTGACCATATGCAGCAGAGGGCTTTTGCTAAGCTGATTAGAGGACATGTTGACTAGGGAATAAGACTCTGCATCTCTGCAGAGCCAGAAGTGAGTTCCTGACAGATGGGCATCCCCAGCATGGCAGAGAGGGATGCTCCACTCCTTCACCCTCAGAACCACTGTCTGTGGAAGGCAGGAAGGGCTCCTTCAGGTGAGAGTCAGCTGGAGACAGGCATGAAGCAAGAGCCACCCAAAACCTGTCTTTACATCCTGAAAACCATTGTCCCCCAGCTTGTACCTATGGTTTGATTTTGCAGTCTGGTCTCTGCCCCCTACTGCACTAAACCATGCTCACTGCCATGCGCATGAGCTATTCCCCTATTTCCAACAGCTGTTTTTTCTGGCTATTAAAGACCTTTCAGGTTCAGATCCACAATGCATAATGCAATGAGACTTTCCTAGGTCCAAGTCTGACCACCAGGAAAAATGAGACCACAGCAATACACAGGATCCGTATTTCCCATCCATTTAAAGCCAGAGAAGAGATTTTTCACAAACTTCCTCAGCTATAAGGGTTCTTCAAATCCTCTTCACTCCCTTTATACATGAAATCATTCTCATGCAGACACCAGCCCATTGCAAAAAGCAGTGCATAGAGCTGCAAGAATACTGGCAAATCATATTCATATGCAGATGCTTTGGAGTCGTTGCTAAACTTTGTGTGTGAACCAACTGAATTAGTGGAACAGAATATTTGGCTAAAATAAAAATATCTTTGGACCTGACAACTGGAAATCCATTTGCAACAGTGATTTCTGATAGTTGTACTGCATGAGCAAACTCAGTGCTTAGGGGAAAATGATCAAGAAGCAGGATGAAGAGATACGAAGCACTGGAAAACATGTTCCTTCTGGAACATGGTCCTGGCCATCCCGGATGGATCCTGGTCTGCTGTGACATTGTTCCCTTTGTTACTAACCTGCATTTTCCTAACAGAAGTGTTTAATTTTTTATTCAGCCCCAGTTTTAAGAACCTTGTTTCATGCTGGTTTGTAGCTTACTCTGAACATAGCCTTGCTGAAACCAAAGTGGAGGGATAAACTAACTAGTGACCATGTAAATACATGCATAGAGAGAGGGAGTTGATTAAATTGAGCTCTTTGCCTTAGAAATGCTTTCCATTGTGATTTGACAGGGAGATGAGGGTCAGATGTTACACAGAGTTTCTGTTCCATACCCTCCCTATAGCCATTGTCATTTGTGTCCATTCAGTAAGATGTGCAATTCATATGCTTTTCTCATTCCACTTCAACAAATCTTTCCTCATTGTTTGCAGCATGAGAGTACATAAAGCATCAAAAGTGAGGCAGTGCTATTTCTGCCCTGTGCTGCAGCAGAAAACTCATTAATTGCATTTTTGGCAATGAAGCACAATGAGGTACATTCATATAGGACTTAAATATGCAGGAAATGTTCCCCTAAGGAATAGCCTTCCCTTTTGGAGTTGCTCTGTGCAGTGCCAGTGACACAGGAGTGGCTTCACGGTGTAATTGGGGTGGGTGACCATGCTGAGGGTAAAAGTGGCAGCAGCTAGTCAAGGTGTGTGAAATCTGGGGCTGCTTTTAAATCCAGTTCACAGGAAATCCTGTACCTCCAGGAGCAGTGAAGGTAGTGGAAAGGAGGATAATACTGTGCAGCTCGGTGTGAGTTATAACTAAATGAAAAACCTACATCAGGGTCTTTTGAGATTACACATTCAGCCCCTTACGTAAATGCTCTGTGATATGGGCTTTGCCATGGGGCTGCACAGCGTATCTCCCATGATACAGTAAATCATATCAGGTTTTTTCTTCATTTGCACCTGCTCCTCCATGACAGTGCACATGCACAGTATGATTTCCTGCATGATTAGAGGCCCTGTATGTCCTCTAATGTGGACCTAACGTTATCATAGAATAGTAAGGGTTGGAAAGGACTTGGGTCACCTAGTTCCAACCCTCTGCCGTCTTTTATTACCTGTTCTCAGTTCTTCTCAAGGCACAGATAAAGAGTACGGAACAGATTTCAGGGTGAAAGAAGGTAGCTGGTGCTCACACTAGTGTCTGTGCAGGGCTATAGGCACTTGAGATCACCCAGTCCAGCTGTGCCTATCTCCATGCTGTGTGTTTTGGGATGTAAACGTGTATGACAGAAAGTGGGTTTAGGAATGAAACAGCAACTCATAGGACCAGGTAATCCTGGTTGTTTTAAATGCAGGAATGGCTGCTGATCCAGACGAACTGGGAAGAAGAGCGCTTAAGAGAGTGAATTTATATTCTGAGCTTTTACTTCATACTCACAGCTGTCTGAAAAACATCACCCCCCTCAGCCAGCTACTCAATGAGGAGAAGGAACAGCTCAGATCTGGATGGGCTGTTTGTCAGGTATGAATTCTCTCATCCAGCCACTCTCACTTCTATTCAGCACATGTAATGAATGTCTGAAAAATCTGGAAATTTATGTTCAGATCAATGGGAGCTGATTAATTACCTAAGATGTATTCAGATAACAGAGTTGAGAGGAAAAGCAGAGGCAATGCTTTCAAAAACGCTCAATGAAGTAAACCAAGTACACTGAGAATATGTTTGAAGGATAAGTGCAAAGACGACCCAGGCAAGCAGGGTATCAAAGAAAGGAGACATCCAAAAGCCAGGCTTACAATCAACAACATAGACACGAAGAAGAAAAGAACTCTCTAAAGCTATTAAAAATCTGGAAGCCTATTAAAAATGGATTAAAAAAGGTACAAGGAAATCAAATCAAGAGACATGGAGTGCCACTTGCGAAAGAAACCTTTAACAGAGTGGAAAAATTACTCTGTGATCCAAGTGAATTTAAATAGTGGCTTCAGTGATGATGGAGAACAGCACTGTCTTATTTCACAGACCTTCTCCTAACAGATGGAATGTTGGTGCCCTGCCAGTCTATAGGGATAGACCAGGGAATCCATCCTGCATGTCCAGCCATGGTGTCCCCACCTCAGATGATCAATGACACAACTGCTACTTAAACTGCTCTGCCTCTTACTTCACCAAGAGGATCAGCTAATCCTGGTCATGGCTCACTTACATGTTTTGAATAGCGTAAAAACTCTGAAAACCAGAAGGTGTAAAGTTAGTGCAAGTGAAAGCTGGATCTGCCTCCCAAACCCTTCCTGTACCAGTAACCCTCTCAGCACCATGATCTGCCAAGGGCCAAGCAGAGAGGCAGTACCCAGCCTGTGATGCTCAACACTGTGTGGGTTTGAAGCTCTTTGTCCATGAAGCACTGGAAGGGGGAGAAAGCCAAGATAATACTGGCACACAAGAGAAAGGTGATGATGTTGTGTCCAGCCTCAAAGCACAGCACTTCTTCAAAGGACTGACATTTTTTTCCCAGACATGTATGAAGACAGGCTGAGAAAGTTGGGGCTGTTCAGCCTGGAGAAGAGAAGGCTGCGTGGAGACCTCATAGCAGCCTTCCAGTATCTGAAGGGGGGGCTATAGGGATGCTGGGGAGGGACTCTTCATTAGGGACTGTAGTGACAGGACAAGGGGTAACGGGTTAAAACTTAAACAGGGGAAGTTTAGATTGGATATAAGGAAGAAATTCTTTCCTTTAGGGTGGTGAGGCACTGGAATGGGTTGCCCAGGGAGGTTGTGAATGCTCCATCCCTGGCAGTGTTCAAGAACAGGTTGGATGAGGCCTTGGGTGACATGGTTTAGTGTGAGGTGTCCCTGCCCATGGCAGGGGGGTTGGAACTTGATGATCTTAAGGTCCTTTCCAACCCTAACTATTCTATGATTCTATGATGAGAAGTCATTTCTGCTCCAGCATCAGCTGCCTCCTGGAAACACACCAGACTCAAGCACCAATACCTGGGATGAAAGCAGGTGCTTATGGGGGTTAGAAAGGCCTTGCCCAATCCTGTCTCTCCCAGGTGAGAATCTAATGGCAGTTCTACTTTTCCTCACTTTCTTATTTCAGCTTGATTTTGTTTGCAGGAGTATCAATGCTAACACCCAAAACGTGACTCCAGTAGCAAAGGGATTAAAAAGTTACCAGGAATGTCTCCATCTCTTCTTCAAGCCTAGGTTTAGTTTCCCAGGACACCCCTAATCTTCAGGAGACTGTTCCAGATCATTACAACTCTTCCACTAAAAATCTTCTGGTAACTTCCTAAATGCTTTCATGGCCATCATGTTGCATTTGTTCTTGTTCCAAGGTAGTCTTTAGCCTAAATAGCTTTCTTCCTCCTGTCTGTTTATCCCTCTTCTCTCATCACATGACATAGTCTCCCTTGGCCATTGCTTTTTCCGATTACACCAGCCAAGCCCTTCCTCTCCTCAGGCAGAGGAGCTCTCAGCACATGACCCCTTCTGCAGCCTTTCTCTCCCTCTTCCCATTCACCATCCTTCTACAGGGATGTCAAGAGATGTGCAGTGGTCCTGGGTGCTGTCACACTGTGGAAGGGATGCAATAGCCTGATTCACCCATTCCTAGTGGGAAAATGTCTGGGACAAACACATTTGCCTTTCTCAGAGCTGCACCATGCTGTCAGCTCACCAGCTCCTTGTGACAGATGAGTAGAAACAAATTTCTCTCCTGTTTTGTCATTTCCAAGTGATGAGGCCCAAGCTTCGAACAGAAATTCATGTCATTAGTCCCAGCATGCCCAGCTCTGCACTTTGTACTAGCAGATTTCATTCTGTTTCTATTACTTCCCTCATCAGGATCATCCAAGTGTTTTAGTTTTGGTATTTGATCCGATTTTCCATTTGCCTTCAGGTCTTTAATTATTCTTTCCTCACAAATTCATTCTAAGCCTTGCATATACCATCCATGTCTCCAGTTGCCTGGATCCTTTATTTCTGTTTTGAAACAGGAAAACCGGGCTTGCCATTTTCTCATGCTCGACTCATGTACTAAAAAGCCTTACGAGTGGACTCATGATTTCATGTACCCGTTCTTTCAGGAGGCTGGGTTGGGTTATTTGTCCCCCCTGGCTTCAGTGCATTAAAGCTCTTTCAGTTTTGCTTTCACCTTGGACACCAACATTTCCATTTTTATGAATCTCGTGTCCATTAGTGATCATCCCTGTGCCCTTGTGTCCTGAAGCAGCATCTTTATTGCAAACTGAAGTAAAGCACTCATTTCGGGTTTCTGCTGTAACTACATTTATTCTGTAGTTCATCCATCTTCCTTTTATTTTTTTTTTTTTTTTTTATCTCTGTGGCCTAAGTTTTTTACTTAAAATACAAAAAACACAGCATTTGCAAGTTGTATCTCAGCTTGAGTTTTGGCAAGTCTCATCTCAGGCTTGCAGTTTATGCACCCTGAGGGAGTCTGTTGTTCAGTCTCTTCTTCCATCCTCTCAGGCTCTCTGCTTTCCTGCAATCTCTCTTCCAGCTGTATATTCACTCCCTTTGCCTGGAATGTGCCTTCCAGATCAGTTATGCACTTCTGACTTCCCAAGGTCTCTCCTGCTCTCAGGGCCTTCTGCTCTCCTGTAGAGAGCACAAGTGGAGCTGGCTGCATGGTTGCTCTGTTTCTTGGTCTGCCCTTCCCAAATATGGATCAGGTTTAATTCATCCTTCTGTTTAAATTGAACCGATCTGTGATCGCAGAATCATAGAATGGTTTGGCTTGGAAAGGATCTTAAGACCATCCAGTTCCACCCCACCTGCCATGGGGAGGGACACCCCATCCCAGTTTATCTCTATAATGTCCTCCATGGTTCACTGAAGTTAACCTCCCAGGGCTTGGGTGCAGGCTGTGGAGCTGTAGATCCAGCCAAAGAATCAGGGAGCTTAGCAGGCTGGAGGAGGCAGCTTGGCCAGCATCAGGGACATCTGCCATAACATCGCTGGGACAACTGATGGTGAGCTCATGGTCCCACCTGAGGACTATGCATGGCCAGAACAGGAGATGGGAATCCAAGCTCCAGAAAGCACTATCCACAGTGTCTGCAGGTCACCCTATGGGAATACTCTGAGCAGTTTCTTTTGCCATCACTGCATAGCTGAAGAAAAAGTCTCTTCTTTTGTTCTTATTTTGTCAGAATAAGGACAACCTCCTTCCTGCTCTCACCCTGCAGCAAAGTCTTGTGGCAACAATAAAATAAAAAAGGAAACGACACTTTTCTAAGAAACTCTCAACCTTTCTCCTGCACACACTGTTCCTGTGGTTTGGTTCGCGTTTAAAAGAGCTCCTGTCACTGATACTGTAATTCAGACCCCATTAAAAAAGACTCCTCGGTAGAAAGCTGAGGTTTCTCATCTGTATTTCTTCTGCTTGAACATTTCTACTTCTGCTCCAAGTTTTCTCATGCATCTGAAACTGCAGTGGCTCTGAATGGTTTTCAAAATGCCCAAAACCAACCAAAGAAAAAGCAGTTTTAAGGCAGTGTCAGAGAAGAGACCCTGGAGAGTCTTGTTCCATGCTGAGGTATTCTGCATCAGAATAGCGCATCCTGCATCAGCCATCCTCATCCTCTGTAGAAGGGGACATGACAGAGTGGAAACATTGCATTTTTCATGTGGTTTTGTATTATTAAAGTTTGGTTTCTTTTTAATGAAGTTCATTATTTCACTGAAATCTTATGCTTAGAGAGAGATATTGAGCTCCAGTGTTAGAGGCCAGTGGGAAGCATTTCCCATGCCATTGAAGAATGTTGAGACTTTCCCAGTTTATACTGAGACGAAACCAAGATGTTCTCATTAAAAAGAGCAAAGCAGAATTCCCTTGTGTTTAGGGGCAGTCCTGTAAGACAATAAACCTGGACCTAGTTCTGGCTTTTGCTTGAGCTAAACCAGCAGCTCAGGTCCAACCCTATCCCGCGTTCACCAGGGAAGCGCAGGACTCGCTCATGCACTGCTGTCCCCAACCTTTATACATGTGTTGAGAAGGGACATGAGTTTCCTTGTCTTGCACAGAGCCAGGGGAGCAAGGAGTGGGGGGAAACAAAGGGAACAGTGAAGAGCAGTGAGCATGGGACTGGGATGGATGGGAGCAGACCTCAGGGAGAAGGGAGACAATCAGACCATCACGGTCCCTAGAAAGGGATTGCTGACATGCAGAGGAGCATAATAAAAGTATGGGATAACAGGCACTGCAATCTCTGGTGCCCAGAGGTTTTCCAGCTCTTGACTGTGCGTGTGGGGGATCCTTACTGATGAACCCTTGTGGGGGGGCCCAGTCCATCCACAGCAGTAGCATTGTAAGTCATGGCTGTGGAGGGAGGATCCCTCCTGTTCCATAGAGTGTATGTGCTGGAGATCTCCTTTATGGTGTCACCAAATGCTAAATCCAACCCAAGACGGACAACAAGATGCTATTAGAATAACAACGTAAATCTTTGTCTTCAGAATGACAAGTCAGTTCTGATGCAAAAGGGAAGGAGAGGGACCATTTTTAAATGCATTTGGTCAAGAGTTCTAGGTTTTGTTCAAAATCCATTCACTAATGAGATCCAGCCCAAATTAGGAAAGGAAAGTGGGTTCATTCAGCAAATGTGTCTGTTACTCCTCTGATTAACCAAAAACATGGTGTCTAGACAGTGTTTTTTCTATTTGATCTCTCAGAGCTAATAATTTGCCATGTAAAAAAACTCTCTAATGAAATCCAATGCGCAGTAACAAAGACCAGCTTGGCATTGACAATGACACCTTTTGCTCCAGTTCATTGCAAACAGTACCAGAGAATCACCTTAATAGCACAGGGAGGTTTTGGTGAGTGCTGTTGATAGAGCCTGTGACATTGCTTCTGTACATCAGGCTTTTTCATAGGCTGCATTAGTGGGACTGAGCCAACACAAAGCCTCAATCTGAGAGCTCATCAGATACTAATTTGCTGCTAGTCCTGCTATAAATAATGCATGTCAGTGGGGAGCTGAAATGGCCCTTAGTGGAGTAATGCGCTCGGGCTTTCTTCCTCCCGCAGAGGCCAAACCTCATGTCTGTGCTGGTACTGTAGGAGAACTTTCAAAACCACCTCGGTGGCTTATGGTCATTATAGGAAAGTCACTGGGATTTAGGCATCTTTTGTCTCAGTCAAGGTGTTTATATCGCTGTCAGGCTATTTCCTCCTTTACTGGCAGGAAACGGTGACTGAAAAGCAGAAAGCAGGCAAAAGATCTATTGGGGTTTTCCATGGGGATGAGATGGATTCCCTGCAGGGTTTTCCAGTCACTCCAGTAAGGACCAGCAGGTCCCCTCAGTGGAGGGGACAAGACCCATCTCAGCTGCACTGTCCCTAGTGCTGCTGGACAGGGAGGTGTGAGAGAGAGACCCCCAGAATCATCAGCAGGATGCTCCTGGCAGGGATGACTCCTGGCAGGGATGGGGAGGATGACTCATCCTGACCGGCCTCTGAGCCCCAGAAGATGAGCAAATGATTTGTCAAAATTGATTGTGAGAAAGGTGATCAAAAGATTTTCTGGAAATCCGTTTGAGCCTATTTTCCCCCATCCAAGAGCAGTATCCAGGTCATCCACTCTTCCCACTATTGCACTGCCTGCGTGGTTGGGTGAAACCTAGAGCTTCGCCTGCAGAGCTGTGCAGTCTGTGACTCTCCAGGTTTTCAGTACAGGGGGCGGTTTTAGTGACAGACTGGGTATTTTTGGTTCCTGTTCCACCTCTTCTTTCTGAAGAGGTTTCAAAGCTCTCAGCTGACAACTTCCCTGCCTTGTGTGTTTTAGTTGGGGTTTTTTTCTTCCTTATTTCTTCACTTAACTCCCTCTTGTGTCCCTTTACAAAACCCTGATGGAGCTTTGGCCTTTCTACCCACGAACAGGCCACAGCTGCATGAAGCTCATACTGTTCGTGGTGAATAATGTACCTTCCCTGTAGCTTTCTTCCCTTCCCTTTACTTCATTTCAACGGTGCTGCAAATTTTCTTGCAGACTTCCAGTGTCTGATACAATAAGAGCTTTTGCTGCCTGTTTTTCTGTAGGTATCTGGTTTGCCCAGTAGTTTAGTGCTCACACAGCAGAGTGGGTGATGTCCACCCTGAGATGCTGTGCCCTGTACCACAGACCTCTCAGCCTTGTGCCATGCACAGTGTGTGGCCCCAGCAGCATGTGGTCAGCCTGGAGCAGCAGCTCTCCCTTGGTGTTCATGGTGTTTGGCTCCTGGCACAGTCCTGCTCACCACACTGGGGGGCTTTAGCAGCTCTGGGATAAGGACAACCCATCCTGGGGAGGCTGCACCTCTGTGAAAAGGGCTGTGTTAGAGGGACAGCATCCATGTTGTCCATAAACTTTTCACCCAATACATGGCTTTTCATAGACTGGTTTGGGTTGGAAGGGATCTTAAAGCTCACTCAGTTCTGTCCCCCTGCCATGGGCAGGGACACCTTCCACTAGAGCAGGTTGCTTAAAGCCCTCCCAAACGTGGCCTCCCCACATTTTTATGCATTTCCAACCCCTACATCCTTCACAAGGGTAGTTTGTTCCCTCCATTCATGAAATTTCCATGGGGCAGGAGAGGCACCCAGGGATGGTGTTGGTGGGCTTGCTTGGCGGAGGTCCTCAAACCATGATCACTCTGGTGCTCTGCTGTGCATGGGCAGTGCCTGAGGACCTCATCACACTTTGGGGGCCAAGGTAGCAAGCTGGATCCCATAGACTAAGGCAGGAGAGATCCAGCACATACGCAGTGGAGGCCAGTGGTGTTCATGAGGTGCAGGGGGTGAAGTGGGGCCATGCCCACACCTAGTGAGGCAGTGCCTGGAGATCATTCAAACATTCAGAAGCTGGTTTTCCTCCTTCAAAGGTAATTTTTTCAAGGAAGTCCTTCAAGCTGTCATAAAAACCGCCATACCTTTGATACAGCTTCTTGGGATCTCTGAGGCGTGTCTCCTGTTTGTATGACAGAGTTGTTAAATAACAACATATCCAAAGGCCCTGAGCATCAGCCTTTGCAAGCTTCCCTTGGGATTGAGTTTTAGATGTACACACATCAGGAGCTCTCCCAACCCTGGGTGGCTGCCCTGGGCTTCCATGTCCTCTCCAGCCTGCCCCACAGTTCATCTTACCCTATGAACTCCTCATCCCCAAGGCCAAGCCCCAAGGCATGGACTTGGGCCATACGGCCAGGAGGAACCCAGCTCCCACACGGGGCAGTGGCCACCACCAAGTAGTAACAAATTCAGCCACCAAGAACTTGGGTTCGAGTCAAATCCCGGGCTGCAACACGAGAGTCCCCAGCTTATAAACCAGGGAAGCAGCAGCCCAGCATTGTTTGAGGGAGGATTTAGGAAATCTAGCAAGCTGTTTTGCTGTTAGATGCTGAAAGGGGAAGAACAGAGCTGTAGTAATTTTATATTTCTTTTTTTCCTGAGTCCCTTTTTATCTTTTGGCAGCCCTTTGTACAATTAAATAGCTCCACGGGGATGCCATATGTTGCCAATAGTTTTACACTTCTCAGTAGTGGGAGGCTGGAACACTTTCCAAATTGACATGATAGGAACTCATTACAAAATTCTTCTCTAAGAGGAACAGCTAAAATGTTCTGTCAAGGAACTGAATTAAAAATAGACCAAATGGTATTGTTATCTCCCCAAAAGAATGCACTTGGCATCACGCATTACATGGTACATCTGGTGGTACATCTCCAAATCTCCGGAGGATGAACACTACTCTGGAATGGCTGTAAGTGGTGAGGTGAAGAGCTGCGTCCAGACCTCAGGTACGAGGTCTGAACTTATCTCCTGTTCCCTGTTGCATCTGAACGACCTTAGCTTGGTCCTGTCAAATCTGTTGCCCTGGGCTCTGTGCTCCTGCAGGGATGGTCCCAGCCCGCACCATGAAGGGCAGCTGAGGAGAACCTCGTGGCACTGTCTTCACTACCCTAAGCTCCAGGACCTCACAGATAAGCTTCTACCTTGTGTGCTGGAGCAGAGGTTCACTGAGTGCTCCCCAGGTCAAAGCTAGAAGGTGCCAGATCCAGCAGCACTTCAGCGCAGGTACCTGTGCACACACAGCTTGCTCCAGATTCATTTATTTTCCCACCCTTTGCTGTCTTCATGAAAATATGAAATTTTGCCCTCCCCCTTCTTCACCTTATCTTTGAGTGCCCTGCTCTTGTTTGCTCAGTGACTCCTCTCTGCAGGGCGGGTTCCTCATGCTGCTGGGGGGCCGGTGCGGACACATGCAGCGCACAGCTCTGGGCGGTGGAAGGGGCATCACATAAGAGCTTGATAACAGCTATTAAGTAAATACCACACACTGGAAAAAAACTGCTTCAGTTCAACCTCAAACAGGGTGGGGTTAACTATCAGAGCAGAGCTGTTTACCTTGGGCTTGAAGAGGGGGGCTTTGAAAAGCTGCTCTTGTGAATTACTGTTTTGCACAAAGGCTTCTGCTGCACAGCAGTGACAGCTTAAATAAGCTGAAATTTCTTGGAAGGGTTTTCTTGTTGTCTCAGTTGTGCCTTTACTACAATCCCAGAGCATCATTCACACGATCAGAAATTGCCGGCGTGGCACCCACTACAATTGCCAGTTCAAGCTGCCCCTTTATTTACTCTGATGCCATGTTGATATTGAGTTGGTTTAAATAGAATGTGTGTCTGGTTCCTACTTGAGTTTAAACTGAGAAATGCAGTAAACCAGCAGCAAAACAAGGAGTTTACCTGGTGGCGGTCTTTGGGCTGGTGAGGAGCAGGTCAGGATAAAAAGCCTGTTTGGGTTCTGGGTGCCTGTCCCTGGAGCATGCAGTGCAAAACTGCCCTGGGACTCCAGGATGCCCCTGCTCTGGGGCTGTGTTTGCTGGGCAAGGTGTGTTCACTTAAGCTACATGACATGTTAGTGGGTTTGGACCCTCCTGGGAGCCAAGTGAACACATCTGTGCTTATGGACTTGTGTAGGGCTCTCTGAAGCCTGTGTCCATCGGCCAGATGCAGTAGGAAGTCAGTAGGGCAAAGGACAGGCTGTGGCCTCTGCGCAATTCAGGCAACTGGACTGTTAGATTAACTGCCAGACCAAGGGATTTCATGCATGTCTGCCAGAAAACCTCAGAGAACAGTACCTAGCGGGATAGAGCACACCCAGAACTATGCTGTAGGAACAGCCACTTTGGTAAACCAAAGGTTGGAGGATATCTGATTCCAATTATTTTTAACTTGCCTTTTTTCCCTTGTGTCACTAAAGAACACAGGCAGTCAGGCAGCTGTGGAGCAGCAGCCTACCCCTGGCAACTCCCTCTTGTTCCTTCTCTTTCATTCATCCTACCATGATGGCCCACAGCTATAGGGAGAGCTGGTACCCATCCTGTTCCCCCACTGCACCTCACCATGAAGCCTGTGAATGCTTGAGCCCTGTGGGTGTTTCCTGGGGGGAGGATGCTACAAGATGCACAATGCCTTTGGTGGGAGCAGGTGTGGACCACACTGGGCCAAGCAGGTTGCTGCAATCCTGGTGTCAAACCCAAGTTAATATTTTGCCTTCTGGACTGGATTAAGTGCCATAGGCTGGAGCAGATCAGCCTTTCAGCTCCAGCTTCTGAGGCCAAATCTGACCTCAGGCAGGTGAGAGGAGTTTAGGTTCTCCACCCTGCACAGGGCTTCTTTCTGCCTGGCAAGGGTCTCTGATCAGAAGGTGGCTGCTGAGGCTCCTGTGGTGATGCTGCCATATTCAAGCTAGGCAGGATTCAGGCAGCCTTGCAGGTCTGTGTAGAACTGGAGTGACTTCCCCTCTTCTCCTCCCTAGCCTGTGCAAGCCAAAAGTGTGGTCCCACGTGGGAGGAACAAGCCACCTCTGCAGGACGCGCATTCTTCATGCCTTTATGGGGGTGTGCTGAGCTGCTGTGGGTGAAACCTGAGCTACTGCTATGCAGGAACTGAGGCTGGATCATCGAGTCCTGTCTCCTCTGAAGCTCAGTGAATCTAGAAAACCACCTCCCCTTGTCATCTGTGCTAAAAAATGCAGCCCCTGCACAAAAGTGCTTTTATGTCTGCTTCATGCATATTGGAGGTTGACATTAAAAGAGAGAGAAAGAAAGAACAATCCATTAGGCTCTGTGCACTAAATCCTAGATTTCAAACTGACACATCTAAAAATACCTATGATATGAAAGCAGATACAGCATGACAATTATACACTGCAGGTCTATTGTGCTATTGTACTTCACATGGGATTCC
The DNA here is from genome assembly GCF_034315485.1 of Pezoporus occidentalis. Taxonomy (NCBI): domain Eukaryota; kingdom Metazoa; phylum Chordata; class Aves; order Psittaciformes; family Psittacidae; genus Pezoporus; species Pezoporus occidentalis. The sequence continues at coordinate 297,855 of NW_026916192.1, forward strand.
TGCTCCAGCATCTACTGCAACCATTATAAGAGATGGAGCAAACAGCCTGGATAAAATGAAGAACCATGCTGCTGGATTACCATCGTCAGCATCCCAAAATGCTCCAGACCCTGGGCTGGGTCTCTTCAGTATGGAGTGCTGGGATTTGGCACTGGGTATTTCTTTAAAGACTCCTTTGGTGGCTGACCTGAAACCAATTTCTTGTGTGAAGTGGTTAGCATCTCTGCTTTCCTGCTTTCTGGAGAGATTTCTCATGTCCTTGGATGTGGTAAAAAGCATGTGTCACAAAACTACTGCTCTCAAATTGGCATGGGGGCAGCCACCCAGGCTCTGAACCATTTTACACTGTGGAAGGCTGAATTCTGGGTGTTTCTGGCAATTTCCTGTAGTTACAAACTCCGGTGATAATGAAGGTCAAGTTGTAGTCTAATTAGTCAGTGATCTAATTTTACATAAAGAAATCCAGTAAATCATGTTTGTTATTGTACAAAGTTTGTGTTTGGGATGAGCTTTGTAACACGCACCATCCGTGACCATGTGCGTGGGCCATCCCCCAGCTTGCGCATTCAAGTTCAGGGACTGGGAAAGCATGAGGAAGACTTACCTAAAAATTAAGCCCGCTGCCTGCCTGAGAACACACGGAATACCCTCGTAGTCCAGACAAAACAGCAATGGGCTTGTTTGGAAACAGCTACTTCAGTGAGAACACAGGGAGCAGGGAGGGAGAGAGACCCAGGCTGCAAAGTCCCTGCGCATCGCCCGACTGTCCTGAGACCTGTGCTGCATCTTCCAGCCTCTCAACAATTTTCTTCCCTGTGAGGGTGCTGAGGCGCTGGCACAGGGTGCCCAGAGAAGCTGTGGCTGCCCCATCCCTGGCAGTGTTCAAGGGCAGGTTGGACACAGGGGCTTGGAGCAAGCTGCTCTAGTGGAAGGTGTCCCTGCCCGTGGCAGGGGTTGGGACTGGATGGGCTTTAAGGTCCCTTCAACACAAACCAGGCTGGGATTCTGTGATCATTCTGAAACAAGTCAAGGCCAGGTGCGGTCAGTGGAGATCCCATCACACTTTGGAGAGGGTGGTTTGGGAGCCTCTGGCAGGTGCAGCAGTGAGCAGGGTGCTCTGCCAGCCTCATCTCACCTTGTGATTTCAAGTGGGGGGGCAGATGGGCTGCTGTGATGAGCTGGCGATACTTCTGGGTTTGGCTGGTGCAGCAGACTGGGATCCTCGCCTATAAAAAGGCGAGTTGTTCCCTGTAATTTGAGAGCACACCAACCCCAAATGCTAAAAACTGCCGAGGCTCCCAAGCCACAGAACCAGCCAGGCCATCACGAGGTTTTCAGTTTTAACTGGAGTTCCCTCTCATGTTCCTTCTGGGTTTGAGCCACGGGTCATGTTCTTACAGCAGAGAAAAGTCACGACACAGCACAAACTGCCCGGTTTTCAGTGAAACTTGAGCCTCTCTCACAATCACGTGTGCCTGGGAGATGGGGCTCCTGTCAAATGTCAAAGAGGGGGGAGCATCCTGACAACGGCACCAGTTGAAGCAGGTGCCTTTTCCCTTTCGTCTGCCTGCAGTGGTGTGTGCCGTGCGCGTCTCCTCGCACCTCTGCCCCGTCACCCTCATCTGCTCCCATAGGGGAGCGCACCCCCCGAATACAGCGTGTCCTTTCGCCGGGAGAGCCGGGGCAGTGAGCTCTGCGAAAGGAAATCACTCCTCCTGCTCGATGAGGAAGCCACCTGCATTTAAATGGGTCACAGTAAGCTGTGAACTTCACACGTCCCTGTGGTGAGAGCAGGGACGTGCCAAAGGGAGGGTGCGGTGTCACCTTGGGTGCTGAGCATTGCTGGCAGAGCGGGTACCAGGGCAACGGCGGCCAGGACAGGGTATGTGATTGCCACCACAAGAATCACCAGGAAGAGCCCCAGAGGAAGACAAGCGGGCTTTTCATTGTTTGCTGCCCCGCAGTGATGGTCTCTCACATGTCCACCCCCCTCCTGACAGTGACCACACCGTGTTTTAGGGGTCCTAAAAGCAAACGCCATCCAACCACTGCGTTTAAAGACCAGGGTTCGAGCCTGAGTCTCTTCCTGTGCTGATGTAGCGCACCCAACCCACAGCTCTCATGCTCTCAGCTGAGCTTCGGGAGGCACCACAGCAGGGGGATATAGGTCTGTGCTTCCACAGACCCACAAGTGTCACAGTGCCCTACAGGGAAACAAGCCCAGACTCATGGCCCTTTTCTCAGGAAATGTGGGAAACAGGTCCCAGATTTCCCAAATCCTTGGCTCTAGGAGTAAGTCCTTCATGAGGCATGGCCACAAGTCCAGGACACAGAGTACCCGCTGGAGGCATGAGCTGGAAATGAAACCTTCAGAGGCTGAGATGCACAGTGATGGAGCTCATGGAATGGGATCCCCCAGTAGGCTGTGACAGGAATTGCATCTCCGTGCCTCAGTTTCCCCATCTGTGAAATGGGCACAGGGTGCTGTGTCTGTAGGCGGGGTGCTTTGGCATGCACTCGGTTAAAGGCAGGGGTAGCACACCAGAGAGGGGCAGAGCAAGCCCGAAGTTGCTCAATAACCCTCCTGGCAGTGCCAGGACCTGCAGGCAGCGCTCAGATGTGGCCAGGGATGGCCCCAGGAATGGGATGCCTCAGCCCTAGGACCTGCTTTACCATTACAGACCTTCCTGTGAGGCTGCTTCAGCACCTGCCTGGAGCAACGAGGCCCTTTTCCCCAGAGACCCCTTCTCTTAGCACTGAGCAAGACGTGGACCTCAATGGAAGAGACAGGGAGCAAAAGGCTACAAGGCTGTTGAAGGCAGAACACCATTTCAGTGTCTGTATCCCTGGCTGTCTCTGTATGTGCTTTTCCTTACTCCTCCTCCCAGCTTTCAAGTACCTGTCACAACAGTTTTCCACCGGGACACCTATCCTGGCAGAAAGCTCATTTTGGATACCATTATCTGTACAATTTCCTAAGAAAATACACTGCTGCAAGGACGTTCCTACTGGTGTAAGGTCACTCATCCTGGAGAGGCTGAGCATCTCTATCAGTACCAGGTGCACATGTTACACAGAGAGGAATTCTCAGAAAGAGGAGCACTAAAATCAGCCCTACCAGGGAATCAGGACAAAGGGAGATACTACACCTTCCCTTTTTTCAGAGCAAGAGGAATGTTGCGAAACAGGAAGAGAAAGAGAGGAGCTGGAAAGAAAAATAAAAAGGGAAAATAATAACTGGAAAGAATAAAGAAAATGTGGAAGGAGTTCAACAACATCTGTGCAAGGAGAGGGAAAAAAAGAAGGGATAAAGGAAGGGGGGAAGGCAAATCCACCTGGCACCGTGGCTGATGATGTGTGCTCTGTTACTCAACGGCTGTGCAGCTGCTGATCCCGCAACCTGCCCTGCTCTGCAGATAACTGCCCAAGGGACCTTTGCCAGGGAAACTGGCCACATCTGCTCGGGTTTATTGTTTCTCCCTGTCCCTGGAGGATCTTTGGGTGTGCAGGCCCAGGTACATGTTGTTTGCAAACCACCTGCGAGGAGAGACGCTGCGTGTTGTAATCCTCTCATAGGGCTGGCTTCCTGGCTCTGCCTGTAACTAAATCCTGCCACAGCCCCCTTGAAGAGGGGAGGAAAATTTGGGAAAGGACTTCAGTGCCCACCCGTAATGCTTAAAGGAAAATGCTCCAGGGTAAGCTCCAGAAATCCTGTGTAGCTTGGCTTGCTTCTTACAGGATGAGCTATTCCTTTGCAGCTTCTCATAGGGGTAGATGTGCCAAACAACCGTAGATTACTGTCACTGTTGAGGTCATCTGGAGGAACTACTCTGGGTTCTCTCTATAGCTCAAATCCAAGTCTATTCAAGTAGCATAAAATAAGACAGGCAACGACAAAATCCCCAGCCTGCTTCCCCACTGCTTATCCTGCCACAGCCATGAATTCCCATCACTGGTGTGTGGAGCACTGGGAGCAGAGGCAAGGGCTGGTCAGGCCAGCTTACAGGAAAAGGTGTCTCCAGTATTTGCCATCAAGAATTGAAATGATATTTGTTTTCTGATAAAAGGTTGGTACTTTGCTCTTTCGCAAGCTACTTTTAAGAGCAGTTACTCTGGGGATTAATTTAACTCCTTCGAATAACCTCTGTCCCTGCCTCTGCCAACACGTGCGTAGGAGCTGACATAAAACTTCATGAATCCCCAGACTGGTTGTGTTTGGATGGGACCTCAAAGCTCATCCCTTTCCACCCCCTGCCACGGGCAGGGACCCCTTCCACTCGAGCAGCTTGCTCCAAGCCCCTGTGTCCAACCTGCCCTTGAACACTGCCAGGGATGGGGCAGCCACAGCTTCTCTGGGCACCCTGGGCCAGCGCCTCAGCACCCTCACAGGGAAGAGCTTCTGCCTCAGAGCTCATCTCAGTCTCTCCTCTGGCAGGTTAAAGCCATTCCCCTTGGCCTGTCCCTGCAGGCCCTTGTCCAAAGCCCCTTTCCTGAAACTGAAAGGTATCCAGAAACCCTTGCTGAGGGAGAGAAGATCCATCCCAAATGAAAGTTGTTGATGAAATGAAAGTTATTGATCTCCAGAAGGAGGCTGGCAATTACTGTGTAATACAAAGAATCTCATCCCTGCAGAAGTTCCTTCAGGTCTGGGGACCCTCTCTGTAGCCACAACTCCTCAGTGGGAGAAGGTACCTGGAAGGGCCATCCGGGATGCAAAGCCCAGTCCCACACACAGAAGTGGCTGCATCTCCCAGTGGGTTTGGTTCCTGGTGCTTCACATCCTCCCCAAGGAGCAGTGCTGCCCACAGCGCTTCCTTCGGAGGAGGCACTAGCTGGTTAATCTGAGAAAGTCAAATAGGGGAAAATGACATTGGTGAACACTATCTGCCAAGTGATAGAAAAAAACCCTGTGATTCATTTTGGGGGGTAACTGCAGTTCAAACGTCCTCAGAGGAGGCTCACTGCTTGTGACACTGTGCCCAGAAATAATTTATTTGGCAATGGATGAAAAAAGGAAAAAAAGAAGAAAAAAAAAAAAACACCCTTGAATAAACTATTTTTGGCTCATGGGAGCAAGCCAGGAGCCGGGAGCAGAACCATCGACACGCGGGGCCGTGCGGCCAAGCCTGCTCCACGTGCACCTGCACTCAAAGCGCTTCAGAGAACAAGCCATGAGCTGGCCCCTGGCAGCTTCCCAGCCCAGCCGCATGTGCCTGGCACTCAGGAGCCCACCTGTATCCCCCTGTGTCCCTTGCAGCCCCCCGGGAGCTTCTATGCTACGAGATGGGCACGGGGCCAGTTTACTTGCAGAAAGAAGCCCTTGGTCAAGGGGTAGAATTACTTGGGAAAGGGAAGTGGTGGAGCCTGGCAGTGGCAGAGCTGCAGGAAGAGAACCTTGATTAATATTCCTGGAGCTCTGCACTTGTTCAGGAGAAAAACACCTACATTTAGCAGGCAGAGTAAATATCGTGCCTTAATATCGTGTGTTAATAGAGACGCTTTTGCAGCTACTGATGAGTGCAGTTTTGGAAAATTTATTGTTGCTATAAACTGAGTCTCTATCTCCCTCCCTCTCTTCCCTCTCCCTCTCTCTCTGCTGCTAATTGACAAAGAGGCCCAGTAATTAAAGGACAATAAAAGTTTTCCAGTAATTAGTTTCTGTTGTTTGGTTACAGGCCATCAATTGTTCTTTAATAATACCAATCGTTAGCATGCAGTAGTCAGTGGGTTCTCAAAGGCTTCTGGGGCACAACCACTTACCAACACTACACATTCCATTCCCATGAGGGCATCCTGCATCCAGCGGGAGATTAACCCTCTCCTAGGATGAAGTACTCCCTACCCTGCCTTCTGTTTTGGGGTAAACATCTCACATAACTAATGACCAGGAGATGGCAATTAGGGTAGGGTAGTTATCCCTACCTGAGGAGCAGGGAGGTGGGTAGCTCACATTTATACAGCTAGAGTGCAGGGCACTGGCAGCCTGAGAAGGTGGTTATACCCATACCTCTGCTATAAAGCATATGGCATGGCTACTGAAACACTTCACTGTAAAATACTCTTTTAAGGTCTAATTTGCAGAGGGGCATCCCCAGTGATTTCAGCAGGTTTAAGCAAACATACAGGCAAGTAAGCATATGCCAGTTGGTTAAATGGCTTCATATTTTCCTGCCTGAATGCTGCATTTTATGTTTGAGGCTCAGCGTTTCTGCAAGATTTGGCACCCATGTAATGATGGCTGAAGACAGGGTTCCCTGTTGGCCTCTTTTCTTTTGCTGGACCCAGTTGAAGCTGCAATGCAAAGATCTAAGGCTTTGATCATCCTACATAAAACTTTAATCAATAGATTAGATCCTAATTAAAAATAGGTGCCTCAGATTCCCTAATGGTGGGAATTATTTGTTCCCAAAGATGGTTCCCCTCCCCTCCACTGACTGCTGAGATGGTGCAGGTACCTCACCTGGCCTAGGCATCCAGCCTGGGCTGAGGTCCCAGCGCAGCCGAGGTCCTACCACCCAACTGCCAGATGTCAGGAAAGATGAATTTGAGGGAAGTATTTAACAGGCAAAGGAGAAATTCAATCCTTCCCCTCCACAGAGTGTTTCACAGACACCTTCTTCATACACTTGACTTGGAATATGTTTGGAGGCTCTATCTCAAATGAAATCCCACATTAGTTATGTGGTTGCTAATAATCTCCAACGGCATCTCTGGTTTCTTCATTACAGAAACCAGTAGAGGCTGTCCCCAGGGAGCAAAAAAGACCTCTGCTCCAAAGCTCCTGGAGTTTGGAGTTGCTTCTCCCTTGCAGGAATCTGCCTGCCCTGCCACTGCCTGTCTCTGCTTTGGATCAGGAGTTCCTCTGGTGCCGCTGCCGAGCAGCCCGATTCACTTCCATGAAAAACCTTGATTTTGTCTAATTGGAATTTTCTGACATCTCCTGGAAGATTCCCAAAGAGCACTTTGATGCTTTGGTAGCCTGGATTCTGGATATGATTTCTGCCCATAAATAGCCAGGCTGAAGTTCAGTTAAATAATCATGGCATCCAACCGTGTGGGCCCTGCCAGGAGCTGGCCATGTGCTTGTCACCATGGGGCACATGGAGCGCGGTTGTGCCGAGGTATCCACAGCTGTCCCTTGGTCTCTCTGGCCACCTTGTTCACCCAGCACCTCTTCCTCACAGTGTTCTTTGCACAGCCTTAGCCTGGGCATGCACTTGCTCCAGGAGGTCATGGGATTACAGTGTCACTGAATCCCAGCCTGGTTTGTGTTGGAAGGGACCTTAAAGCTCACCCAGCTCCAACCCCTGCCACGGGCAGGGACACCTTCCACTAGAGCAGCTTGCTCCAAGCCCCTGTGTCCAACCTGGCTTTGGGAGAGCTTCCCAGGTTGCTCACGGTCCTTTTTCTCTGCATGCCACTGTGTTCCTTTCTGACAGCAGATTTTGGGGCTCTGTCAGCAGTTTACTAGTGATGAAGAAACAAGTGCTAGGGAACACAGGTACATAACTAACGTCTCTGCTTTCACCTACCTCCCTAAACCCCTGCTGGGAGGGAGGTCATCAGAAACAGGAGGTGTAGCTTATTCTTCAGGCTTCTCAGCAGCAACATTCTCTTCTTCCACTAATGACAGAGCTGTCTGCTCTTGCAAAATGCCAAGAAGCCTCCATTTCTGCTGTGATGAGACAGGATGGGGAGTTACTTCTGCTGCCTAGGACAGGGCTCTGCATGAAGTCAGATGCACATCATCGCTTTAGCTGTATTTTCTTTTCAACAAGAGGGCTGAGTGTTATCAAACAAGTTGTGCACCCCCAGGGTCTGCCTGTATCTGGAGGAGAGACCTTAGAGACACACGTTGAATTCTGCTCTTCACCCACCTGCCTGCAGCCCTGGTTCCAGTCTATACCCATCCCTGGCTTCAGGAATTGCGAAGTGGAGGATGAGATGCCCATGTGTGTATACAAATTATTCTGTTACCTGCAACAGGCAGGGCCGCAAAGAGCCAGGGTTTTGATAGACACTGACTCTTCCAGTTCTCCCTGTTCCCTGTGATGAAGCTTGTAATGAGCTTTCCAGTGGCTGGGTTTCATCTTTCTACTGGAGCCACATAAAAAGACTGGGCACATACTCGGATGTGATGTGTAGCCGGGGAGGACTGGTTTTGGCAAAACCTGAGGCGTATGAGACAATCCATTTCTGAGACATGGGTCTTAGGGAAAATAAGTGTAATTCAGAGCGCTTGAAGCATCTCCTAATGCTTTTTCATGTCATATCTAAAAAATGGCTTGTCCTAGAAACTTCAGATTTGTTTAATTCAAGAGCCCTTGACGTAATCTAGCACAGATGAGAACTGAGAGACTGCAGTGCTTATTTGGAGTCATTCTCTTCCAAATTACAAATAGATTAGTGTTCCATCAGCAGCTGTGGCAGTTAGAAGGCTTTCCAGAGTGTCACATCGTCCTCGGAGTTCTTTTCCAGGAATCCCAGTGTCAGACTTGTTTCGCCCACGATGATCCTGCAGCAAGGACTGCTAAAATGCTCTGGAAACCAAACTCACCCCTGCTGCCTCCACCAGCCAGACCTCCTCAAACCTGCTTGCTTTCTCAGATAGCAAGGCTTTCCTTTCCTATGGCTTCAGTGCCCCATCATGGTATCACTGCTTCTTTGCCGGACGCATTCCTTAGGAGGAAGGATTTGCAGGCTGAGTGAGACGGGCTCAGTCCCATTCAATGCACAGATTGTTGGATGCGTTGCTCAGAGCACACTTGGAGAGGGGTGGCCCAGCTTGTGTCCCTGTAGCAGCTGAGAAGTGCCTGCTGCGCTCCCACCAGAGCTCACTGAGGGATGAGTGCAGCCTTGCACAGGAGATAACAGGGCACAAGCTCAGCTCCTTCCCAACACCCACCATAAATACAGCTCTAAAACAAAGCTTCTTGGAGGGCTCCACCAGGGAAATGCCACAATGGACAGGATCAAACCAGGGCGCAGCGCTGCTTCCTTCTTCCAAAATTACAGCAGCCCACCAGGAGCTCTGCCCTGGGAGCACCCACCGGCAGGACCAGCCCCACTGCCCCACTGCAGCGTGTGGCCCAGGGGTGTGCCGAGTTTCCAGCCCTCATCCACATCCCATTTCAGCCAACCCTAATTAAAATTAAGAAGTGTCAGACAACTCCTGGCAACAGTTCAGCTCGGAGAAGGAGGAATGAGCCAGCGGAAGTTTGGGAAGAGCTCTATTTGCAGTAATACAACTGAGATACTGCTGAAATTCGTTTCATCTCCAATGGCCAGGGTGTGGACTTCTCTTTTTCCATACTTATCAGACCTAAGGAGAGATGCTGTGGATAGGGTGTTAATTAGAGCTGATCTACTTGGGTATATTGCATTTCAGTAAGAGAGTGAATAACCCCAGCAGATTTTAATCCTGCTGGCAACTTGCCGAGTGTTGCGGAGAGATTATCTTTGAGGGTTAAAACTAGGCCAAAGAGCTAAAAGCAGCCTTTCATGAGAGAAGAAGGCTAAGGATCTAGGCTACAAGTGGTTGGCCAAAGCTCTGGGATAATCAGATTGAAATCCTCAGCAGAAAGTACATGGAAAACAAGATAAATCCCAATTGCCTGATTTCTGTAGGCAAACAGGCAAGCAGGAGAGAGGAGAATCCAAGCACTTTCTCCAACTGGAAGAAAAGCTTCACCTGATGTTACTTGCCTTCTCAACCCCATTGAATGAAACATTTGACAGAGCTACTTTGGCTTTTGAGATTGAGGAGGGGGACCCAGCACTGATGCTAAGGAGCCTCAAAGCAGTGGCATCTCAGGAGACCCTGAGGTGGTGGCCTCACGGTGTCCTAACACCTCCTTTAAGAGGTGGGTGAGATGTTTCCATGCTGAGGTCATCCAAAAACCCTTCTGGTGCCTCCACCCCCATGTTTATAAACCCTTTGAAGTGACAACGATTCACCCCTAAGGAGACACTGAAGGGAGATGAGCAGGGTGACCCTGGTTCACTTTGGGTGTGATTTTAGGTCAGCCCCATCCACCGGGCAGCGTTTGATGCACGAGGATTTGGTTACACCCAGAACGAGTTTCTCTTGTAAATGCACACATGGAAATGAAATTCAGAGGTGCAGTTTTCAATTGATAGGAAACAGGATTTGCACATAAATTTAACAGCTCTCAGGCCTTTCTGACGCCCACTATGCAACTGCTCAGAAACTAGGGGAGGTGGCCCCACGTTCCTCCAAGATTTACTGCAGCTCCCTCTCAGACCTCTCAGCCTTTTGCTGCATGAGCACAGGGAGCACTAAGTTCAGAGTTCAGATAGCATAAGGGAAAGGGGACACACTGATACGTCAGGTCAGAAGCATCCATGGTGCTACATTACAGACTGGGGAGATGAAATCACAAGTTCTGTGCTCTGAAGGAGCGAGTTTCAGAGACCAACATGGGTAGGTGGGAAGTTGGGGTCAGAGGAGTTAAAGGGCGGAAATCTGCATCCTTCGCAAGGGTGGGAAATGTACCACATCACAGAGGGTCCAGCAGATGCTTTGAAATCAATCAAGAGAGACATGAGCAAACAAGGACATTTCATCTGCCTTTGTCTTCCCCTCCGCTCCCTGTAAATTAACACCGGTCTTTAGGTGAAGTGATCTGCATTTGGAGGAGAACAGCAAAGCATCACTCTGTGATCACAGACACAAGGAAACCATCACTCTACGATCACAGACACAAGGAAAGCATCACTCTGTGATTGCAGATACAAGGAAAATTCAGGAGATCAATATAAGAGGTGCAAATGAAAGGAAAAAATAAGCTCAAGCTTCTCAGAGCATTAGGGAGCAAAAAGTGTTGAAGGAGGTTCAGAGGGTCTGAGATCAGTGCGAATTTCCATGTGCTTCACCTGACTCTTCACCGTCAGCAGCTTCTGAATGCAGAAAGTCACTGCTGAAAAACTCAAGTATTGAAACTTTTCAGCCTGTAAATGAGGGAGAAATTAATTTGTGTCCTTTCTGCTTGGGAGCATGAGTTGTAAATCACTCCATGAGCCGGTTCAGGGCAGGACTGGAGTGTGATTATATGATGGCTGGATTACTTTGACATAGCTTAATTCAATTAAAACACAGTTCTTGTATCCTGAGAAGAGATCCAGATTCTCCTCCAGTGACTGCACAGAGACTTGCACTGAAGTAACCACAGGAGGGAATTACACCATTTGATGACCTCAGCTCCAAGTAAAGATAGTCTAACCCTACAGTGCCCACAGGTCATGACATCAGTGCTGGTCCCACAAGGGTATCTTGCAGTCAGTGGGTATCTTTGGTTGGAGGAACCATGGCAAAGCCAGAGTTTGCTAAACAAATCAAAGAACTGAGGAAGAGCACACGGTCACAGAAATAGCTCCATCCACCCCGCTGCAGTGGATACAGACAGACACTGGAGCATGAGAGCATGAGGCGCAGCAGCATCTTTGGTGTATGTGGTTACTGCTGTCATTAACTTTGCTGGAAACCCTGCTCATTTGTCCTACACTTGAATTTGAAATGAGTGCTTCTTGTTTGGATCTTCTCTTCCACCTCTGATGTAGTGATCCTTTGGAAATGAGAGGGAAATGAAGCCAACCCAAAGGGAGGAGTAGATATCAGGCATGATTTTCGCCTTTATTGAGAGATCAAGCCTAGGAAATTGTTTCCTTCCCACATGGCTGCTTGTAAGTCCCCTTCAGAGACGATGCTCATTAATGCCTAAGAGGCTTCAGTGCCGTAGGTGGATATGAAATAACAGCAGAGCATCTGTTAGTAGGTCTCAAAATACCTTCTGCTTTGACATAATAATTACTTCTAAAGCTGAATAGGGATTTGGTGTGTTAAAATTCAGGAAAATAAATTAAAACTAGCTTCAGCTACGGAAAAGGCCAAACTGCAATGGGAAAGGACTCTTACACTGTGCTTGAGACCATGGCTGGATCAATTCAAGAGGTGTCTGGTATTTAAATAGGAGTGATGTTTACTCTCAGAATATTGCTAGAAACAAAGGGTCAGCTCTCCTTCATCATACCTGTTAGATCTCATATTCAGGATAACAATCCTATATAGAATCTAATTTTCATTACATTTTCTTGAAATCAGCATGATTTAAACACAACCTTAAAATTGTGTGTGTTTTCTTATGCCTGCTAACTTCGATGGTGCCCAGTCTTGCTCCCTCCAGCCAAAGGGAGCAACTGTTGCTGCTTAGTGGATATAAAAAGGAGAAAGCAATGCAGCTGAAATGACAAAGTCTTTTCATTAGGCACAAGGGACTCAACTGTTCATTGCATAGAGTAGTTCCTAAAAACAGCGAAAAGGTAGTGGACGATGAAGCACAGGAAAGAATAGGAAGCAAACAGCAAGAAGAGGTTTTTTTAGTAGCTTTTATCACTGTTTCTCAAAACTTTCACCTGGGAGCCCTGGCTCACCTGCTGCTGAGAGCACTGGGTGCTATTGAACAGCCATGGGAAACCTGCCCTGGGTTAAGCTGAGAGCACTGAGAACATCCTGTAAGTGAGGACTACACTAAAGAGCCCATGCAGTGGGATAAGGTGATTTATTGAATAGCATTTTGAAAGGGTCCATCAACTAAAAGGAAGGGGGGTGAGCGTCATATGTAGTGTTATGGGGGCTAATTCTCCAGCTTTGTCAGGTATGAGTGAGTCTTTCTTTTGGATACCAGGAGGAATTCCCCCAGCTAGTAGCAAAGGTCTCTCTGCTACTACCCTTAGTCACACTACAGACTAACAGTGAACAATTTGGACTGTTTCCAGGTAATTTAGGAGTGCAAAAAGTTCTCCTGATTAAAAGACTTGGGACATCTAATTAGAGGCTAACACAGGTTCAATGTGATTGAGCTGAGTAGTCATAAACCTCTTAAAAACATTCAGAAAAGCAGCACCTACTGAGGGTGTTTGTCTGTAAAGCCAAGCCCTACAGGTTTGTTCATGGACCTGTCAGTCTGGCTGTCCAAATGGCTTCTGGCCTTTATCTATACCATGTCATTAGATGTGACTTTAGTCCTGTTTTAGTACAGCGCCTACCTGATACCAACTGGGTATAAAGAATCACTCTGAGGTCAATAGCTCTTCATCCTGTGGCTTGGCTTTGGCTGATACACAGGGCACCCCATGACAAGTGGATTAAAATCAGGTAAGTCCTACAGTAACCTCTTTGAAAAGGGTGCTTGGAAGAAGCTGCTAGAGGTGGTACAGGGATGGGATGGGGACTAGATCACTTAGTATGCAGCTTTGCTCAGTACAGAGCAATTCTGCTTTGCCTCCATTAATCTCAGGATGTAAATCAAGACAAATGAACTCAGCTTCCAGGTTACTGGAGATAGATGACATTCATTCAGTCTGGCATTTAGCTATTCCTGTTGTTTACATTTGATGCCTTTTATAAATACACTATTTCTGATTAAGAAGAAATCTTTCTCTAAAGGTTTGCCTAATTTTTCACTTCAAAGTCAATCTTTAAAAACCTCTCTGCCATTATCAAGCCTGCAATGGTTTCATCCTAATCCCTCTTACAGTCTCCATTCTTATCCTTTGCTGAGGGAAAATGATAAAGATTTTTCTGACACATAACTCGAATGCAGTGCTGAAAGATAAGCTGTTTCAGAATAAAATGATGAATTTCAATTCCAAGCATTGGTTAATATTGCCATTTTTCTAGATATTTTCTACTGCAGATTGAACAAAGCATGTAAGTTAAAAGGCCTTTGCCTGAAATAGGAGCTCATACTTTCCTAAGATTCCTTCTTCCTTCTAAGTTTCCACTTCTAAGTATTGTCTTTCTATAGGAGCTAACATCCAGAGATCAAAAGCATCTTTATAATTAAAATTCAATCAAAACAAGGTCTTGGAAGCTTCCAGTACGTGGCAAAGCTGTAGGTGAACTTCGGTTGAAGATTGCTAGCTGGTTTTATTGTAGTTTAAGGTGCTTAAAGTTTCCCTGTCTTAAAACACTAGCATTCAGAGTTTGTCAGAAATACTCACAGGAAGACTGAATGAGGAGGCATGAGTGGGCTTGAACACTTGTCTTCGCAAATTCAACAGTCTTTCAGTGCAATTTGCATTGGAGGGATGGATGTGTAAGTTTACAGTTATGATCTGAAAAGGTCTGTCCCAGGGATCTGGAAGAAAAAGTCTTGTCTTGAATAAAGAGGCTTAGTGTAATTTTTTGGTGGGTATGAACTGGAATAGGTTCATTAAAGTCAATAGCTGCGTCAGCATCACCAGCTGGAGATTCCTGAATCAAAATCCTAGGAAACTGTATGTCTAAAACACAGATTCAGTTAAATACTTGTGTTTTGAAGGGAACCAGATGGAGAAATGTCTGCTCTGTTTATGCTCTGGCTGTTTTAGTTCATTTCTGGGGTGAAAGAAATCATCCATGGTAGTGTGTACACATCCCACCTCCTCTAGCCATAAGCTGTGTGTACAGAGCAGGATATACTGATTAATACAAAATAGAGTTCACTGCATCTTTAATATCACCAGGGGAGTATTAACCCAAGGAAAGTGGTGGTTCAGGGGGTGTTCTGGGGCTTCATCTTTCCCTCACCCTGTCTCTCAATTCCTTGCTGGACACTAGTCTGTGTCTGCAAACCCATTCTTTGGGCTGCTTTTTTCTTGCTCAATAGAGAAACAGCCACAGCAGCAGCTGGAGTCCTCCGTGGTCCTATTCAGATTGCAGCAGGACTATGTCAAAGCACTACCTGCCCATTAATACCACTGGGATCAGTGCTATGGGATCCTGCCAATCTGCTGCAGCAATGGCTATAACCATGAAAACATTTCCATCAACCAGCCTCCAGCTACAATCTGCAGCATTAGCAGCACCCTGTTGCAGATACAAGCAGTGAGTAGCCCTGGATACTAACACCCAGGCTGAAAGCCCTTATTTTTAAATCAAAGCACAGCTGTGGTGAATACCATGTGTGTAGAAAGTGAAGTCCTGTGTTGCTGGAAGTTGCTCTGATAAGTACTGTGCAGTAAGAATGTTGTATAGCTCAGTGAGGAACATCCCTGGCCCACAGAACCTTCCCCACAATGTTCTTGCAGTGGGACAAGTAAGGGGACTTAGGATTTGTGGGGTTAGTAACACTGAGGAACTTAGAGACTAACCCTTAGACCCCCAGAAAATGCACGTATTCACTTAGAGGCTATGTGAGACCTTCGATCAAGTGTGTTTCTGACCAGCTGGCCAGGAGCTCGAGCTCAAGTGATGCACAGAGCAGCTGTGTGTGATTAACTGTGGGGCTGCTGGCTACCTCTCCTAGTGCAGGGCCTCTGGGAGATGTTTTCCCCATAAAACAGTATTCAGTAGAGGTGCATCACTAGAGGTGGAATGGCAGTAGTTGGGACTTACAGCCTTTGGTGTGGAAAACAAAGCTAGAAGCCACCAAGTCAACGATGGCTTTAGATTTACCATGTGGAGATGATTCAGTGGGGAGAACTATACATCAGGAACTCCTATGTCCCTTATTCAAGTGTCTGTCTTCATCTAGGATAGTCTGTGCTGTTTCCAGTTTTGATCAGAAAGTTCATCACTGTCCAGAGACGCCTTTTCTCAAGGAGATCTGGTCACAATCAATACATTCCCAACATTTAGGGGCATCCTAAACGTCTGATTTCCAGGAAGTGTTCTCAAGAAAACCCCGATCCCAACCTGATGTTACGGAGATCTGTAACGTACCACATCTGTAATGTACCAAATCTGTTGCTTTGCTGAATGGCTGTTTTCGAATCATGAAATTGGCAGTGATACAAGCCTAAAAATGCAGCAAGAGGAAGCAGGCCCTGTTTAGCTGGTGAGAGAGGGCAAGCTTCACAGCACTGTTGGGTCTTATTCTGTTGTTTTGCACATAAAACCTCTCATTAATGGCACAATGAGGTGCAGGTCCACATTGGAGACTTTTGTTCTTGGGCATTACAATCACCAGTTCTTCTCCTTTTCTGCAACACTATTTTCTAGAAACCTTTGGAAATTATTCACTTCAGTTTTATTCCTCAGAGACAAAATGCTAATCCCCTGGCACTTCAGATGGTGAGGGGAGAGGGAAGGAAGGAAGGAAGGAAGACCTATGCAGTGTATTCATTCATTATTCCCCAGTACATGGGAAGTCATCTCTTTACATGATTGACCTGCCTGGATTTGATTACAACACACAGCTAACCTTTTCCAAATCTGGTTGTGTCATACAAGAAAAGGGTTGAAGGCTGTTGCCATGGTATTAAGGTATCTCTTGAGAAAGAAGTGGGGGGAAAAGACGGAGAGGAAATGATGCCGCTTTACTTCCTAGCCAAGTATAAACAAGAAGCACACGCACATGTTTTTGTTTTGGAAGCACTTTCAGCTTCTTATCGAGCCTTATCTATCAGTGCATTTCCTCGGGAAGGGAAGGAGGAATTGTCTGCTTTGCAGATCAGTGTCTCTTCAGCGGGTGGGAACGGGAGGGGGGGAGATGACAATTGGAGGGAGGGGAAAAAAAAGAATAAATCAGTCTTGGCACCATTCATGATTTATTCATGAGACACGTGAGGTTTGCATTTAAATGTGACATTCTCATGATCCCAATATTGTATATGCAAATCTAAAGCTTTCTGCATCTCTCCACATGCCCAGCTTAAGTCTCATCTCAGATCCACAGCTCTGGAAATGCAAAACCAGAGAGGTTCACGTGGTTTCTGGCTTCCTCCCTGTTTACTCTGTGACTCAAGGACCGTAAACCCTGAAGTGCTCTTAGTATCGGAGGTATAATTTACATGTCTTTATTTTTTATTTTCTTATGATATTGAACGCTCACAGTCAGAAAATTATTTATTAATGGTTTAACTTTCTGAGGGCTTCTCTGAGCTTTCCAATTGATTCCAAACGGAGAGTTATCACCCAGGATAGTGTATCAAGATTAACACAGAGTAAGGCTGCACAGCTCTGAACAGTTTGCACCTTAAGCTAACACTTCACACGTTTAAGTTGTCACTCAGATAAGAGGGAATGATTTTGTTTGCAGGTTTTTAATTAAGGTATTATTGATATATTAAAACAAATGTACCACATGTGTGCATTACACTGGCAGAGGGTGCCCAGAGAAGCTGTGGCTGCCCCATCCCTGGCAGTGTTCAAGGCCAGGTTGGACACAGGGGCTTGGAGCAAGCTGCTCTAGTGGAAGGTGTCCCTGCCCTTGGCAGGGGTTGGAACTGGATGAGCTCTAAGGTCCCTTGCAGCACAAACCAGGCTGGGGCTCTATGTGGAGAGCACAGGCTTCCCGTAACAGCAGTGCTCAGTTCAGGACATAACCTGAACCATGGTGAGGTCTGTCAGTCTTTGTCCCTGGTCTGGGACACTCAGCAAAATGAGAGAGGTAATGGTGTGGCTTTACAAAGTGATGCAAACTCTGCTTCTTACTACATGGATACACACAAACCTCTGCACAGGGGAGACCTTTGGCCCAGTATTTGCAAATGAAGTGGTTTGTGTAGGAAAAACACTGTTCTTGGGGCTCTGCCTGATGCATGTGACTGGAATGTTCCTTCATGATCCTGCTGCTACTTAGTGAACAAATCACAGCATAAATATTTTCTTTATATACAATTGGCTCAGCTCTGTCACCAGGATAATGCAGATATTCCTCAAGTAAGTTATTAACAAACAGCTACCACATTCATTAATAACATTTGTAGCTTTTATAGCACTTCCCACCTCCCTATTTCCTTGTCATATCGAAGTCAGAACTTACTGAAGCTGATTACCTCATGTTCATTTTCTGAGGTCAGGGCCCATATCAGCAATATTCTTCCTCTTGATTGCATGATTTTAAGTCCACTTCCTAAATCCCATACAGCCTAATATCCTATCTCCAACAAAGACTGCTTAAGGAATGTGTAAAAGACACAGAGCTTGTATTGAATGATAGCTCCCTAGGGAATTAGCTCAGCTTTAGGAAAATACAAATGTAGAGAGCTCCTGATGTTCTATATCCAGGTCATCACAACTAATTTCTTCCAAGAACTTGTCCCTTTTAAACTCACCTGTACACTTGGTCCCATAGTGCTCATAATGGCAGTGAGTTCCACAATTTAACTTGCTATGGGGTGAACAAATACTTACTTTGGGGTAATTTTCTACAGGTCCCACTGTTTTTTCCTTATAGTAAAATGGTTTTCCTGAGCATCTTTCTCCATGACACTCGTAATTTTAGGAGCCTGTATCAGAACTCCCTCAATGGTCTCTTCTCCAAGCTAAAAGTCTTATGTATTTACCTATCCTATTATTAGCTGCTCCTATGGAGGCAACTCACAAGTCATGCTTGAAACCTGTCTTTATAAATTTTCCAGTTCTCCAATATCCTTTCTGAAAGGGAACATCAGGACTGCTTGCAATATTTAATAAGATGGAACAGCAGGAACTTACTTATTTATTGCCACGGAATTCCTCCTGCCATTGCAGCTTCCCAGTAATCTGGGTGGCTGCTCCACAACACCTTTCCTCCAGCACCAAAGCTGGCCTAAGGAAATACAGGAATACTTTGCATTTTATCTGCAAACATCTTCATTGTGTCATTTGCTCTCCTTCCCAGACTGCTGATGAGCACACTGGACCTCACAGACCCCTGCCCACAACCCCTTGGGGCCCCACTGGCATCCTCCCTGCTCAGGTGAGAACATCCTCTGCTTTGTTCCTGTCCTTTGTTTCCCATCTGAAATCTAATTATCTGGCTCTTCAAGGCGACCCTCTTTTGGCCCATGACACTGCCTCAGAGCCCCCAGCACCAGTGTCTGTTTGTCTTTCCCAGTGATCTCAGAAACTTGCATTCAGATAGACATGGAAAGGTTAACAGGGGAAAAAAACCTCACTGGAATTAAATATTGAAGAATAATTTATAGATGTTTTGGCCACTGCTCTCATATCCTCTTTTGCCATGTCCTCAATATGTTGAAAGGCTGGTACTGATACAAGTACCTAAGAAAGCGCACTGGCCAGACTGGGGGCCCTGTTTTACCAGCCAGGAAAAAGAATTCACCCAGGGATTACATTATTGTTTCAAGATATGCTATTGGCTCGTTTCAGCCCCCATTTAAAACCTGAGAGGGATAAGCACTTCCTGCAGAAAACAACCACCAAACCATATGCATGCTAAAGTCAAAGATTCAGAGAAGACTGAGTTTGCTGGGTTGTCTTTGTTTGCTTGTTGTTAGTCTTGGTTTAGTGGCTGGTGTTTGCAGCCACTCGATGCTCGGTAGCATTGAAACAAAGCCTTTTATGCCAATGAATGCCACAGCAATGCACTTGCTCTTGCACAGAGCTACTTGCTCCCTGCCTTTGAGAAACGCAAGGACCTTTGCTGCTGCTTAAAGAAATCATGGAACTGTGGAATGATTTGGGTTGGAAAGGACCTTAACGCTTATCCAGTCCCAACCCCCTGCCATGGGCAAGGACACCTTCCACTAGAGCAGCTTGCTCCAAGCCCCATCCAACCTGAATACATAAAACAACGAAACTCATGTTAGAGTGATGAAGCCCAGAGCTGGGTGAAGTGGGTGCTCTGGAAAACCAGGCCAGGAATGATTTCAGTACTCCAGCAGTGGATGGGGCAGGTTTCTCCTTGCCTTCCAGCTCCCACATACCTCAGGTATCGGAGCTCTGCCCCCAAGCCAAGAACCCTTGGACATCATCTGGGGCTTCATGCGTGAAGAAGGGAGCAAGGGGAGTAAGCAGTGCTGTCACAGACACTCAGATGTGATTTACTTGTGCTGTGCAAGTGGGTTTCACCACGTTAGAGTCTGCTCGTGGCTGCATTCACGTGGAGCAGGATGTGCTCTTAATGCAAGCAAAGAATGTGCTCCCTCGCAGACCTTGGTTTCTGCAAGCATGGCCCCTGTGAATGTAATCAATGTTGTGCAGAGCTGCAGAAAGCGAAAACAAAGCCAGAATGATCATTGTGCTAAGTTTGGGCTCCTCATTGTTCATTGAATTACATCAATGTTTTCTTTAGTTGCACAGTCAGCTGGCAAAGGCCTGGTTGAAATCTCGAGGCTCTCCTTTCATGGGGAAACATGGATTTCCGGGAGATGCAAGCTCTGCTCTGCATCACAGTGCTGAGCCTGCTGTGGCCCGGGACAGGACATGACAGCCCAGGCAGCCGAGGAGCTCAGCCAGGACCTGTCAGTGAGAGCTGTAGTGCATCCGCAGGAAAAGAATACTTGTTTTGTCCTTTTATTTTCATTTTACTTCATATTTAACTTGCAGAAACCATTTTATCTGCTTTAAAAAGGAATAATTAGCCATTAAAACTTTCTCTGTGGAGATCTCCTCTCCCCAGTTCATGACCATAAGGAAGTATTGTGGTTTACTGGCATTTTATTAAGGTTATCCTATGTGACAAAAATCTTGCTGAGATCCAAAGACTCCCTGGATGCACAAAGTGAGCCATGAGGCTCTGATGTTCACAGGAACCCCTCCTGGTGGCAAACCCCTGGAGCCTTGTCCCTGCCCGTTACAGTGGTGAACGGTGTTTGTGTCAGTGTAACATGGGATCCCCTGGAATGTCAGGATGAGGTAAATCTTTCTTTCCACTCCTGCATTCACGTGTGTCCTCCAGCAGCTGTTGAGCAAGGTTGACTGGATGTTCCCGGTCCTTAGTACAGATGGAGTCTGCTTGAGTGCAGGTATGCTCATGAGCACAAGTGTGCTGCTGAATGGGAGCCACTGCTCATTTAAATTTAACATGATTTCCCTCTAAGTCTGATTTTCATTACCCACAGCCTGGCTTCCCCTAGAAGACATCTCTCCAGACACTTCCCATGCTGTGTCTTAGAGCAAGCTCATCCGGAAGGTGCAGAGGTCAGGACATGAGCTGTGGAGAGGTGCAGTTTGGCTGCAGTTTGGCTTTTGGAAGGTTGTATTTTCACTTGATCCATAGCATGTGATGAGCAGCTCAGCCTGCACAACCCATGCTGAGTTCATGGTGTTTGCCTTGCTTAAGGGCTGCCTTTCTGGCTTTAAGTGTGTGGAGGAAAGCAGCAGTAATATGGCAGAATCTGGGATGGGGTTTACTAAGAATCAAAGCAAAAACCTGTGGAAGAAGCTCTACAACACCCCTGTACAAGTTTCCTGATAAGCCTGCAGAACTTAGGAAACTAAGAAAAGGAAACTTGGGCATGTTTAGTGATAGCTGCTGCTTTTATGTGGGGGGCAGCTCTTGCATAGGCAAAGAGAGAAGGTGGCCAAGGTGAAACTCAAGCCCAGAAGACCAAGGAGAGGAGGCAGAAGTAAGAGGCAGGATGGAGCAAAGGGACTGTCAGGGCAGAAGGGGCATTGAGGCAGCAGCAGTGGATGGGGAGGGAAGAACAGGGGCAGACACTAAGAGGAGGAAGAGTGTGGGTCGTGGTTTGGGGTATTTTACCAGGGTGTCCAGAGCTGAGAACCAAGGTCTCTGCAGCTGGGCCTGAAGCAGGCAGGGCTCATCCTCAGGCATTAGATGGAGGAGGTACCTTTTTGGTGAAGACTGAATTTATCAGGGTTAACCAATTTGTGATTTGTATTGATTTTGCAACTTCTTTCTGCAGGACAAAGAGAGGAGGGGGGAGAGATTGAAACTATTCAGAATACCTCATTTCAACATTTTAAAGCCCAAGACATTTTCAGTTTCCACTTGGAAAGCAGGGCTCTGTTTCCTGACTAATGTAATTATCCGAAGATGTAGAGGGCAGGAAATAACCTGACAGTTTTGTTTCAGACAGAAGACAGTCTGGGAGTTAACCCGTGACAATTCCCTGCACCTTCCCTGGCATTGCTGAAGCCTTTGGTTCTGCCATTGAAAGGAAAATCCATTGTTTGTAAGGCTGAGCTAATAACTCCAACCAGCATTTCCATGGGCAGCAGAAACCCTGGCGGAAGGCTGCCAAAAGCAGGGGAGTCAGAGTTCCTCTTCATGTTCAAAGCTTCAGACTCTCAAGCGCTTTAGCCATGCCATTACAAATGCCTAATGTCAGACTTGTGTCATACCTCTCTTCTCCCTCACTCCATTAGACCCACAAGAACGATGGTAGAAGCAGGAGTCATCCCAGGGCAGGCTGAAATAGCTAGAAACCACTGGTAATCTCCAGGTTCATATAACTTTTGTCCTTAAAAAGGTAACTTTCTGTCACTAGGAAAGGAAAATATTATATATATATATAAAGAGGAAGCTGAGGTGTAATTTTAGCCTTGATTCTTAAGGTGTAATATTTGGGGTTGACAAGTAGGGGTGCAGCGTGTCTGCATGTGTGGGAATACAGGCAAAACCCACTTTTAAAGTGTAGCACGTGTACCTAGTTTCAGATCAGAGGCTACCCTGGGAAATGCCCACCGTGCCACAGAGTGCCCGGCAATGATACGCTGGGTGAAAGCAAAAGCAGAGGCTTGGGAACACTAGAAAATGGATTTTGACATTTAATCCTGGACCCATTGGCAAATCCCACAACAGACATTATTTTTTTTTCTCCCTGGCACCGCAGAGCCCCAAGAAACTGGTTGAAAAAGAAAAGGAGAATTAATTTCAAAGACCAGCCACCAATCTTCTCCCTGGGCTGAGGTGGGCACAGCAGCACCAGCCCACTGCCAAGACATTGAATAAGTTTAGTGAGAGAAGCCAACTATTGCAAGCTCAGGAGATCATTTATAAACCAAAAATCACTCTCTGCTGCATTGAAGAGCTGGAGAGATGCTCTCAGAAAGACTAATTCTTCTGGGTAGAAGAGGAGAGCATCGGCTTCACCCCTCAAAAGGAACCAGCATGATGATTCAATTGCATCACTTTCAGAGCGTGAGCGAGACAGTCATTCAAAGGGGAGTTATAAGGAATGCCTCCTTTGCTTTAGGAGGAAGAATACTGAAGAAACTGTTAAACTTGGTCACAGTATGTGACATCCTTGAAATCAAAAGCAATACTTCTTCTTGGCGACTGCACAGTAAAATTAAAGATACGGAGCCAAATTCATCTCTGGTGTAATACTCCTGCCAGTGCCTGGGGAGGCACCTGGGATTAATTTCCTCTATTATACAAGTGGCACAAGACCCTGACAAATTGTTTTGAACATTTCTTGTAACATGGAGTTACAGAAACCTTATTCACTAAGTGTTCCAAGCGTGCGAAATGGAGCGGCTCCAAGCTCCACCTTGCCAAGGATGGGATAGAGTGATTCCCACCCTGCTCACGTGGGAAAAAGGTAGGAAACCACTAGAGTTTACTGATTTCTTAAGCAGAAAAAATACCTCCACCAGGATATCATTGATCAAGGGGGGAACATGGGCCTTGGCGTGTCCACCTTGGTGTAGGGGCAGGTCTTTGACTGGATTTGTGGGCTGGGTTATAGGCTCGATGGCCTTGACCAGAGTGTTGCAGGCAGAGTTGAGCATCACCTCCTCAAACTCTAGGGTCTGTGACACCTTCCCCAGGCTGCAGCAGAGCGAGCTCACCTCTCTCTATTCCTGCAGGCCTTCTCCTTTGCCTGGGGGTAACTCTTGTAAACTCAGTCTGTGCCTGTATTTATGTTCCTGGACATAACCCACTTCTTTGCTTACAGTTTGCGGGTGGAAAGCTTACGTTGTCCTGGAGGAATTATAAACATCTGTGTGGTGTGCTGGTGCTCACTGTGCCAGCGTGCCAAGACGAGAGCTGGGGCAACACTGGCTTAACACCCCCCAGATGGGTCTGGTCCTCATCCCTGAGCACCTCGCTTTGTGGAGTGCAGGCCCCTCTGTCTTCTGTAGCCATCCTTACCTTGTTGCCCTAATTTACAAGAGAGTCACTGGCCAGGTCAGGTTTAAGCAAGCACAAATCATTCAGATAATCTTCTCCTCCTATGTAGCAGCACTAGGAAGGAGGGCAAGCTGTTAACTTCCCTGGAAAACAAGGATACCCAGGCAGCCAAGCAGCCAAACAAAGTCAAAGTCAAACTCGGGACAGATGTGAATACAGAGCCCACGGTCAGGGCTGTTCAAGCCACCTGCAGCTGGCCTCCCCAGTCTGCATGTGGCAAGTAAATTCATTTTCTAATGTGCTGCCCCACATCTTGGGGGTGGAGATCTGCTGGTCGCTTGACACCTTAAGAAATCAGGAGTATGTTTCGGTATGGGTTTGGGGAGGTGAGGTTAGGGACAAGGTTCTCTCTGCCTTTATTAGGGAAAGGATTTCATCTCCTGTGTTGAAACTTCCGGCCAGCAGCAATGATAACACATGGTCTTTGAGAGGACAGGTCTGCTGCAAGCTATCAAATACCCTCCTCCTGCTACATCACTAAAAGAAATAGTTCACTATGAGGGTGCTGAGGCACTGGCACAGGGTGCCCAGAGAAGCTGTGGCTGCCCCATCCCTGGCAGTGTTCAAGGCCAGGTTGGACACAGGGGCTTGGAGCAAGCTGCTCTAGTGGAAGGTGTCCCTGCCCGTGGCAGGGGTTGGAACTGGATGAGCTTTAAGGTCCCTTCCAACATGAACCTGTCTGGGATTCTGTGATGATCACGTATATCCTAAACTGAGCCTAGCTTGCTGTGGCACCCTGAAACAGGGACTATTTACACAGTCCTGAGCTGGCTCTGCAAACCATTATCCATCATTCTCAAGCCCACTTGTTGTCACCCCAAAGAACAGGTTTACTGGGAGAACTCAGAAAGAGGAGGCCTCATGCAAAAGCTTCTGCCTTTAAGCAATGATGCCATCTCCCCATGATGCTGACACGTCATCCTCACCTCGCAAACCTGAGCTGCTCCTCTGAGGTTTTTGATGTTTGCTGCCAAATCTCTTCAAAGACTTGAACAAGTGGGTAATCAGAGCAGCTGTGTTTGTTACATTTAACCTCCATAAAATGTGCTAAACTCAAGCTTTCTTATGTTTCCCTTACATAAAAAGAAAGCCAGGTGAGGATCTTACAGATTCCACCTACCTGCAACTCCATTTGGGTAATACCCTGAAGGTTGGGAGGAAGCACAGAACCTGGATTTGATGTATCACGGTATCACCTTGAGCACGAAAAGGAACTTACTGGTATATTTTGCAGTGTTGGCAACTTTTGTTTTCAGCATCTTCATGTTCATGGAGATTTTGGAGGAGAAATGATTTACTTATAAACATCAGCCAGTTTGGTATTTGACCAAGGAGAAGCAGATATTTAACCAGAGGACAGCAGATATTTTCACGTGGGCAGAAGAACAATGTGAGTTGATGTGAAAAATCCTTAATGCTTCTCTGTCACGTTTGGGCTTGTTTTTGTTTTGCTGTATTTGGGTTTCTGGAATGTTTTATCCTATCAATGACATTAATTATGGAGTAATTGCCTTAGTAGCATGTAACAACTCTTCTCTTTTTTTAAGCAGGTTTTCACACAACGTGTAAACTTTGCTGTGTATGTGCTCCGTTTCTTGTGTCAGGGAATAACGTGTAGACAAAATAATGTTTTTCCTGTCAGAAATTCAATGGGCATCTAAAGCAAAGTGACAGGTGGTTAAATAGCTGCATTTAAAGGATGTCAAGAAGATTTTTTTGGACAGGTACCAAAACCCAATGCCAAAAAGAAGGCCTAATACCATCTGTTTTGTTAGCAGAGAGGCAATTTTACATTAAATTTTAAATGACATGAAATACCAAACTCATAACCTTGATTTGTGGGTCGAACCTAGCTTATCTAGATCGTGGACGGTGTTATTTACCAGCACAGTTCCTGACCCAGAGCCCACGCAGGTAAATGCACACACTTTCAATCAGCCCCATTTGAAAGTAATAGGAAGCTCTTGAGCTGCATTTAATTTTGTTTTGTATCACATGTAAATCCAGATCCAATGCCGATTTAATTAATCCAGTTTCATTGCATTTTAATGTACACATTTGCATTGTGTTTATTGGCAATTGGTTTTATCCATTTGTTCAGCATCTTTATGACCAATGAAACTCCTGAATATTTAGAGAGCTACGTACTTCCTAGCAGGAATGGGAATGTAGCTCTGCATTAAATAGTTCTCAGACATAAACTGGGGATAAGACTAAAATGTCAAAATATAGCTGCATAATACAGTGGAAAAGTGATATCTATATTCTAAGTAATAAACTGCAATGTGCTAAATTATTTTCAAATCATCTCAGCAGGCATTTTAGATGGTGCATTGAGAGGAGGAGGACTACTTGGAAACAAATAATGAAGCTGATAGATCCAGACACAGTTTCCTGCTTCTAAAAAGTGCCTTTGAAATGATGATTGTTCAGGTTTAGTCTAATATTTAGATACTCGCTGTAGAGTTTTCTCTTCTTTGTGAGGAGTCCGTGTGGCTTAAATGGGATTGCTGAGATAATCATGCTCTGCTGTTCCTGTCCCAGGGCTAATGTTAGGCATGAAATGTGAGTTGTCATGTTTGGAGCTCCTCTTCCAACGACCCAGCCAAAGCAGCTACAAACACTGTGGGGTTTGCGAAGAGTCAGTTGTGAAGAGAGCAACAAGAACAGCATCTCTTCCCTTCTGTGTTCAGCTCCATGGCTCAGCTCTGCTGTGAAGGCAGCAGCTCAGGTGGTAACACTGGTTTTGTTGTGCTTTCAGCCACCCTGGACCTTTCCTATCAATCACCTTCTGACACTTGGCCAAAACACAAGGTCTTGACTCGTTTTTTTCCCTTGGTCCCCTGTTTGTGGTTCCAAGGAGGTGTCTTGCTGGTTGATGGCTGGGCCATTGAGCCACTTGAAAACTGCTCCTCTGAGGAGGCTCTGCACCACTTCTCCCTGTCCCTTTTGGCACTTGGCTCTGCATGGAAGACACCACCAGGGCACGCCATGGTGAGGAAAAGGCTCTGCTCCAGCCCCACAGGCAGATCTGTGCTGCAGTGGGGAAATGTGGTATCAGTGGCTGAGCACACTCCACCTCCCTGGAGGTTTAGTCTTTATTTCCCCTCTGCCCTAGGTCACCCTTGCAGTGAGAACCCCCCAAAGGGTGCTTCTTTGAGGTCTAACTGGCCTGAATTATTCCTACAGGTTATGTTGGTGCCAGTGATGGGTGCATAGGCTGCGGCTGAGCCCTGCGATTCTTTGTGCTGTTGGGATGCTCCTTGCTTGACTGTTGATATCTAATGCAAAGTTACTTGAGTCTCTGCGGCTGGCAGGTAAGACCTGTCCAGTGTAGACATCACCAGGAGAGAGCCAACATGTTGTCATCACGAGGCTCAGCATCCACCTGCTCCAATGGCTCCTGTGGAGCTGGGCTTTCCAGGGATGCTCAGCCACCCTCCTGTTGCCACCAGCTCCAAAAAAGGAGAGGCTGTTTTCTGTATGACCCTCTGGGAAAGGCTCAGAGACAGGATAGATACCAAAAAGTGGGGTTTGGGTGAAATATCTGCATTCAAACACATGCACTGGAAATTCCTCACCTTGGGAAAAACCTTTCAGGTGCCTGAATTCATTCAGCTCTCTCAGTGTGGACAACAGTGAGAGATCTTATAGTGGAATGAGGGCACATTGCTACTTCCTGAGCTCTGCAGCAATCCAGACATGGGTGACACAGCAGGAGCACGTCTGCTCTGTGCATACACCTTCCGGCATGGAGCTCAGGAGCTGCAGCCATGCTCATCAGAATCTTGGCCAACACCGGTTGTACGTTTACAGTGCCCTCAGGGCAGTCAGGCAAGGCCGTGCTGCTCAGGTAGGACATGAAGTGTGTTCTTCATATGCCAGGAAGAAGCTCTGCACCATTAATGCTGGGCTGCACCCCCAGAGCGTGAGCAGCAGCTCAGGGAGGGGATTCATTTGCTGTGCTCTGGGGAGACCCCCCCCCCCTGCAGTGCTGATCCAGCTCTGGGGCAGCAGCACAAGAGGGATGTGGAGCTGTTGGAGCGAGTGCAGAGGAGGCCATGGAGCTGCTGCGAGGGCTGGAGCAGCTCTGCTCTGGAGCCAGGCTGAGAGAGCTGGGCTGGGGCAGCCTGGAGAAGAGAAGGCTCTGTGATTCGATGTATACCTCTGCCTTGGCAGCGAGGGGTTGTATAATGCTGTTCCTACACAGAGAAGGACACCAAAATGCTGGAGGAAAGTGGGAGTTCAAACAAATCTGCATCTCCTGGTAGATTCCCCACTTGCTCTATGGGGCAGACAAGGGACAAAATACATTGAAATATGGATAAAAACAGGCTGAAGAAGGATTTAACAGCAGGTACAAGCTGGGGGCTTCCTGAACACATGGCAAGCCTGGGCAGGTCCCTCTGGTGCAGTAGGAGATGCTGAGGCACGGGCAGAGGCTGGAGGCACATCATGACACGTTACTCTTCAGGCCCTGGTCAAGCCAACCAATGCTCAGCTTCGCTGGGTTCTGTTCTTCTGACAGTCTAACAAGCAGAAACACTGGAGACACGAGGTGAGCTGTAAGAACATTTGTTTGATGAGGAACGTTTCCTCTGCCAGCTTCCCTTGGCATACATAGATGTAAAAAAAAAAAAGCATTATGATATTAATAGCAGTAACACTTTGTGGTGATGGGTGTTTGAGCTCATTCTCTGTTTGAGGTCTAACGAAGGCAGAGGAACGTGCAAAGTTTGACAGGGCTCGTTGTAAATCTCATGCTCTGGGGATCTGAGGAGGCAGGAAGGAAACGGTGCTTCGTGTGGGAAAGATGAGCTCTTAAAATGGTTTGAATGGGACCGTTGTGGGGTCTTGGGCACTGGGAAGAAACTGGTTTGTATCTGCTGAGGAGTGGCTGTAGGTTTGGGGCTGAAATGTATTGATTTTTGTAGGAAACAACAGAATTAAATCCTCCTGTAAGTGAAAAAGCCAATTCAGCCTTAACCATAAAGCTGCTAGCAATGACTCCACAAATATATGGAATATAATAATGATGATAATTATTAAAGATAATAATACACTAAAGCCTCGCTAATGACTCAGAGGCTGCTTACTAATTACTGCATTTTGTGTATAAACAAGCCAGAATAATGCCTCACAAAATACACTTTGTTCCATTATTTTGACAACTCTCGTTTAGTTTTAATTATTTATACTCCATAATATACCAGTCACTCTGCTTGGGAGGGTTGTGCAGAAAGAATGAAGCTCTAATAATTTGGTATGTCAGTATTTGCTGGAAGAGGGAGGGAGGAAACCAGGATGTGTGCAGATCAGTTAAGCACAAAGTTGTCATCCAAAGTATTATGTCTCTATAATGCATTTGACCAGGGGCCCTTGGATCCTCATGGAGAACTCCCAGAAGCCGAGCCTGCTGAAGGCCTGATGCTGATTCTCCTGAAAAATCAAATGGTTTAAGAAATAACAATAAAAGTGAAGTAGTTTTCGTGCCCAAATCAATTTTTAACATCAAATCAATATTTTTTCCACCATCACAAGGGCTAAAAGTTTGGGTTTAGTTTAAATGTGAGCTATGATTTTTACATAATCACTTGATTCCCAGAGCTGGCGTTCCCTCCAGCCCCCAGCCCACCTCCCCTCTCCCAGTGTTGGCCACACTCTTGCAATGGAAGATGCTTGTGGAAGAACTCGGCATTAGTTTAGCTCAGTTTGCCAGCCACAGAGAGTCCTGCAGGGTGCGTGTTGCAAGTGTCATGGTGTTTGCAAAGAAAAAAAGGCCATTTCCATTGGAGATTTGCCAGCAAACTGGCGCTGTCAGCCCTCTCCTAGCTCTCTGCGAGCATATGGATCAGTTGCAGTAACTCACTGTATCTGGGAGTGGAATAACATACTGCAAGAATGCTCCGTATATGATAGTATGCTCCACTGGGCTGGTTCTCTAAGGGGCCTGTTGTGAGAAGGAAGAAAGGGATATTGCACAGAGCCCACAGCGTGTGGCAGGAATGGGAGAGCCACACATATCCCAGGGCCACCCTGCACACCCCAAAGCATCCTTCTTCCCCATGGGATTTGGGCTTTCCACACCAGTGTGGGGACTGGGAGCACTGCTGGCTGGCAGTGGATGACCGCTGCTCCTCCAACAGTGGGGTCACAGGGGGAGGTGGCCTGGGGTGGTGGGAGGCTTCAGGTCTGCACGCCTTGAAGCCAACACTGGTGCTGGAGGCTGAGACCGGCTTTTCTCTGCTGAATGAGAGAGTGTCGGGAGATGCAGGTTCTGCAGGAGCGAGGCCCCTGCTCCAGGGTCGATCGGCACGACGGGAAGCATCCCTCTCCAGGGCTGGGCACCAGGAGCTGTGCGGGGGGGACAGGAAGCTGCTTGGCACCGTCCCGTGTTGCGAGGAGGCCAAAACCGGGCACGGTGAGGGGCAGAGGAGACGCGACAAGGTCCGCACCAGCCAGCGGGAGCCGGTCTCACCCTCGGTCTGCCGCTGCCCCGGCGGCTGCCGCAGCCTTGCCCTGAGCGGGTGGGCTGGGGCCGGGGGCTGCCCGCCCGTCCTGCCCCCTCGCAGGCGCCACTGAAGGGCTCCAGCCCCTCCGGTGCCGGTGCCGGTGCCGCCGGGGGGAGCCGCCCGGCCCCGCCACGAACAATAGCGGCCCCGGCGCGGGGCGGTGCGGAGCGGGGCGGGCCGGGGGCCACCGCCCGCCCCCCCGCCCGCCCCGTCTCCGCCCCCCGCGCCAGAGGCACCGCCGCCGCCACCGCAGCCGGGTCCATGCCCGCTGGAGCCCCCGGCTGCCGCCGCCCGCACCCCCGGCATGGACGTTCGGTTTTACCCCTCCGCACCCACCGCCGTGGGCTCCCTGCCTGGCGCCGACCCCACTTGCCTCGGGCCGCTGGATTATTATCACTGCAACAAGGTACCGGCGCGGCGGAGCCCAGCGCGTCCCGCCGGGGATGGGAGCGGAGCGGGGGGAAGAAAAGTGCCGCCGGCGGCTGGCTCCTGCGGGAGGGAATTTTGAAAGTGGTCTGGAAGCGGAGCGGGAAGAGCCGGCGGGTCCCGGCCCCGGCGGGGCGGGGGAGCCCGAGCCAGCGGCGCCGCTCGGGGCAGGCTGGGAGCGGTCGCGGCTCTTCGGGGCTGTTTTATTTCTGCCATCGTGGGTTTATTTCGTGTTTTTCCCCCGGGAGCGCTCGGCCCGGAGCAGGGTCCGTGCGGACTCGGTTGTTGTGGTTGTTGTCGGGCACTTTGCTGGTTGTTGTTGTTGTTGTTGTTTGCTGAGGTGTTTCGCACCTTGTTTGCGGGGCTGCGGAGCTGCCGCTCTGAGGTTACCGGTACCTCCGGGTCTGGTTTGGGGTGCGGGCTCCCGGAGCACCAGCCCGGCGGGGAGAGGTCCCGGACCTGCGTTTTCCCCGCTCACTGCAGCCGCAGGGCAAAGCACCCAGTTCTTGTAACGAGAGAGGGACCCGCAGGGGACATTTGAGAGCAAGGGAGGTGCTCTAGGAAATTTCCTTCATCCCGGAGGAGACGAACGGAGGGGATGGATGCTCTGCTCCGCGGATGAGGAGTTCTCCGAGTGCCGCCTGTGTTGGTGAACAGCGCTGAGGGCTCGTCAGCGAAGCTTTAGGAGTCAGAGTCCTTTGGAGGACCGAGACATGCCCCCGGCTGCATCCTCCCGGTCCAGCCTCGGGGAATCGCACTGATAAAAGTTAATAAAGGGAGGAAAATGCTCTCCTGCGTGGGGACTGCAGATCGGGGTGCCCTCGGCTCGGGCCTCTGTTGTGGTACTTCGGGATCAAACTCTTTAGAAACAAGAGGAAGGAAACCTATGCGGCTTCCCAGAACCAGCACATTAATCTTTACTTGCCAATGTATGTATTTAAGTGTTCTCCATCATTTGGGCTATCTCTTTTTATTAAGCTATAGCAAACCTCAGCGTTTGTGTTTATTTTGAGATGCCTGATTAAGCTGAAAGGAAACAACTTAAACTGATTTCTTCTGCACCCTCGTACTGCTCGTTTCAAACTGGTTTATTACCATTGCCGTTGCTCTTAAATTGCTAAATAAACTCTTAAAATACTAACGAGAGCCGGGTCACCTGGGAGCAAGTCGGCCGCGCCGCTGAAACGGCAGCCTGCAAAGAGTGTGAAAGCTGGAAGTCCGGGATCGTGTGAGCGTGAGCCGCTGGGAGCTGCGGCACCCCCAAATCCTGCTGGCTTTAGGGACTCGGGTTTACCAAGAAGTTGTTAGATGTGAACATCGCTTTAGTTTGTTTCCCAGTTTTCCGTGTGGGAGCTGGGTCTTGCACGCAGCACCGCGGGCCCTGCCATGGCTCGGGCGCCCTCAAGCAGCTCCCACCCGAGCCTTGGGGCGCACACACGGGCCCCCACATCGGCCGCTCATCCGTGGCCTGAATCCCTGAGATTAGTCCCGGATTAGGCGGTCTCAGTGGATCGGAGGGTCCTTGCTGCTGCGCGGTGCTGCAGCGGGAGATGGCATCTTCGGGGTCTGCAGCGAGCACAGCCCTGGAGAATGAGGAGTGCGTTTCCCCAGGGTGGACGGGACACCCGAGAGGAGCACCCCGGTACTGACCACTGCCACCAGATGCTGCTGTTGCCACTGCTACAGAGGATCTTGAGGCAGCGGGAGGAAGGAAGTGACTTACCTTTTCTGATATTCAGGGCTCTCTTTATTTCTTCTTTTCTAAGTTACCAAATGTCATTGGCTTGTGCACGTTTCTCTGTGGGATGAGGCTGCTGGAAAGAAGTCAGAGATGAAATGGGTCGACTTTTCTTTCCTGGCCGAATGCAGGTAGAACAGTTTTACCTTCAGCATCACAGCATGGTCCAAACCTATTGCCTGCTGCCTTCTCTTCAGGGAGCTTCTCCAGCCGGTGCAGGGTGCTGTATGGCTGAGGATCACCACCAGCACTTCATTACCTTGTGCTCACTATGGAGAGTGCTGCCTCATGCTTCTTGGAACTGCATGGGACCCTGTGGGAAACTCCAAAACTCACACTGGTCCCAACCCCATCACTCCCATCCAGTGCTGGTGGCTCATCCCAGAGCTGGGCTCAGCCAGTGTCTGCCTCAACACATTTCCACTTAAAAAAGCTACAGAGGAGGGGAGGGTGGGCTGGAAAAATCCGTTCTCCTGCTACTGCATGCAGGTATCCCGGATGAAATCCATCTTTACGAAGGACCTGGGCAAGAAGCACTTACAGGCTCTTCACTGTCCTCCCACTTCACCAAAGGTGCTTTAAAGCCCTTCAGTTTAAAGGCCTTATTTTGTGCAGGTTCAGCTTGATTTTTCCCTAAAAGGTGCTTTGTTTATGTCTTTATTTATTGGGGGTGGAGGCAGAGAGGCTGGGAGAGGCTGTGCAGTGTCACTGGGTATAAATAACTGGCTGAGAGCAGGGCAAAGCTCTGCCTGCACACCCCTCACCAGCAAGCTTACCGGGTAGATGTGCTTTAGCCCAAAGCATCCTGAAATGTTAATGTGATTGGTTTGTGCACTTACTGAACATCATATTGTTACCGTGAGGTCTGTGAGCTTGCCTGCATGCTGCAGCAAGCCACAGTTTCTCTTTGCAGCTACAGAGGTGCCTATTGTGTATCAGCATTTCCATTTTTAAAAGGACAAGGGATGTTTAGAGGGATAATGAAATGGGAGCGTGCGTTCAGCCAAGGCATGCCCACAAGAAGGGTATTTGTACCCTTTCTTTAACTGCTTTCTGGAGCTTTCTAGAAGGGCTGGCCACTGGGAGGGAATGGTGTGGGGGAGCAAGGGGCTGGACACCCGTGGGTGGAGATGGCAGTCCCTCATGCCTCAGGCAGGGTAAGAAGGAGCCTTCCCCTCTGCTGAATGTGTTTGGGGTGTGTGTGTGTGGGGGGGGATGAACTGGGCATGTTGGTGGCATTGAAGCAGGACAAATGGATCCCCAGTGTGGGTGATCCCACATGGAGCAGCTTGCCATGGGAGCTGGGAAGTGGGGCTGACCCCAAACTTCCCTGTACCTGGTGAGCTGTTGCTCACAGCCTGCAGGACTGGTGCTCCTGTGACCGGTGCAACTGGTTTATACAGTTGCACTGGGCTCAGCCCAAGGTACAGGGGTGACATGGAGCACCTTCCCACAGCCACCCAAAATCCTCCCTAGGGCATGCTGCAACCAGCATTCCCATGCCTCTCACCTCCTCCCCATGAGCTGAATCCAGGACCTGCTCCACCATTGGAACTGCACAGCAGAAACACCTCTCATGCATTAGGTCGTCAGCCACAAGGGACTGGGGAGGTTCAGCTGAAAGTGGTGCCATCTCTGCAGGGAGCCCTTGTCCACACTGTGACGCCCGTGTCTGCCATTGGCCTCCCAAGCCCCACGGAAGGGAGCACCTACCTCCCTTTTGGATTCCTCTTAAATATGGGCCTAAAGCCCCTTTGTCCCCTCTGGCTTTTCTCCTGCGGTGTTGGTACCTGCTGCAGCCCCCCTCCTGCTCCCTTGCTGGTGATGTGGAGCTTTGGCAGGGTCTCTCTGCTGCTGGGTGTTGTGATGGTGTTACAGCACAGGCAGCACAGCCCTGCACCACATAAGGGGGTTGTTGCTCTGGGCTGAGATATTTTCATATCCCTTCAGTTGCTTTGTGAAAATCTGGATTTTTTCCCCACTTCACCTCAAAGGAGACTATTTACATCTTTATTTCACAAGAAGTAAACAATGGAAAAATGCATACAGTTTTATAACACAGGGTTTGTTCTGCTCTCAGCAGAGCTTTAGCAGCGGGTCTGGTGTGCAGCTGATACACCATCAAGGACTTTCCTAGATCTTAAATTGTTTAGGTCCACGAAGTAAGAGAGGGAATTTTCCCTTTTCAGCCTTCACTTTTGCAAGGGAGGCTTATGGCAGGAATCTTGCCTGAGCACAGCACAGCATCGCATCCTCTTTCACACAGTGTGTGCTGCGATGCAAGAGGAGTGATCCTGCTCCCCAGGGGCATCTCTGGGGGAGTGAATTAACGTCTCTGTGTTTCTCCTGCAGAGACAAATTTCAATATACATTCTTCTTAGTGGCTTCTGGTGTTTCGATGCTCAGGCTTGGTTAGCATGATGCCTGATTTCCACTTAGGGCAATGACTGATGGGAGGAGAAGGGCCCAGCCTGGGAATACATAATCCTTGTGGAGCAAGCACAGTGCTGTGACACTGGGAGTACCCATGGGCACCTCCAGCAGCTAATGGGAGAGACGTGCTGGGGAGGGCTGTTAACCCTGGACCGTTCCTGTAGGATTCATCAGCACCATCAAAACTTGTCCCAGATCTTTCTAATAGGGCTCCATGGCTTTACATCTCTGCACACCCCCTGTGGCTTGCCTTTTAGGCTGATAAATTGGTAAAACCCCCTGTTTTGCCAATACACCATCATAAATCATGGATAATTAAAATCTGCTGGTCATGAGATGAGTATTAATCTGCAACCACTGCTCTCTTAAGAACACTTCAGAAACAGGATCTGAGCTGCTGGAATGAGCCGGGTTTGATGTAGTGAATGTATTTCTGTGGAGCACTCTGTTTTGTTTTGACTTTTACCATCAATTGTACATTGCAGAGACAAACAGGCTCCCTTTTTCACTGCTCCAGAACTGCTTTGCTATTCTGCAAGATAAAATGAATTCTTTTCCTTTCTACTTTCTAAGCCAGCTTGGTTCTGAAGGAGCATAAATCCTTCTTTGGAGATGGAGGATTTTGGATGGGGAACAAAGTCCAGCAAATTTTTAATTTGGGGCTCATTTTATTCTCATTTGGCAGCTCCTGTGGATTTGC
This sequence comes from Pezoporus occidentalis, assembly GCF_034315485.1. Classification (NCBI taxonomy): domain Eukaryota; kingdom Metazoa; phylum Chordata; class Aves; order Psittaciformes; family Psittacidae; genus Pezoporus; species Pezoporus occidentalis. Next base: position 333,495 of record NW_026916192.1, read on the forward strand.
AAATGTGGATTTTTAAGTTTTTAGGCCCTGAATATGGGCAAGGGCTTCCTCTGACAAGTGTTTGAGCCACTCACTGGGACAACCCTGCTTTCTCCAGAGCCATCTTTGATGGGCTGCACAGCAGAAAGCGTTTGAAGCTCCATTTAGCCTTAGGCTTTAAGTCAGGGATTGGGAGCTAAATAATGAATGCCCATCCATTCATAGAAATTGTTGTTCTCTCTGTGTATGCAGAGGGCAGGCTTTAATCTGGATGTTTTTGGAACAACGGGAGATATTTTGAAGGCCAGTCTGGCTTGTGTATAACCACATGTTTGTTGAGGCCAGTTCCGAATAACCTTGTCGAGGGCCTGATCCGTGAAGTCCTTGTAGCAGAGGAGTCATCACAAGACCAAACACTGAAGATCACAATCTTGCAGGTTTCTCTGATTCATTTATGATGCTTTGAATCAGTTATAAACATTACCTCCTAAATCAGTGGTCCAAAGCCCATTGCGTTATTACCATGGGGCAAATCCATGTACATCTTTGGACTTACCCCTCTGAGCTTGCAACAGGCACCAGGATCAGGCTGTGCATCCATAATGAAGAAAACATTCTGCTGATCAATTGTGTTTTGCTTATAACAGATCAGAGCATCCCATAGCTTGTATAGTGCGTGGCTGCTGCTTGCTCAGGGCGGTGGGGAGAGCATTTCTAACCCTGGCAGAGCTCCTCCAGGGCTCTGCTTTTGCTAGCTGTAAGAATGGGTGCTGCTGGCTCCTTTCCTGCTGGTTGGTGTCACCTCATTGTCATCAGATTTCTGCAGCAATTGCAGAAAACCCCCTATTTTCCTTCTGCCTTCCCTTTGCATCTCTCTGCTGCTGGATACCAGGAGCAGGAGGTGAGGACTGCTCCTGCCTGAGCTGGAGCATGGTGTGCTAGGGAGGTTATCCCTGTAGGTGCACAATTGTTCCCTATTACCTTTGTGCTCATCTGTTTGGGTTTTTTTAGCAAAACGAGCTCTAAATGCTTTTACCATAAGTTGGGTTATATCTTTCAGTATAAATGAAGCATATAATTGTGTTTTCTTAACAGCTCTACATTAAAAATAAGTTATTGTGCTGCTAATGTGTTTTCCTTGACAGTTTTCCATCCAGTGAGTGCAAGGGTTCTGTCTGAAGCTGTTGTGCACCTCCCTCTCTGCCTCTTCTTCCTATGTTACTCTGCATTTCTCAAGTCGGGGTAAAGTGTTAGCGTGATTCCAGCTTTGATCCCATTAATTCCTAATTGGAGGTTTGAGCTCTAATGTTCCACCTCTGTGATTTTACACACACGTTTTCAAGTAATTAAAGCCTAGACTGGGGGATGCACAGTTCAGCTGCAAGGGGGAGAAAATGTGCAACAAAACTTACTGAGACATCTGATCAAGCCACTCAAAAAGCCCCAAAGTGCTTGAAAATGGTGCTAAATTGCCTGGGTTTGCACTTACAGGACCAGATTTCAATATTTTAATCATCTGCATCCCCCCTCCTCTTTCTATTGTTTCCTTCTGGTGGTTTTGTTCTGATGGATGCCATTTCTTCTTTGAAAAATGGCATTGGCTGCTGCGTTGCCTGCAGGCAAAAATCTTTGCATTATGCCACAGAATCTCTCTCCTCCACTGTAATGTCTCGCGCTGATTGGGTGACCTCCGCAGATATAATTAAATCTCTTCCGGACACCGTGTGGTTTCAGTTCAGCTCTGAGGCCAGTGTAACTGGTAGAGAAGTGTTAAATTAGGGCCCTGGACCACTCATTGTTATTATGGGGAGATTCTTTGAGCACTGGTTTATGCTGGTTGCAGCTGCACGTGGCTTCTGAGAAGCCTTCTCTGCAGAAATGGGGTGGTTTTGGTCTGAGGCAGTTTCTTGACCTCTAATTGCAGCCTGGACGCAGGAGGCTGGATCACACAAGTGTTGAAAATGGGGACACTGTTTTGTATTTTCTGTTGGTTTAAGGGCCAGCCTCTTGCTCTCATGGTGCTTTTATTTTTTCCCTGTGTTTTCTTTAACCTGTGTTTTGATGCTTCGAGGGCTGGAGCAGCTCTGCTCTGGAGCCAGGCTGAGAGAGCTGGGCTGGGTCAGCCTGGACAAGAGAAGGCTCCTGAAGGGGAGACCTGAGAGCAGCTCCAGTGCCTAAAGGGGCTGCAGGAAAGCTGGAGAGGGGCTTGGGACAAGGGATGTAGGGACAGGCCAAGGGGAATGGCTTGAACCTGCCAGAGGGGAGACTGAGATGAGCTCTTAGGCAGAAGCTCTTCCCTGGGAGGGTGCTGAGGCGCTGGCACAGGGTGCCCAGAGAAGCTGTGGCTGCCCCATCCCTGGCAGTGTTCAAGGCCAGGTTTGGACACAGGGGCTTGGAGCAAGCTGCTCTAGTGGAAGGTGTCCCTGCCCGTGGCAGGGGTTGGAACTGGATGAGCTTTAAGGTCCCTTCCAACCCAAACCATTCTATGATAAGGACCTCATGATTTAGCAGGAGCTAGAAAAGGAGGGATGGATGATAAAACTTGCTGCAGCTCTGCCCTGAGTCCGTCCTCCTGATGCCCATCTTCAGTTCCAGACAACTGAAGCCTCCAGTCACTGCCCTCCCTTTCATCCAGGTTGCGCTTCCCCAGGACTGTGCTGTGCATGTGGATCCTGTTCCCCCTCAGCAGTGGCAAGGAGTGGTTTTTGTTTTCCTATGGGATTAACTGGATCCCATCAGCAGGTTTTTCTTCCTGCAAAACCTGCCTGTGACTCAGAGTTTCCATTCCCATCTGGACTAAGGGAGGCTCCATCCCCTTTCTCCCATCTGCCTGCCTGCACACTGCACTTCTCTTCTTGGCTTTAGAGAAAGCCGACATCTTCCTCTTCATCTCTTTTTTGCTTCCAGGGAGGAGTCTGTGCTTGCCTGTGGTCAGGGGTTGGGAGATAAGGATTGTCTTGTGTCCCTGCCATTTATTCTCTGTGTGAACTGGGCTGGGTCTCTGTCTCCAGTGGGTTATGTCAGGGTACCCAGGTATTTGGGAGTTATTTTAGGAATAATTTGAGCCATCCTGAGTGCTGAGCAACCATTGCAGAAGACCTGGGTCCTTGGAGAGGTGCACCCCAAGAGGCTTCTCTCTTCCAAAGACATGGACATCCACATTTATACCTGTGAAAGTTCCACCTTTCCATCCTGATTTATGGAGTAGTTTATTCCCTGAGCATCTCCTCCCTCTCCCTGGGAAGGTGGTAGGGCTGTGCAGCTCATCAGGGCTTGTTAAGCTGATGGGAAACCCTGAAGTGCAATGGTTTCAGTGTGAGGAAGCACCCTCTGTAGGGGAGGAGATGGAGCAGGCAGTGGGACAGAGAGCTTGGTTTCACTGCAGCTTGTCCATGTGGGGAGCTGGTGGACCCCAGTCCTGCTCCTAGCAGCGTGCAGGCTGAGCATCTTTCTCCCCCAAAAGCTGGTCAGTGATGAGCTGTTTTGCTCCATCTCCACCATCACCTTGCCTCTACACCATGGGGAAGATGCTGCCAAGGGCCTTCAGAGCAGGGGAATTTGGGAGCTCCAGGTCTCCTTGGCTGATGCTGCTTTCTGGCTCTGAATTAAAAGACTTTTTATTTGATCACTTACAGTTACTGAACCCTAAAATAAAGGTGATTGTTTTTTCTCTGTCAAAAATATAACAGTTTAGGTCCATTCCATATCTCTCATTTTCCACGGGGGCTTCTTTGAAGAGTGGGTTTTCTGCACCCTGGAAGAGTGATGTGTTTGTAGGGAACTGAGTTTCTAATTTCTAGTGTCAGAAGAGGGGCGGTGTGCCCCAGAGCCCTTAGTGAAAAGGAAAGAAACTTGGACAGGGTGGAAATTCAATTTATGAAAACTTTAGAGGGAGTTTCCTCTGGAAACACTTAATTGAATGATCTTGGTTTGTCCCAGCTGATGCAATGGGCACAGACTGCGTCTGGAAGAGGGAAAAGCAGAAATACTGGAGGGGGAAACATGAACCACAGAAGCTGGGGCTTGCTGTAGCACTGGGAAATCTGTGTTACCCCAACAGGATCCTGCTCTGTTTGTCCCTGTTAAAGCCAGGGAGGCAACTTTTCCCCTGATGTGTTATCTTGTCTCGCAATAGCATTCAAAGGAGAAGAAGAATGTGCTGTTAAAAATATCAAACTTTGGGGAATGGCTGCCAGACTTGACTGCTGATAAGCGTTGTTGATTGAAGATCAAACAGCCCTTGAAGGAAAAACCTTCCAGCAAGCGCCATGGAGCTAACCCTGCAGCCAGACAGTGAGGTCAGGCAGGATTCAATCTGGGTATATTTAAGAGCCTGTGTTGGAATTACAGTCTGGGCTCCTCCACCGCAGACGGACGTTGGTGACACAGTGGGCTTAAACCTGATAAATCTGTTAAAGCTGAGAACGTTTTTTAGATGCCAAGCAAACCAGAGTTATGTTTTCATTATTAGGTGGTAGTTTTGTTGGGGGCTTTTTCCGCCTCCTTCAGATAAAGACCTTGCCCAGGAGGAAAGGCTGTGGGTCATGAAGTGAACTGAAGACCAGTGGCATGTGTTAACTAACTGACAACCTGTATTACTGTGTCAAGGTGGCAAATTAATTGTGGGTGGCCATCTGCTTGCAAACCACATTGTTCTGTCCTGGATGTACCAAACGGTACATGTGGAGTATTCAACTCTTTGATTTAAAACAGCCCAAAGCATAGGTGTTTTGAAAACTACGTTAAATCATGTTTTCCGCTAAGGGTTGGGCTTTGAAAGGGGGAAAATATGACTGAAATGGTCTTTCTAGTTTCATAAACCACCAGCCCTTTAAAACAGGGTGGTTGGCATGTAGTGGCCTTCATCTGGGGGAGGCCAAACCCTGGTGGGAATAACAACATGTAACTTGAGGCATCAGTGGAAGCTGGGTACCACATTTGCATGAGAGCACAAAAGAAACAAATACGTGTTAAAAATCATAGCTAAGGCTGGAAGGAACCTCCGGGAGTGTATTTAAAATACTTCCAATTGTACCTTCTGGGGTTGAGATGGCAGGAGACAAGAATATCAATATCCAGCCCACATCAACTGCAAGCCATAGATTTTCTGCTCTGGTCCAGTGAGAGTCTCAGTGGTGACGGCTGCAATCAGATGCTAAATAGGAAGTGGTAATAAAAAGGACTTTAGTTAGAATTAGTAAATGTGAAATGCCTCATCCCTTGGAAAACATGCAGTATTGACTGAGATTTAGAAACACATCCTGTAGGAGCAAGGATCCAGATTGCAGGCTCCAGAGCTGGCTCTGGCATCCTTTCCCTGCATGTATTACTATTCCTGTTAGAGTGCAGGGTTTCATTTATTTCAGTTTTTGCCTGGAAAGGTCACAGTGTGCAACTGGAGAGGAAACCAGTGAAGAGCTGGGAACAAGGGCAGCCCCATCCAGAACCATCATCCACTTCTCCCACTCCTGCACTGGGATGTCACATGCATGCAGCTTCCCCTCTCCCAGGATGTGGACTGGGCTGGAGTCACACAAAGTCCCTTTGTAACATTCCTGCCATGTCCAGCTGCACTGGAAACCTGTTTTCGTTCTGGTGTTGGTGATATCTAAGGGCTTACTTCCCGAATGAGAGGTGCTGCACATTAAACCTGTGTGATAGAGAAGAACGTGCCCCAATTCAAGTATAACTTCTATAAACTCCCAGAGCAGAGCCTGGGTACTGAATTTCAGGGGATAGAGGCAGAATCTAAATGTAAAGATGAGGCAGTCATTAACAAAACAGGATCCTTGTATCATGGGCAAATCCAGCATTATAATGGAAACTTTTCTGATTTGAGTCTGAATAAGTCCTGTTATCCAGAGCTGCTCTCCAGGAGCTGCATGTGAAGCCATAGATTCCTTTCCCATTTGCAGTTAATTGTCTGGGAAATGGGGATTTCAACATCCTCTTCTTGTTCTTCTCTTCTGAAGCTCAACTGGGGCTTCTCGTTTGCCCCCCGTGTTGGAAGCCTTGGGTAGCTTGGAGGCAGGAAGAGCATGCTGCTGGATATGGGGCTTTAGCTTGTGTCGTCATCGTGCCATGAGCCCAGGGACGGTGCCAGCTGGGAAGGGACCCTCTGCTTGGCAAATAAAAGGTCTCGAGTGCAGGCTGCCTCCTTAGCAGAGTTATAGCAGGAAGGCTGCAGGACCCAGAGGTTTCTGAAGAGCTCTATGCCTCTTCCCAGCACTAGGTCACCAGGACAGAGTTATTTTTCCCTGTGTTTTCTTTAACCTGTGTTTTGATGCTGTGAGGGCTGGAGCAGCTCTGCTCTGGAGCCAGGCTGAGAGAGCTGGGCTGGGTCAGCCTGGAGAAGAGAAGGCTCCTGAAGGGGAGACCTGGGAGCAGCTCCAGTGCCTAAAGGGGCTGCAGGAAACGTGGAGAGGGGCTTGGGACAAGGGCCTGTAGGGACAGGCCAAGGGGAATGGCTTGAACCTGCCAGAGGGGAGACTGAGATGAGCTCTTAGGCAGAAGCTCTTCCCTGTGAGGGTGCTGAGGCTCCGCAGGGCTCCTTATCCAGTGGGATCAGCATCTTGGTCCATGCCTGGGCATTGCTGAGCTCCACAATTAGCGTCTGTGAGGCCAGGGGTGGCTCAGCAGCAGCTGCTCAGCCCTCCCAGCTCGGAGCCCTGTGCCTGACAGCTTTCCCTGCGCTGTGTTTAAGTGGCAGAGGCTTGACTGGAGAGCCTTGATAAAGCAGAGAGCTCAGTCTGACGGGTGTGGGAAGGAGGTGAAAAAGGAAAGCTTAATTCCCTGCTCATCTCAGCCACGACTCAGGTTTCGTTTGCCATGCGGAGGTTTCCCCTCTTCCTCCCTGCTGTCCAAGTGTTGCTCCTCTTGCATTTGCTGTTTGTTTGCTTTCTAGCCTGGGGGCTGCTGCGAGAGGTGTCTCTTTGCTCTGCCGGCTGTTCCTGATGCTTCGTTTTCCTTGCTAATAGCAATTGTTCCTGCCAAAATCATTTGGTGGTGTTATGTAAACCTAGAATCACACGCTAACGCTCTAATCCGGGTGCTCCAAAATGCGCTGGATGGGATTCACCCCATCAGGCACATTGCACTGGAGTCCCCTTGGCTCTGCAGTCACCAGGGTGGGATGCCACCAGCCACAGCATCCACAGCCAGCATCACCATGGTCACTAGTGGCTTTAGTGGGAGCATGACCCTATAAGTCACTCAGGACTGGGATTTAAGCTGTTTGCAGAGCCTGGTACCTGCACAATAAAGCTTGGTTTTGGCAGCGGGGTCTATGTGCTGTTAGGTTTGCAGCAGTGTGGCTGATGCAGTGTGTGTGGTTCTGTGCAGCTTGGTGCATCTCTGCCCCATCATGGTCCCTGGTCAAGGGCCAAGCCTGCTTATGCAGTCCCCATGCTCCAGCTGATGGATTTGAGCTCCTGGAGCATCTTCATGGAGATACTGTGTTCCTGCAGAGACAGAGAGTATGGGCCCTCCTCTGAAGTGTGCATGCTCTCTTGGTGGCAACCAGTTATTTAACTGGAAAGTGATGTTAACAAAAATCTTAATGAATTTCTGAGCAATGCTTAATATGATTTGGCAGGCAGAATTATTTAAAAGAAAAGAGAGAGCTCCACCATTGCTTGTGCCCAACCTCTTCCCCGCACATGCCACTCTGAGATTAAAAAGAGATTAAATCCTGCTGAGCTGGCAGGTGATGCTGATGAACGTTTGGAGGGGATTAGAGCAAACCCATTCCTCCTTCTGATTTAGCTCAAGATTTGAATTCATTGATAAAATTTGCTCAGGTTACATCTCTGAAGCCTGCTCCACGCCAGTGAATCTGCAGGGGTGTAAATGAAGGCAGAACATGTTTCTGGTCCAGAAAGGCCAATGAATTAACCTTTATAAGATTCATGAATGTTTAAGATCACTGTACGTCTATTCTTGTTGTAGTGTCCAGTTAACCCATGCTGCTACAGAATTAAAGGGTGCCTAGGCTGGCTCCTTGGCTGGAGGAACCTGGCCTGATGCTCCTGCTGCACTGCAGTATGGCTGTGAGATGCTCTGCAACAACAGACCTGTGTGTGCAGTATGGCCTATTCACATATTGCTTCAGTCTGAGCCAAAAAATGCCATCTCTCAAACGAGGGATGAAGTGGAATGTGTTCAGGGACTAGATCCAGCCAACGCTGTGTTGGTATCCTGGCTGCTGTTTTTCTTCTGTGGTGGCCTGGCAGTGGGACTAGAGGCTAAAGAGGATGTTCTTGGGAGCCTCCAGCAGCTACTGGACCCTTTGGTATATCTGCATGCATCCTACAGCAGCAGCACAGGGGTGCTGGGACTCCACAGTGTGCTGTTACACTGTGCTCCAGCATCAAAAAGGTTTTCAGAGTGCTGAGACCTACCATGATGCCTGAGCACCCTCTGGGGAAGGAATTGCTCCTCATCTCCATCTAAACCTGCCCTGGTGCAGCTTGAGGCCATTTCCTCTTGTCCCATCCCTTGTTCCTTGGGAGCAGAGCCCAGCCCCCTCCTGGCTCCATCCTCCTGTCAGGCAGTTGTAGGGAGCCATCAGGTCCCCCCTGAGCCTTCTCTTCTCCAGACTGAACCCCCCAGGTCCCTCAGCCGTTCCCCATCACATTTGTGCTCCAGGCCCTGCACCAGCTCCATTCCCTTCTCTGGCCCTGCTCCAGCACCTCAATGTCTCTCCTTTAGTGAGGGGCCCAGAACTGAACACAGGATTCGAGGTGCAGCCTCACCAGTGCCCAGTGCAGGGGCACAATCCCTGCCCTGGCCCTGCTGCCTCAGCGGTGCTGGTACAGACCAGGATGCTGGTGGCTACTTGGCTGCTCATGTTCAGCTCCATCAATGAGCACCCCCAGGTCCTTTTCCATGAGCAGCTTCCTGTGAATATCCTGTGAACCCAAATTCACAGCAACCGCTCAGGGAAGCTGTGGTGCCTCTGGAGGTGCCAGTCCCTGTGTGTCTGCTTGCTTCAAAGCCCCTTGGGCTGCAGCTGCGAAGGGAGCCCAGTGAAGTTTGGCTGCTGCCGTGGAGCTCTTTGCTGTCTCTAATTTGGTGACTTGAATCTCTCATGAAAGAGAGCACTGTCGATGTGCTGTGGGCCAGGAGGAGCACTTATCCCCACTGTGATCTGAAGTTCCAGGCTCTCTACAATAGGACTAAAGTCTGAGATGGTCTGAACATCTGACGGTCTTTTTGCTTTCTCTGAGTTGCTTTGGATTTATACAGCTGTAACAGCACCCACAGACCCCTGCTGATCATTATAGATGTTGGTGGGATGGGTAGGTAAAATGAAGCTCAATGGTAAGTCACAGGCAACTCTGAATACTTTCAAGAACGTAATACTTGGGAATACTTTAGAAAATAACCTTCTTTTGTTTTTCAGGGTACCATTGGAATATAGCTTTTCTAAAAGTAGGGGGAAAGACAGCTTGAAACTAAATATATTATTAAAGAGAGCTTCCTTAAGCTCTGTCATTAAGCAAGAGGGTTTTGAGGCAAGGGTTTTCCAGTTTCCTTATCATGTTGCTGCACAACCTGGTGTGTGCCAATGAGTGTGTCTCCTTCAAGAGGGGCAAAATATGAAGTTAAATTCACCATATGGTGGAGGAGGATGTTTGGTATCCGCTTTTTGTGTGATGATGGTAGTTTGTTTAAAATCAAGTTACCTTTGTATTTGCTTAGTTTAACTTCAACCAGGAAAATAATGGCTGTTGTAATGTCTTTATTAGAGGAATATTGTTTTAAAGCACTTAGGGGTTACATTAGTTGAGTGCAAAATGAATTCCTGCTCTGGAGCAAATAAACCCCAGTGGGGCTGAATGCTGGGAGCTGACAGCTTGATGTGGGGATGTGCTCACAGACGGGTCTCCAGGGGCTGGTTCTTGATGGAATTCATCCCGCTCCTTCTCTTCCCTCCTCCCTTCGCTCACCTTAGTGAAGCAGCATCTCACCCCAGCACGTGGTTACGGCACCGACATCAAACTGGGAGGCACTGCGTGGCATGGGGGGGGGCGGTATCTGAACACAGCCTGAGTGTGAAAGAATCATAGAACCAGTTTGGCTGGAAAAGCCGTTTAAGCTCATCCAGTCCAACCATTCCCAGCTCTGCCAAGGCCACCACTAACTCACGGCACTGGGGCCTCGTCTCCATGGTGTGTGAACCCTTGTGGCGATGGTGCCTCCAGCCCTGCCCTGGGCAGCCTGTTCCAATGCCTGAGCACCCTCTGGGGCAGGAATTGTTCCTCAGCTCCATCTAAACCTGCCCTGGTGCAGCTTGAGGCCGTTTCCTCTTGTCCTAAGGCACCTAAAGGTGCCTGCACGTCCATGTCTGCGCCTCATCCTGAAGCCAGCTCAGCAGAGTTGCAGATGCACACAAGGTATGTGAGCTGAGGCTTCTCAAAGCTTGGCACAGGCTGGTTTTCAGGCAGCATCCAATGATATCATACAGCAAGCATTAGGAGAACAACATCTGGTAGCTCTGCTGTCTACATGCCCACTGCAAACAATTCTTCAGACCTGTGTAAACGTTCAGTTTAGTCACATAACAGTGTGGGAAGGGACTCACACAGTCAAGGCCACCTGCTTGCCTCTTTTTCTTTCACATAAAATAATGAGGATGGTGTTTTGTGTTCGGTTCTGTTTCCAGTGCAATAAGTGACACTTTAAAAGCAGCTAAATGCATTAGGAAGAGAAGTCAGGATCTCTTATTGCAGAGGTGTCAACAGTTTTATTTTAAGCTTAATGTTACAGTAAGCTCATTATCTCCACATTGTAAAACACAGGCAGGGAGGACTTGGATGCCCTGCTGGAGGGGTTAGTTCCTGGCTGTGGGTAGGAGGTGTTTCTTGGGAAGGGCTGTTCATGCAGATCTGGGCTCTGGAGCTCCTGTTCTGCAGCCCCTCACCCCAGCATGGTGGTTTCCAGTGCTGGATGTGGCAGTGCCTCTCCTCTGTCTGAAAGTGCTCAGAGCTGGTGTGAAGCCATGAGAGTAGACATGGTAAAAGTGCTGTGCAAGCTCCAGCCCTGGCGGGTGTCACGGTGTGCCCGTAGGATGCAAACCTCCCAAACTGCAAGGGCCTTGAGCGGTTCACTGAAGTTGGACAGGGCCTTGAGCAACCTGGTTTAGTGGAAGGTGTCCCTGCCCATGGCAGGGGTTGGAACTGGATGAGCTCTAAGGTCCCTTCAACCCAAACCAGTCTGGGATTCTGTGATCATAAGAAAGTACAGTTATTGTGCAAGTGAGAAACTGTGGTTTAATCTCATCTTTAGTTCCAGAAGACCTCTGGAGACATAGATGCCATCAGCATCCTAGACCTATGCTATGCAGGGCTTGATGCAGACACCAGCATTTTGCATCAGGCTGCTGTGTTTCAGCAGCACTGACTTCAGAAGGGGCTCTAAAATAACTAGGATTGGTCAGGCATCCCTGGTGGGTTGCAAAACTCAGACTTCAGACATCAGAGAATCAATCCCACCTCTGAATTCCCTGAGCGCTAGGGTCAATTACCTTGTGATGCAGTCTCCTCAAGACACATGGTTTATGGTTTTACCAGAATCATCAAAGCTGACAAGTTTCATCAATCCTATTCCTTCCTCCCGGTGACCACACGCTTGGTGAAATGTTCACATTCTTCCTTCCTCTTTCTCTCTGTGTGAAATGTCCCACCTTCTTGTGTGGAACACTGCAGAGAGCACATGGCTGCCTGCAATACAGGAGCCCCTGGAGCTGCTCTGGGAGGTGGAGCAGCAGCTCTCCAGGCTTGCAGAATGCTCCCTCTTTAGCACATCATCTTGTTCCTTTTCCTTTTGGAAAACTGGGGAAAAAATTGTTAAAGGAGGAGCTCATCTACTTTCATGCTCATCACATCGCTATGATGATGAGAGGACAGGCTGTGAGAGCTGGGCTTGTTCAGCATCGAGAACAGAAGGCTTCTTCAGGGGAGACCTTAGAGCAGCTCCAGTGCCTAAAGGGGCTACAAGAAGCCTCGAGAGGGGCTTTGGACAAAGGATGTAGGGACAGGCCAAGGGGAATGGCTTTAACCTGCCAGAGGGGAGACTGAGATGAGCTCTTAGGCAGAAGCTCTTCCCTGTGAGGGTGCTGAGGCGCTGGCACAGGGTGCCCAGAGAAGCTGTGGCTGCCCCATCCCTGGCAGTGTTCAAGGGCAGGTTGGACACAGGGGCTTGGAGCAAGCTGCTCTAGTGGAAGGTGTCCCTGCCCGTGGCAGGGGTTGGAACTGGATGAGCTTTAAGGTCCCTTCCAACGCAAACCAGGCTGGGATTCTATGAGAGGGTGATTCTGTGGTAGGAAAGGTGACCACTGAACTGGTAACCACTGACTGCATGGCTTTTGCTGAGCTCCTAAGCAATGAACTTCAGAAATGGAGCAAGGTCCATGTTGTTGGTGAAGATCATGAATTGTATGTCTGTCCTGAGTACACAGAAGCTATAGTCTGTGTGGGAAGGATAGGGCTGACAGAGGCAATTTCCCCAATCCAGTGAATGGCCAAGGCCCTGCTGAGTGGTGGCATCAAGAGATGGCCCCCAACAGGGGCCAGCACACAGAAGTTGACTTGGGTTGGGGTCTCTGCCTCTGCCTACTGATGGGGGAGCTGTGGAGGAGAGGAAGGGGTTAAAATGAATGCAGACTGTCCAATGGGCATAAGCATACATGTGTGAAGACTGACTTCTCTGTTGCATTATGCTATTTTCATACAAAGGATTGCAGGGATCCACTCTGGACCTCTCCAGAGACCCCGCTTCTCTTCCCTGTCCACACATGATGGGGAGTTCCTCCCTGGCATGAAAGAGGTGTTCAGTCTCCATCCAAGGGGCTGTGTCTTGACATTCCTTGATGGATGAAACCTTTTCTGATACTTTGGGACTTCAGCTCGCGTTACCATCTTCACTGATCTTGGGCATCACTTATATTTAACACTTGTTAAATTTGGTATGAGCTGACTTGATTAGAAAAGACAAAAAAGAAAGAAAACCTTAAAACATGAAGCCCAAGAGATGGGTACATTTACGTGCTATTAAGGGGTTATCAGTAGTGTCCAGCTGTGTCTATTGATTCAGTTCCGCAGTCTGAGAAGCCCTGTGTCTTTGTAATGAGTGGCATCTGGTTTCTTCCATCTCCTCTACCCTTTCCTCTTTGCTTGTCCCACCTTTGCTTCAAGAGCCCTGCCAGCTGCATCCATGCAGACAAGAGGGAAAGTTGCCCTGAGATATCCATGCTTTGGAGAAGCTGTTGGACTGGTCAGAGCCCTACAGCCCCAGAGTGTTGGAGGTACAACAGCTCCTAGTGCTGCTCCTACAAGTGTCATGAGGCTGCGGCCTGAGGCCAGGATGAGGGGCCTCGCCTGGAAGGTATTTGTTTACAGACTTCAGTTTGATCCCTCTGCAGCTCCTGCCACAGAGCCTTGATGATGGTGAATGCTTCTCTCCACCGAGTCACTTTGAGCGGTGAGTTAAATCACTGCAATTTTTTCGCCTCCAGTATTCAGTGTTCTGAGCTAAATTAGAATAGAAACCTTTTCCAACCGTTCCTTTTAATAAAGTATTTAGTTAATAGATGATGCATAGCTCACAAAGCTTGCAAGTATCTGACACGGGCTATCATAATATTATGATATTTAACAGCAAAACCTACTGCATTATCAACTTACCTCTATAGCATGGAGGAGGCAACAGCTGAGGCATAAAAACTAATGCTTCAGTATGACAGAGCTAAAATTGAACTTGGCAATTACCGCGTGCATGATTCGCAGTATTGTGAAGTGAAGCTACTATATAAATCAGCTCCAGTAATCACAGGGTTTAAAATTAGTCAGTTACTATTAACTCTGCCAGTGTTAGCATATGTTCGAGAATTATAGAAGTGAAAGGTATGGAATATCTAAAGTACAGGTTTAAAGTAAACCACTTGAACAAGCTCCCAGTGGGAGGACTTTAAGTTCATGCAGAAGTAAGGTTTTGGGTACTCTGAGAAAGGTTTGTGGAACATATTTAATTGCACATTGCAGTGTAATCTTTTGAATGCTTAACATCCTTCAGAAAGCACCTTTTCATGTTCCCAAAGACTTTCACAGTTCACAGAGGGGAGAGTGATGATTGAAGTTAATTTTTTCTCCCTTCAGGTTTTTTTTTCCTGAGCAGTGCTATTCAAATAGGCTGCAGAGCTCTTCAATGCCAGGCACAGAAAAAAGGAAACAGCAGGATAATGTTTTAAAATCATTATGGGGAAGTGAAAGGCTGCTCTGAGCACAGCACAGAAATTAGCAACTGCTATGATTGCTGAATTCTTATTCAATGCAAAATTCATGGAATTTGCTGCTATGGAAAATAAGGGAGTCAAGTTATTTAATAGGATTCTAAATTAGGTAGGGTGCACAAATATTTTAGGTGGGACACAGAGCTGTGTGTTGCTGTAGGGGACCGGAGCTGGGAGCAGCTCTGCTGGGTCAGATGGCTGCTTTTTGTCCAGCCCTGTCCCCTCGCTCCTTTGGTTCATGGTAACGTTTTCAACTTGATTTTTGAAGTGACACTGTTTGGGTCTTGGGGAGATGTGGCTGAAGCAGGGTGAGGGTAGGTGACTGCCTTGCTACAGGGCTTGTGCCCCTCGCTCAGGCCTTGCTGCATCAGGAGGATGCGCAGTGATGCAATTCTGAAAGAGGTGCATCCAGTGTTAGAGGGATGGCAGAGGAGATGGCACAAGTCCCCTGGGATCCCTCAGCCTGGTCTGGGCTGCTGCAAGCAGCTGCTGGAGGATGCTTCTGGCACTTAATCCCGTTTTGAATGCCTCAGTCCTTGGTTTCTCCCTCCCTGCACCCCATCCAGGGAAGGCAGGCAGCCCTCTGGTGAAGTTTCCCAGCTGGATGCTTTTCCTGCTGGTGAATCCAAACCCACATTTCCTTAACTTCATCCATAGTTCAAGCTGGTCCTGCCACACGCAGGCAACATCCCCTGTGCTCCTGCTGGCAGTTCCTATCCCTCTTTTCTCTCTTTCTGTGTCTGACCTTCAGATTCTAACATAAGTCATGATGACTTTTGTGGGCTTTCTTTTTCCGCACTTGCCTGTTGTCCATAGAGCTTTGTTCAGTTACAGCCACGTCTGGTTCCAGAATAGGCAACTTGTGTCTTGTTTCTAACTCCAGTGAAGTGGAAACGTTTCAGCAAATCTGTGCTTTAGTCTTTCTTTACTTTTAGTCCCCCCATGTGTCCTAATTATTTAGTGCAACTCATTCAGCCAGAGTTTTTGAAGATGCTCATGCTCTGGCAGGGAGAAAGATCAGATTAGACTGTCTTTTCTCTCTTTCTCCTTTTTTCTCCTTTCTTTCTCTCTCTTGCTTTTAAAAATAGAGAAATAAGAGGAGGACTCTGCTATTCTGGCAAGCAGCACACAGAAAAATGCTTTGTTAATCACAGTGCAGCCTGATCAGGTGGAGAGATGGAAAAGTTAACACCGAGGCTGTTTGGGTGCTGATCCAGGGCAGCACCCGCACGTGATAACAGAGTTAAGTCTCTCTGAGATAAAGACTGAAGACTGTGAAGGTCACTGTGCACACATGAACCTATTTGCCATCATGTTGGGGGCTTTATATTTTGGAAATAGGCTCTGTTATTTGTCTCACCAGCAGGAAGACGTTACCTTATCAGTCCCAGATAAAACTTGCTGCATTCCATTAAAGGCTTTTGAAATACATAATTCTCAATTGGCTGATACAGGGTAAATTGCCACCATTCTCTCTGCCAGTAACTTTAAGATTCACGAAGAATTTATCAGTACATTTAACACTTCCATTGGAACTCTATTTCTGAGGTTATGGAAATGAGCTACAAATGAAAGTCACAACTCAAAAAGCAGGAAACATGCCTGTAAGCGAGGAAAAAGCTGTCACTGGCATTGTGAAGAAAGAGAGGTATAAATAGGGCATTGGGTTAGAAAGCAGGAAATCTGCGTGCTGTGGGTTTTACTTGGAATTTCTTCTGGTGACCCTAGATAAGATTGTTAACCCTTAGCTCTGCAGACGTTTGTATGTGCTCATTTATGGGCTCTGCTTCTGGCTTTTGGGATTGTCTGCATGAGCTAACTCTCTGAAAGCGTCGCCACTCCATCAATCATGGGTGTGTGGTTTTCATGCTTAGCGAGGATCACTTCACCAAAGAGACTGGATTTCTCAATATTTCCTGTAGAATTTAGTCTTGTCCTCGCACTGCATGGCCTGGGGAGAGACAGTGAAGGGTCTGTCCTCGCAAGCAAGGAGGGGGATTGTGTCACAGATGTGGTGTCAGTTCCTGCTGCAGATGAGCTTAATGCAGTCGCTGACCACAACTCCAGTTTAATTTTACAGAGAAGGTAAAATAAATAGTTTAAATCAGGGAGAGTTTTTATATATCCATGGTAGACTCAAAAGATCCTTCCATGGGAACCAGTGCATGGGTACCCATGTGTGTTGGTCCTTGCTTGCAGCCTGCACAGAACCAGGGCTGTGTCCTGGGAGATGTAAAATCCCAGTTTCCAGAGACAGGCACATTTCTGCCCAAAACACACTATGGTCTTACAGCCTCCTATCAGCTGCTGAGTGTGTAGCGTATCAGCAGAACATGATCTGGTATTTGTCAACCCTGTCTATATAACTTTGTTCAAAGTGGGTATTTTAGGGTATTTTATGGCATACACCAGATACAGCAATAGGCAGGGGGAAACCATCCAGGTGGGGAGTTGCAATGAGAAAGCCAAAGAGACAGGTAACAGATAGTGACTACTAAATGAGGCGCTGAGCAGCATCCCACCCGTGATAAGGTTAGGGGACGTGTATTGCATCGTGCCCTCTGCAGTTGGAGAGGCAGGTCTTGGAGCACCCTGGGTGTCTTGGAGCATCCTGAATGTGCCCCAGAAGGGATGCTGCCTGCCCTCCTGCCCACCACTATCTGGAGGTGCTTTGGATTTTGTGGTGATGTCCTGTTCCTGGGATGACCCAGCACTGCTCCACCAGGCAGCCAGGGGAACGTGGCCGTGGAGAAGAGCCATCCCACAGCTGTTAATAACTTAAAAACCATGCCGAGGCAAAAGCAATGTTGTGAGAAGGGGGCCTGGCATCTCTGACACTGATGCCTTCAGTTCCCAAGCTGACACCTCCAGTGCATACGTAAGTCAGAGGGTCATGTGGGTCTGTAATAACATGACAAATAGGTATGATAGTTCTGACTGCTGCAAGCTATACATTTGGCCTGAGGAGTTATTTCAGGCTTGCGCAGTTTAAAATTGTCTCACAGCCTGAAATCACATCTCAAATAGAAATAATAGCCTCCAATCTCTGCAATCCCTGCCTGCTCTATAATAAAGAAATGGTGACTTCCCCAGAAGTGTCATCCCAGCCGCAGCACAACTGCTTCCCAGGAGCGCTGGCACCAAGGAATGTTTGTCTCACGGATGAGATGCAGGAATTGGGATGTTTCCACACATGACTCTATAAAAGTTGGTAATCGTAAGTTTTGTTGGTTTGGGGGTTTTGTTTTATTTTGCTCTTGGCTCAGTTTTCTCAGGATTAGAATATTAAAAATGAAAATGTGATGAATGCTGTGTACCTGGGCAGGGGGCACCGATCAGCTCTTAAAAGCTGAAGCTGAATCCTTGAGGGGAAACCATGAAGCATTCTCCATGTTTCTTGTCCTTTGATGTCCCTTGCCTCTGTGCACAGAATGATCAAATGGTTTGGCTGGAAGGGACCTTAAAGCTCATCCAATTCCAACCCCTGCCACGGGCAGGGACACCTTCCATTAGAGCAGCTTGCTCCAACCCCCTGCGCCCAACCTGGCCTTGAACACTGCCAGAGACCGTCTCACTAGGATGCTCCTGGTGCTTTCATAGGGATGTTCCTAGTGCCAAACCTGCACGATTGTGACTCTGCAGGGAGTGACTTTTCTGCCTTTGACTTAGAGCCCCAAAGCTGAGCATATTTGGAGAAGGCTTTACACTGCTTGCAGGGCCCTTTGCAGACGCTGTAGCTGAAACTGGTGGGGACAGAGCAGTCGGCCCCTTTGTAGGCAAAGCAGAATCTGTCTCGTCTGGGGCGCACGCAAACATTTGCTCTGTGGGCTGCGCTGCAGCGGCTCTTCTCTTGGTGCAGGTTGTTTTGTTTCCTGTGGTGTCTGTGTTGCTGTTGAGGCAGTTCCACAAACCTCCTGTTTCTCCCAGGGCTGTTTGCATGGCAGGTGTTTGCTGTGATAAAATATTGATGGGGAGGAGGAGGAAGGCAGGTTTTGTTCTCCGGCTGTCCCTATCTCTTGTTGGTTTTCAGGTGGGAGGTACAGAAGTGCCTTGGTTGATTTTAAAACCAAGGTCAAGATATCTAGAGAATTTGTAGAATTTGGGTATATCTGGGGTTTGGAGCAGATTGGAATAACTCTGTTAAATCCCTGCCTTTGCTACAAGTTGGAGCTGGATGCTGTTTGGGCAAGTGCTCCAGCCCCAGCAGTGTTCAAGGTCAGGTTGGGCAGGTGGGTTGGAACTGCATGATCTTAAGGTTGTTTCCAAGCCTAACCATTCTATGATTCTATGGATAGAGGAGCAGGGCAGAAGGTGTGGTGGGCAGTGAGGTGTCCCAGGATGCATGTTGGGCATTCAGCACTGTGCCTGTCTGTGCTGCTGTCTTGTGCTGCCCTGCCAGCATTGCTGGTCTTCCAACACCCCAAACGCAGCACGTTCCTGCTCATGGTGCCTTTGTTGATGTCATCAAACCGGAAGAAAAACTGGAAAAGCATTATAAAACCCTATGGACACAAACCTCTGGACTTGATGGGCAGAGCTGCCCACTGACTGCCTGGATCCTTCCAGCGCAGGATGAGAGCTCAGCACACTCCCTGCCCACAGTGTGCACTGGCACAGGCTGAGCCCCGAGCCTTCACCTGGCACGTGAGGGAAGGGCTGGTGGCTCTGTAGGGGTCAGAGTCCCATTTGGTGCTTGAGCTGGTTTGCAGCCCTGTAGGACATGCTCCCTGAAAGACCGTTGCCCAGCAGGAGTGGTAGGTGAGAGGAGCAGGCAGCACCGAGGAGGGAGGATGGTGAAAGGAGACTTGAGGGAGGCAGGGACAACGAGCTGCACTTGTTTGTATTTTAGACTCTGCATTGCTGCTGTGGTGCTTTTGCCCAACCCTCTCCTGCCTTTTCTTCCTGCTTGGTCTTCTGCCAGCTCTGATTTTCTGCCCCGGCAGGCTGAGGCTGTCCCAGGTGTAACTAAAGATGGAGCATAGTGAGGAGAAGGTGATTTTGCTTTTATGCTTCTGTGATAAATGGAGTATAAGGTGATTTTGTATTCAACAGAGATGCTGAGCATTTAATACCAACCTATACCCTGCAAGAGAGCTTCTTCCCTAACGCTGCAGGTGGCAGGTTGAGAAGCCAGGATCTTGCTTAATCACATTACTCCTGTATTCTTTCTGCAGAGAAGTATGTAGGATGCTTCTTTCCCCTTCCTGAAGAATGATAAACTCACCTGGACCAGCTGCTTTGTGGGGTGTTGAGCAACATCCATATGCCCATGGGGAAATCAGAGACAAAGAGGGGAAAACCATGTAGGACAAGTGCATTGTGGAGTCTCTTCCCTGTCAGGGAATGAAGGAGGAAGCTCACTGCACCAGTTGTGGGACCGGGTGGGTTTGAGGAGAGCTGTGGAAGGGAATCACTGGGTTGCAAAAGTCTGGGTGCCCTCCAGTAGGGCCAGTAAAGCTGGCTGGGAGGCTGTGCCTTCAGGTGGGCCGTGTGCTGCAGGCTGCCCACCCTGTGCAGGGCTCAGGGCCCTTTGCTAACATAGAATTCTTTTTCTAATACATAAACAGAAAAAAAGCCCCGCTTTTGTCTTAATAGAAACAAAAACAGGAGGTGATCACCCCAGAAACTGCACTGTGCAGAAGCTCTATGTGGCTGTGGTTTTTGTTTCTGTCTAGCTATAACTATCTGATGAACCGTTTCTGTTGGGTTTTTCTTGTCTATTTTTCTTCTATTCTATTTTTAACTTTTTTCTATTTTCCCTGCATGAAAGAAGCCAGAATCTTTTTCTGGCCAGTTTGTAGCTCTGCTGTTCCCAGCTCTAGCCATTAGCAGCGTGTTCATACTTGGTGTAAGAGAGTGTGCTCCAAACCCCCGTCCACGTGCCAGGCCTGAATGTGACCTCCAGAGAGGATATTAAATGACTTTAAAAACCTCTCTGCAGTAGTATATGTGTAACACACCGTGGGTTTGGCATTAGTATTGACTGATGCTGCAGGATGAGGATTGGTGGTGGCTGGTGAGCTCAGTTGGGACTTCAAAGTGCCAGTGGGATTCAAGTCCCTCCTGTATGGGCTTAAGGAACTGTCCAATCTACTGCTAAGAGCTAAATATCCATTAAAAGTTAAACATTCAGTTACTCTTAATACTGAAGGGAGAAGTACCTGTGCTCAACTCAAAGGAGCAAACCCGTAAGTGATACATGGGTTTGGGTGTTATTTTTAGTCATTGCAATGAACACTTTTGCTTTGTACTTGTTTTCCTCATTGTTGTGTACCTTTGGACTTGCTGTTCTGTTCACCATTGCTCCTGTGCTGTCCTGCCCAGGGACTTCTAACACCCAGCAAGAGCTGCTGTCAGAGCTGATCCCCACATTTGCAGTACCAGGCAGTGTGTGATTTAGTTTGTGTCATTATCCCGACATCCCTGTTTCTCCGCAGGGTGTTCTGAGCTTTTTCTTGAAGCTTCACTACTCAATGGCTATTTCCAAAGGAGAGGTGTTCAACTAATTGGTCTGCAGCAAATCCTACAGTGCAGGATTGCTTGAAACTAGAATGAGGTGACTGCTTCACTAAGTCGGCACGTTGGCATTGAGAGTAAATCCTAGAGCAGAGAGGAAGATGAAATTCAAGATCTGCTGTAGCTGGAAAATGGGAGTTAACATTGTCTCTTCAATACTTGGCTGTTAAACAGTGGTAAAGGGTGATACCCTTCGTTAGAAGAAAGTGAAATGCAACGAGCATTTACCTTGTTACAAGATCATAGAATCATAGAATGGTTTGTATAGGAAGGGTTCTTAAAGCTCATCCAGTTCCAACTCCCTGCCACTAGAGCAGGTTGCTTCAAGCCCCATCCAGCTTGGCCTTTGAGAAGATCTTGTTGAGAAAGGGGTTTATCAGCTTTTGATGCTTCAGGGAAGTTATATTCTATCTGGGGTTGTCCTTACAGAGATAACTACTCTCTGCAGCCTTGCACAGTGCAGTGCCAAACTACCAGTATAAGAAACCATGGATTAAAAATACCCAAGTCCTGTCTAAACCTTTGACTGTGGTGTTGCCAGCAACTTCTTAGCTTAATACTTCTAAGACTTGGTTGTGGTTTTTGCACTGGCCTGATTCTCATGGGGATACGGTTATTGTTAGTCATTGCTCATGGCTGGCATTAAAGTAGGCTCAGAGGAAAGCTGCTCCTTGGTTTGTTCTCACCCAAGGCTTGCTGTCATTGGCATTTTGTTGCAAAGAAAGGTATCTATGTGTTATCAGATAAACGGGAGAATGTTTCTGATAAAGCTACAAAGACAAAGCCCTTAGATAAGATTCTCTTGAAGTGTGAGGCCTCTCTGAAAACTGCTTATTCCTATGGGTTCTCAACCACCCCTTGCGTACTGCAAGAAAGTCCTTGTGCATCAGACCAGTAGCAGACGTCAATTGAAGGACAGCTGAATTACAGCCAGTCTGGGTGCCAGGAGGAAGGGCCAAGTTTGTCATTGTGAATGAGGTTCCTGTGTGACTGGGATTCTTCTCTCTGGTCACAAATTGGGTGTTGACACCCGCTGTATTTTACTGAATGAGTTTGCCTGGAGGTATTGTTTAAGGAGTGTCTTTGTGTGACTGAATTCCAACCTGTTGGGTGTTTCCAAGCAGTTTGGTGTGGTATTTATTGATTTTCATATGACTGGTGTGCAGCTGAATAAACGAATGCTTCTTCCTTGGAGTGTTTGCAAGAAGCAGCTTGGAGCCAGCTTGAGCACACAGCCTCAAGCACTGCTCTGCATCCCAACAGCTGTCCTGAGCTGCATGAGGAGGGGTGAAAACAAAGTCACTTCCTGGAAAGCAGAGAGAAAAAAACAATTGTGTTGTTAATGAGTCTTGTTGGCAATTTTATGGGGTTTTTTTACACTTAAAGGGTCTATAAGAAATCTGGAGAGGGACATTGTACAAGGGCAGGTAGTGGTAGAACAAGGGGGAATGGCTTTAAAGTGAGAGAGGATAAATTTAAATTAGACATGAAGAAGAAATTCTTTACTAATAGTAAAGATATGGAGTGGGTGGAGAGACACTGGAACAGATTGCCCAGAGAAGCTGTACATAGAATGGTTTGGTTGGAAGGGACCTTAAAGCTCATCCAGCTCCAACCCCTGCCACGGGCAGGGACACCTTCCACTAGAGCAGCTTGCTCCAAGCCCCTGTGTCCAACCTGGCCTTGAACACTGCCAGGGATGGGGCAGCCACAGCTTCTCTGGGCACCCTGTGCCAGCGCCTCAGCACCCTCACAGGGAAGAGCTTTTGCCTCGGAGGACATCTCAATTACCTATACCCTGCTGGTATAGTGTTAAGTATTAAATATATAATATAGTGTTAAATATTTAGTATAATGCTGATATTGGTGTTAAGATATTAACCCCAATATGAGCTCTGTGCCCCTCCAGCTTGTGTTGCAGAAGCATGTCTTTACATTGCAGTCACTTTCTTGTGCGTTGTCTCTCAAAGCTGGAAGGATGCACTTAGTGTTAGGGGGACTGGGGCAGCAGCACCCTCATTATTTTGGCTATCACGCACACAAAACACTTTAAGTTGTCACTCACAGATCATTATCCTGCACTTCTATCGCATCCCATAACCACCACCTTCCTCTTCTAATAGCAAGTGCAAGAGCATGAGTAAAATGCAAGATCTGATGGGTGGAGGGCTATGAATTCCCAAATAGAGTGGATTTGAGGGTTTAAAAACGATTATCTCTAATGCTTCTGTTTGTGGTGCGTGTCTCTGGACCAGCCCAGGACTTGGAGGGCAGCACCAAACCCAGCTGGGCAGAGTTTTGGTGTTGATTTAAGCCTTTCCTAAGGCATGATGTGTTTGCAATGATACTGTTAATTTAGCAAACCTTTGGAGTGGCTGCTGCCCCGTGATCTGTATTAGTACAACTTTATACCCTCCGGCAGGCAGATCAGCATCCACACCAGGGAGTTTTAGTGGAATTAGGGCATCCAGAGACAAATGAAATGATGTGAGTTCAGCAGGCTCATCCCAGGGCTGCGTTTCAGGTGAGACCCTGGCACAGCCGGCCGGCGGGGAGACAGCGCTGAATGAGATGAGATGAGATGAGCAGGGCTCTGTCTTGGTTAGCAAAGACTACAAAGAGCAGATGTATTACTTATTTATGCAGCCCATATCCTGGTGTGACAGAGTGCAGTACAAAAGCTAAAATGACAGTAATTAGAACGGATCCACACTCAGTGACCCAGGGAAAAGTGAAAACCTGGGAAGATAATCACGAGTGAAAGAGGCAACACACACCAGAAAATGGTGACGGTTACAATTTGAATGAGAATCGAGCTCCTAAAGCAAACTAGCTCCTGGAAATCCCATTAACACTGACAAACATCCAGCTCCAGGATTCGGGAAGTATCACAGCGAACATCTGTTCAGGTAAATAATGAGGGTGAATCCAGTTGCTGTTTGAAAATGCTGCCTGCTCCTTCTGCTTAAGGTGAGCTTGTTAATACAGGCTGCCTGTTAAAACAGCTCGCTATCATTACAGTGCTAACAATTACCATATTCTCTGTGGTCGGGGATTATGGAACACCTGGCTCCTGGCATTAACTGCAGTGTGGCACCACAACTGCTCCCGCAACAGCAGCTCTGAGGATAACCCACGTTCTTGGCTTTAAGGATGATAGATTGCTGAAGAGTTGTGGTGTTTATGAGCCCTCTGAAATGGGCGAGATTCCAGTGAATTCAAGTCTGGATTCTGTTCTAATTTGCTCGCTGCTCCATCCATCTGTTTCTGCTTGGGTTTTAAATCCAGTCAAAGTTGGGTTCTCTGATATTTCTTGAAACTGTTTTGTGTTTGTTTGGTTTTGAGGAGGAGGCCCAGCTTGTGAGCTGAAAAAGACCTCAAAGGCTCTAGCTGAAGATGGCTTTGATTGCACTCAGTTGACTGGGGGCACTGGTTCAACATCTTCATTTTATAGGCATCCAGCACAAATAATTTAGATTCCCAGAATTAAACCTGAAAAGGAGCCATGGTCATCCAGGAGAGCTGGGATGGTCAGGCTGGCTTCAGGCAGTCCTGTTGACTTTGTGAGGTCTTCTGGTTGGCTTTGACTTTTGTGAAGATAACTGGAGGAGGATCAGACTCCTCCAGAGACATGTGTGAGCTGGTACGCCTTTGGAGGACAGGCTTGCAGCCTTGCCTCTTGCATCCCTGCTGATACACCAAGTGGCACTGTCTTGGCTGCTTGGGTACAGAAAAATGATGACAATGTGGTCCGAGTTACCTCTCAGCCAGAGAACAAAGTGTGTGGTGAGTGCCTGGCTATAACTGGGCAGAGAGAATGTTACAGGCTGATCTGTGTGCACAGGTTGGGCAGTTAATCAGGGCTGGATTGGGTGCTTTTCCAGAGCTTTATTCATGTGTAAGCTCCATTCATGTGTAAAGGAAAACAGCCTTGTACTGGAATCATGGGGCATGAGTCAAACGCCCAAATGCAGCCATCCCCTCACCTCTGCTTGCTGGAGCATCTTCTGAGTGGCAGCCTGGCTGGTCCTGCTCTGACCAGCACCCTGAAAACAGCAGCTTTTCACCTCAAAATATTTGCTGTTTCTGCAGGGGTGGGGGTATTCCTATATCCATGCTTCGTGAGCCCAACACCCCTGGCATGGTGACACACTGTAGGATCCCTTGGAGAGGTCTGGGGCAGTCCAGCCTGGCCGTTTTAGCCATGATGAGCAACCCAGCAGCAACGGTCATGGAGCTCAACCACGCTATGTTATGGCAGATAGTGGTATTTTAGCTGCAACATGGTGTGCACAAACTGGTTCAGAGTGAGCAAGGGGTGGTCACTTTGATCCCTGGAGCAGCGTGGGCTGTGTTTTCAGGGGCTGACCACCCCTCTGCAGGCAGAGCATGCATGCCATCCTCCATGGGGGTTTTTGCCTGCAGCTTTCTCTCTTGGCTCTATTTGCTCACCAAAGGCGCAACAGGACAAACCTGCAGGAAGGGAGAGTTGGAAGAGATCCTACTTCTTTTCCATTATTTTATGCTAGTAGCAGGAATAGGTATGTGTATATCTATTTAAATATAAAGTGTGTTAAATGTTTCAGAATTGCCAGGTCTGGGATGGGACGTAGCACACGCAGAGAACAAAGCCTGTCAGTGAGTCTCTTGCCTTCAAGCTGGCTGATAACCCTCTGTTCTGGCTAATTTTTAGTGTCATCAATCACAAGTAGCAAGACAGAAGCCTCGCGGTGCCCTTTGTGCACCACAGAGCTCATTGAGGACCTATTAGTTCTTTCAGTTAATTCTGGTGACATATTTATAGCAGGGAGATCTACAGCACCGATTTCCTACAGGACACATCACAGTTTGACATCAGATTAAGTTATAGAGTCCCTTTTCCTGGCTGGATCAATGGGTACAGTCAAACAGAGCCTCATCTACATGCAGATGAGAAGGATTAGATTTAAATCGGCACATGTCAGTAATGGCTGTTTTTCCCACCAAGGGAAGAATAGGCAGGGAAAAATTTCCGTCATTAATAATTGAAGTTTATAGGGGGGGGAATGAACACATCATATACCGTTCCTGCAGATAACAGGGCCCTGCTTTTGCTGGTAAGTCTGTCTGGCAGACAAGTGCTAAAAATTATGATGATTATCACTGGCTTTCTGAATCTGTTATGAATCTTCTGCAGTTGTGGAATATATTAACAAATGCCCTTTTGTAGCAGAGCTGAAAATACTATTGGTAGCACAAAAGTGTCCATAGAAAATACGCACAGAATAGTTGGAAATGAGAGTTGGTATCGTTTGCCAGCGTGAGGAGAATAACAAGCTCTGGTGTGGACTTTGTACAGCAGGGTGACTGGATGGGATGACCAGCACCCATCATGGTGGATGCTGGAGGATGTAGAAGGGCACTGATGTGTTCTTCTTCACCCATTCCATAGTAGAGGGATTTGGGCTTGCAGGTGACATGACAGTGATGCTCCCAGAGCCTGAGGTTGCCCAGGGCTTATCAAAAGACCTCCAGAAGCCATTAGAAAGGAGATTTTGGAAGCTATTTACAATGTGAAAATGCAAAAGCTGTGTTTCTCCAGGCTGGAGAACAAGTTTTCTGTTCTTCTCTGTATTTTCAGAGAAGGCTCCCAGTGGTAACACTGAGTGTACACGTGCAGGCCATACCTGCTGGGTTTGCTGGCAGGGAACCACTTTCCCATTGTACATCCCTAAAACATTTTGGTTGGTCTTCATTGCTGCTGCTCTTTCCTCTGCCAATAATTTCTCCAGGCAGCCAAGCACTAGAGGTCGTGGTGCTCTGCAGTGAAGTTCTGTGCTTCGTGCTCGCTCGGCATCCAAGAGCCTTAATCCCAGCAAGCATTCAAACAACAACAGCTCATGTAAATCAAGCAGGAAATAATACATGAGAAGAAGTGAACATGAATTTCTAATTAACTAAATCTGCAACTGGTGCATGCAACTTAAAGGGCATGTGATTTATCACCTGTCACTAAAAATGTTGGTTATAGCTTGTGCTTTCAGAACTGCAGTGTGCGTGTAGCTCAGCTGTGGAGTTAAAGGGCATCTGATTTATCACCTGACACCAGCCATACTGGTTAGAGCCTTCACGGCTGGGACAGCAGAGACACCATGTCTTGTTTCCACCAAATAGCTATTTGCTTGGTTATTCCTCCAGCAGAGAGATGTGTGAAGGACTTTCCTCTATTTATGTATTTCTTGAAACAAAGTGATAGTAGGAGCTGCATTTCCTCAGTGGAAAGGGAGGTCTGGAGCACAGGAGAGCAGACAGTTTGGCCAGCACAAGGTATGATGAGCCTGGGGGATCCTCAAGTATGTTGGTGGGTGAGAGCCCTTCTCTTTTGAGCTACAGAGCTCCATGGCTGATGTTGGCCACAAGGGCCACCCTGGCCACCCTTTCCATGTTTACAGTTCACAGACTTTGCCTGAGTGTTTGATTTGCAGCAGCGTTGAGGCCTTAATAGGGCTCAGTGATAGCTAATCAGATCTGCAGATGGTCATCGATGCACAGCTGACTTAACTCCTGGGTGCCTGGAGGTTTAAGAGGGTTTGCTGAGACCAAATTTTAGGAAACCCCTATAATTGCAAGCTCATTCCTAGATTTGAGGAGCTTTGCTTGTTGGCCTCAGTGAAGCTTAAGCTTTCATTACTACTGAAAACCAGATCCTTCTTGCTAACAAAAAGGTGAGGATCCTCACACAAGCTGTGCATTGCGGTGTAGATGAAACTGGCTCATTCCCTGCTGGCTACCAATGTCATTGGGTTTGATGCAGAAGGTTCAGTGCCATTTAAGCATCACCAAATCAGCTCAGTTATCTGTATACATCAGATGCTGGTTTCCAGGGGATCATGCAGAAATCTGTGGGAGCCATGTGTCCGTTGTTCATGGAAGGATTGGCCAAACTGAATCCCATCCTTTGGTATCAATAGATACTTGCAGTTGTCACCCCATATTTTTGTGTCTGTGTTCCCCTCTTTTCGTGACCTTGTGGACTTGAGGGAAGTTTTGAGTTTAACATGGTTTTCTCATGTCTTAGAGGCCCTCTGAGAAAAAACAGCTGTTACTAAAGGTGGGATAGACGAGTTTCTGTTCTTCCTTGTGAGTGAACGTGGAAGCAATGGTCCTGCCAGGCATGGGAACTGTGCTGCTGGAGAAGGCTGGCTGTGAAACTCTTCTTCCTACTCCTTGTGACCTTAAGCAGTCACAGGACTCTTTGGGTAACCCATCACCTTTCTGGGTTTGGTGTCATCTGCCACATGTTCTTCATCAGTCTTAGTGCAGTTCAAGGGGTATGAGAAATGATGCCGAAGTAGTTCATACAGTTTGGGTCCACCAGAACTTAAACCTGTTGTGTGTGGATCATTTTAACCTTGGCTTGACATTAAATGCTAAGACAGATTGGGATGGGTCTTGGTTGGGTTTTTTTATTGTGATATGATGGGTTTTGGAGTATCTGGTGTGAAGTATTGAAAACTTTCCTATAACTGTGCATGGAGCAGTTGCTGTTGGCTGCATCAACAAGTAAGAAAGCTCATGGACCACAAAAACCTCATTACATAATGTCTGGAAATAGAAGACATATATGAGTTCAAGTAAGAGATACAGTAAATCATGAGACTCCTGAGGATGGAGGAAATTCTTTTAAGTGGGCTTTAATTACCAAGCTCAAGAAGTCTCCTAACCCAATGCTGAGTAGAAATCGGTGCTGACTGGAAGGGTTGGGTGCTGAAGCTGATGACTTCAGCTGAACTGGTTCCTGGATGAGGCCTCCAGAAAGCTGTCAGTTGGTAAGCAGAAGCTCAGGGTGGTGGGAAACCGTTCTTAACCTCGCTGCTCCCCATCCTGGGACTGCAGGTGAGCTAGAGCAACAACAAAAGGTTCCATGAAGGGCAGAGTATGACACCCTCATCTGACTCATTGCCCTACTTTCTCCTGGGCTCTCTGGGTGCAGTCTAGCCCTGATAGTTCTACTTTTTTATATGTGCACAAAATCACAGAACCCCAGCCTGCTTTGTGTTGGAAGGGACCTTAAAGCTCCTCCAGTTCCAGCCCCTTCCACGGGCAGGGACGCCTTCCACTAGAGCAGCTTGCTCCAAGCTCCATCCATCCTGGCCTTGAACACTGCCAGGTATGGGGCATGTGATTATTAGGTTATGTCCTCATGCTCCCCAGGACCCGTATGTCAATATCTAGTTACTGTGGAGATTTTTGGGGTGGTTATGGGTTTGGTTTTTTTTTGGTGGAGAAGGAGGAGTCTGTTAAAGATTTTAATCTTCCTCTTTCCTTGTGCTCCTCTCCCATGTGTTTTATTATTCTGGGCAGTTATCAGGGCATCCAAAGTGCCCAACTAGCAAGGGAGATATTCCATCAGCTCTGTATTTTTCTATATAGGAATAAAAGTGTGGTGAGGCCTCTCATGTAGTCAGGCTCTCAGAAGGGGTGGAGGAATGAAAAATGGGCAATGTGATAACATTTTGCTACTACCTCAGCTGAAGGATGGAAGGAATCAAGGTAACATGCTTATTTGACAGGGAATACTTTGTGTACTTGTGTAATCTGTTGATCTGAGAATTAAACCACTTCTTCATCTTCTCTGCCATTGATCTTGGAGTCATTAGCGAAAGTACAAGCTGTCGGTGACATGCCCCCCTGCCTCACACAGTCCTCACGGAGGAGAGCATGCATCAGCAGATGCTTTTATTCACGTGAGTCAAATGTGTTGTGCTTGTCCCCAGACCATTTTAACTATAAGGAAAAGAAAAAAAAGAGAGGAGCTGGAAGACTTACAAATTTTGTTTCCCCTGATAGTTCTCT
The DNA here is from genome assembly GCF_034315485.1 of Pezoporus occidentalis. Classification (NCBI taxonomy): domain Eukaryota; kingdom Metazoa; phylum Chordata; class Aves; order Psittaciformes; family Psittacidae; genus Pezoporus; species Pezoporus occidentalis. The sequence goes on from NW_026916192.1 coordinate 363,115, forward strand.
TTCCCCTTAGTTTTTTGCAGCTGACTCCCATATATAGGTGTGTATGGGGAGTATGGTGGTTTTTATATATATGTGGACATAAGTATATAAGTACTTAATACTAAGTATGTGTGTATGTGTGTGCATGTATAACTTCTGCAATATTTTAGCTCTGGTCAACCTCACTTACTGTGCTTTCTAATTGTAGAGACACAAGACATTTGTGCTTCAGAGATTTGTGTTGGAAGGGATGCTAAAGCTCCTCCAGTTCCAACCCCTTACCAGGGGCCGGGATACCTTCTACTAGGCCAGGTTCTCCCACACCCCCTCCTGGGGCTGGCACCCTCTCCCAGCATGTCCTCTCTCAGCTTTCCAGAGGGAGTTTTTGTGCTTCTAAAGCTGTTATTTAAAACCCTCTTCTGCTGGTTTATTCCAGCTGTGAGCAGTCCCTTAGAAATCCGGTGTGCTATTTGCTTGTGAGTGCTTTTGGGATGAAGGCAGCGGGAGACCTGAGCACGGGCCAGGGAGTGATGAGCTGTAGAGGCGAATGGATAAAAGGAAGGTGGGTATTGCAAGCATCGGGCAAAATAACACAACACATGGGATTTAGGACTGAATCTTCCAGCTGCCTTGCAGTTTATCACGTTTAATCGCTATGCCACAGGGATGGACAGAGTACCAGAAAGCACAGGCTTGATCCCCACTGTCTACAGCGCCAATTCCCCACCATCACCCTCCTCCTCAACCCCATGCTGGTTTTCCTCTGTCAAGCAGGGTGACAGGCAACCGGGGCAGGTGCCAAAGGACCAGCCTCGTGTTCCTACTGGTGCAGAGCCAGTAGGAGGAGCAGGACAGGGAGCAAGCACACCTCGTGCTGCATGGATGGCACTCGGTGTTTCCCGCCACTGGAAGGGATAAAGAGAAAAGAAGATGAAAGAAACAATAATATTTTTACACTTACTGTAACTCAGCTTCAGATTTCATTAATTATTGTTTTGTCATGTTGGGAGCCTGGGGAGGAAAATATTAATCACAGGGTTTGCTGAGTGCTGTTTCAGTAAGTAAATGAATTTCAGTCGGGAAACTTGTTTGTGTGGATGTTTGTCTGGTTCCCGCTGTCGGCAGGCGAGCTCCCCATGGTTCCCAGCACTCCACAGAGCCGCGGCCATCCCCCCCATGGGCTTTTTGGCACATCTCAGTTGCAGCATTCGCTGTCACCGCAGTGAGCTGAGTTTGTAGGTCCCGTTGGGTTTTCTTTTGCTTGTTCTTGTTTTCTTTTTGTTCTTTAATAACTTCTGGCAAAAAAAAAAGCCCAAGAGCTGCCGTTTGTGGCTGAGGTGGTGGCAGCCACGGGATGCTGCACAGATCCAAACTGGCCTGTACGAAACTCTTCTGGCCCCTGTGTAGATGTGTGAGAGGAATCCAACAGCAGGAGAGCATGGACCAGTTACTCCTGCACCCTGTCTCCATCCTTTCATTCCCAAATCATCGCTGTACAAGCTGCCCAGAGCAGCTGTGGCTGCCCCATCCCTGGCAGTGCTCAAGACCAGGTTGGAGCCAGGTTGCTCCAAGCCAGGTTGGGCTTGGAGCAAGCTGCTCTAGTGGAAGGTGTCCCTGCCCATGGCAGGGGTTGGAACTGGATGAGCTTTAAGGTCACTTCCAACCCAAACCAGGCTGGGATTCCACGATTTTATAATTCTCTCCAGTCACTGTCTGCATCCCAGGGCCCATCACCAGGCACAGGGCTGCACCAGGGCCATTTCCTTCTGTGCACTGTCATCTTCATTTACCAGCTCTTGGCACTGAGGAAATTCCAGTGGTACATTTCCATCTCTTTATAAATCCAACCCCGTATTTCTTTGTCAAGGAAGAGAGCCCTGAGGTAGATCTACTAATGGCATGCAGCATGCTGCCCCCCACTAGGGATTGTTCCCTCTCTGCCTTAAAAGCAAGTAAGGAGCTGTGTTGGTTGTACATGGATCAAAACAGTTACACCTCAGCTACTCTAAGGAAACCTCCCAAGTGCTTATTTTGGGAGAGGACTTTACATCCTTTCTCACTTCTGGGTCTGTGACCCCAGACAAAAATAAATACATCTCAGTGCTCCTGCTCGGGGTTATTTCTGGCAGCATCAGCAAGTAACTGAATTTCGGTGGGCTGTGAGTGTGTGTATGTGTATATACAACAGTAGATCTCAGCAAGATAATCAATTACATGCAAGAGGAAACGAGAACTTTTTCCATTGGTTTTATCAGATATTGTGGTCAGTCAAGGCAATTCAAAGCACCTCGGAACCCTATTACATTCATTCTTGCTATAATCACTCCATCTCTGTTTACCATATTCAGTTAAAGTGGCTTGTTTGCTGCATCCGCTCTGCTGCCAAAAGAACCTCATTTACTCTTGCAAACGGCTTCTGTTGCTGCTGCTGTAGTGTTCCTGCATTGCAAACACATTCTTGGCCACAGCGCTGAGGTTTGGATATATTGTTCTTTGAATCCTGCAGGGGAGTTGATTGGTTGGCATGCTCATTCACTTTCAAATACCATTTGAATGACAGGAGGGTTTGGGTTTTAGTTGGTTGGTTTGTTTTGTTGTTTGTTTTGGTTTTTTTTTCTGATACACGAGCTTTGCTTTCTCCTGTTGTGGAACTGAACAGTCCCTGAGCCTGGGGCTGCTTCCTTGGGGCTGTTGGTGCTGTGCTGGTGTTTTGTGGTTGCCCTTATTTTTGTTGTTTCTGCAAATTGCATCTTCAGACACAGAGGCTGTTCAAAATGCTCAAGTCCCTGCTTGAGGGAAAGTGGGACCCAAAGTTGGCAGGAGTCTGCAAGGACTGCAGCAGCGTGTGCAGTGAGAGGGTTTGCCTGCAGAGTATCAACCATTAATAACAGCAGCCAGTAGCTCTGTGGAGTTGCATCGTGCAGCTCATTTCCTCCTGCCCCTTGGTTTTGCTGTTGTCGCGTGCATGAAGCCCTGTTGTGATGGCTGGGGTTGGTGCAAGGTGTGCGGTGATGCTGGAAGAGCTGTCCTGTTTGGGGAAATGGGGAGGGGAGGAAGGAAACCCAGGCAAAATGGTCAAACCCTAGGGTTTTGCCTTGTGTTCTCTTTCTTTGCTGTGGCTCAGCCCTTGCTTCTCAGCATGGGGGCTTGCACGAACTTGGCCAAGCATGGCCCAGCCCTGCAGCCCCCAGTGCTGATGCTGGACATGGTGGACATGAGAGCAGCAGTTAACAGCCCTTGGTACCTTGACGTCATTCTGGCCAGGCCAGGCCAGGGCAGCAGTGGAAGTGGTGTTTTGGCAAACAGCTTTGGCAGTGGTATGACCTGTGCCATCCCTTTAGAAGGAATACATTCCTGCTGCTGATTACTTCATGGAAAGAAACAGGGCAAAGAGACAGAAGACACAGTACACCCGGATTTCTGCTCAGCTTTCGTGCATTGTTGGTACTCCCACAGTTGCCTTGTCCTGACTACAAACACCAGGCTGATGCACAGCAGCTCCCTGATGCTCAAGGACCATTGTGCTGCCCCTTAGCCTGTTACAGCACATAGGACAGGGGAGCACCAGGAGGTTGGATCTCGCCTCCTGGGGATTCCACGTCTACTTGCTAGGCACCTGAATTTGCTCCTCTCCCTCCCTCAGTCTCAGCCAGCGTTCGCTCCTCTGGTTGAGGCAGCTGAAGTGCACCATTGCTTGGTGGAAAAAAAGAGCTTTGTCTCCTTGAAGCTCAGGAAACAGCTGTGGAAACAAAGCCCCCAAAACAACCCGGAGCAGGGGTGGGTTTATAGCGCTTATGAGTTTCTCATGCTTCTTGGCTCAGAATATGCTTTTAGTGCCCTGAAATGAACCATCCTGAAAACACTGTGGGGTTTTTTTTGGTTGTTTAGGTGGGGGAATGAAACTTCTCATAGTTATAAATCTAAAGCCGGAGGTGAATTCGTCCCCTTTTGTTTTCCCATAAGTATTTACCTTCTGCTTTGAGATCTGTAAGTATTTTTTTGTCCTGGTATGCTATGAAATTCTGCTTTCAGTGATCAAAGCTCTGATTTGTTTCACTATGAATTGTGCCCCTGACCCAGTCCCAAGTGGGAGCTGCATCTGCTTTACAAAGCTTGTTATGTGGAGATAGGAAACTGGAATGACAGGACTTGGCTTTGCTTGAGGAGGGTTTCTCCTTCCAGCAGGTGCACGTGCTTCTCTCGTCGCAGGAGCATCGTGAAACCTCTCCTTGCTGTGCTGGATACGAGTGTGATTATCTGTATTTTACATGTGTGGAAACCCATAGCCTCTGAATGAGCCCATTTTGGGCAGTTTTTCCCTGCACACTGGGGTCTTGGCCAGTGCCTGTGGCTGTGCTTTCCCAGGGAACACGGGAACAACCCCTCTGCTGGGGACTCATCCCTGCATCAAGTGATTTGCCAATATTAATGATTTTTCTGTGTCGTCATCTGGTCTCTTCCACCTCCTTTTTTTTGACAAAAATTGGTCTTTTCCATTTTCTCCAATAAATATCCCCATGTTTCAAATGTTTTCTCTTTCCCCTGGCTTTGATTTCCCATCTTTCTACCCTTGTTTTCCCATCTCTCTACCCTTGTTTTCCCACCTCTCTCCTCTGCAAAGGGAATGAGAGGAGCTGAATTCAGCACCTGGAGCAAGTGTGCGCTGACAGTTTGGATAACAACATTACAGTGTTTTCTCTATTATTTTCTGACCTGTTATTTTTGCACTCTATCATTTTGATATTGCCATGCTTTCCAGAGAGGTTTGCAAGGGGTGGTTGACGTGACATTTGGTCTTATCACTTAGTGTTCAGTTAATTTAATCCCTGCTGAAGTCTAGAAGGATTTCAAACTGCTCCTTCCTGCATGTTCTGCATCTGTCAGCATAGGGTTTCTTCTGCTCTGATGTTCCCTTCTGCTTGGTTAGGTGGCTCTGAAATTCCCAAGTCTTCCTCATTTGTAAGTAACCTAAATAATGTTCTTTTCATCTGCAAACTTTGTTTCACCGTACAGCCTAGTTTCCAGGTCATTAATACAGATATTAAGCAACAGGAGTCCTGGTTAAATACTTTGATTGGGGTGGTGTTAATTATTTCCATCTTCATAAACAAGCTGCAGGCTTAGTCTTGTCGTGGCCCTCAGCAGTGTCAGGTCTTAATACAGCATCACCCATGTCTAAACCTGAGTTTGGTTAAACTGAAGCATGGCTCAGTATGGGAACTCTTCACATGGCTGAGATCAGGCTTATATTAATGTAAGCTTAAGTCAGTTCCCCACAGAACTGTATTAGGACAAGAGGAAACGGCCTCAAGCTGCACCAGGGCAGGTTTAGATGGAGCTGAGGAACAATTCCTTCCCCAGAGGGTGCTCAGGCATTGGAACAGGCTGCCCAGGGCAGGGCTGCAGTCACCGTCCCTCAAGTGTTCACACACTGTGGAGACGAGGCCTCAGTGCCATGGGTTAGTGGTGGCCTTGGCAGTGCTGGGGCAATGGCAGGACCTGATGATCATCCTAAAGCTCTTTCCCAACCTACTTCATTCTATGACCCCAGCTGGGAAGCCTTGGAGAAGGGCAGAGTGGCACAACTGATGCCATCCTCTTCAGTGGCTGATCGGACCATGGCTTAGTGTTAGTGGAGAGCAGAAACTGCTCAGGAGTGAGATAGTGAGCCTGATCTCTGAATTCAGAGGACAATAATTACAGTGAGGTGTTGTACTGAGCTTGGGGGCTGGTGAGTGGTGGCAGGGTTGATGAGCAGCATGTCCCAGGCTGCTCTTAGACCCAAGAGATGGATGGATGGAATGCATGTAGCAAAATGCTGGTTTCTGTGATGCCTGCAGTAAATATCTCCACTGATATTTATATCTCCAGACTGAAACTGTCACTCCAGTGGGCAGCAAAGTTTAACTTGATTTGCACATAAAGTGTTTGCTTGTGGGTGTTTTTGTCAGCACTTGCAACATCCTTAAGATCCAACCAGTTTCTTGTTTCTGCCATGACTTGAAAAGATTCATATGTATTTTTTTATATGCTTAATATATTAATACACTATTTTTTTCAAGAAATACAAACTATGAGCTTTCTGCTCTTAGAGAGATTCATTATGTTTTGCTTAAATGAGCCAAAATTGTTTCCCTTTCCAATGAGCACACAAGTGTCCCGTCCCACTTAGTGACTGGATAATGTGATTAACTGTTCTGTTCTTGCAGTCAACAGCACAACAGGGTTTGGTGATACAGAACCACCCCACAGCCTTTCTGGGGCTGAATTATCTGGCACAATGGAGCCTATAATTAACAAGTAGAGAAGATGCTGCACATGTAGTGTTAGAGGATTGCAGAGGGACACATTGCAGGGCAACCGAAAGAAACAAGAGATTATGGGCCAGGCAGTAAAAAATTAAGTGTTTTTATCTCTCCAGGGTGCTTAAAGCTTTATAACACAAACTCAAATAGAGAAAGAACTTCACTGATGTGGTGGAGTTTAACCAAAGCAGAGTCTGTGGCTGTTGTACCATGTAGCATGTGGCACTGGTGTAATTTCTCCTGCTCCCTATGGGTTCAGAACAAGGAGGATTCTTTCTCCTTCACAGTTATGAGAAATTTGAACACGGAAAAGAGCCCTGAACCTTTGGGAAAGGAGCTGCTGAATATAAATGAAACATATCCACTGGAGGAGCTGGAATCTTGATGGGACTTCCAGAATTGGGATGCAGAATGTTTGTTGAGAATCACTTTCCCCCACTAACTGCTTTTGGAGAAAGCAGGAGAGGATAATCTTATTAGCTGGTAAATGTGATTGTTTAGGTGTCTGACTTGGGCACCGTGAGGATTGAGGAGAAGGTCCCAGTCTCTGGAAACATGTGGTCCAAAAAGATCTCATGAGATGCTGAAGCTGAGCTTGGGTATCGCCTCATTAAAACCCATGTAAGGAGGTCCCTCTTCTCACACATGGTTATGGCAAGGAAGGAAAAATGGCTTCTCCTACCCATGCCTTGACCTTGTGGACAACTTCTTGCCCAAGGCTATGCTCCATGGCAGTACTGTGCTGATAACTGCTGTGCTGTGAACTCTTTTTGGTCTGTGGGTCCAGTCTTCCTGAGCTGGATGTGCTTTTGCAGATACACTCCTGATCCTGTAGCTCAGGAAGAAATTACAACCAAGGAAAAGGGAAATGCTGCTGTTTGTGCCCTGTGCTAGCATACCGAGTCACCGTGGCTGTCCTGGCTTTGATCAGCAGCTAAGAATGTGCCTGGTAAAGTCTTTCTGGTGCCTAGCTGGGGTGGTGCAGTGCTGTGAACACACCAGTTATGGGACAGTAACTTCTCCTCAGGCTTTGCATAGTACCTGACCTTACAGCCTCCCTTTGAAGCTGATGGCTGCAGGTACTGATCCACCCGTGGATCAGTGCCCAGCATCCCTTGAGTTTGCTGGTGGGAAGGGCATCATGACAAGGAGGGCTGCCTGAAAAGACCCAGCCCCGGAGTCCATTTGGTCCTTCAGATGATGTTTGCTCCATGCAGGAGGCTGAGGATAAAGGCCATGCAGACAGCTGCTCCGACAATCAGATCCATGTGAACATGGAGAGCAATACTCCATAATACCTCTCACAGTCATTCCTTTCACAGACATTGCCTGGATTATGTATGAGAATTAATAAATATTAAAGTAGATTTAAGGAAAGCCGTCAATGTCAGGAATCGTGACTGCCAGCCAGAGCAGGTGACTGCAGCTACAGCACCAAGGTGCATCTCCTCTGTGCATCCCAGCCTGGGCCCGTGCTCTTCCTCCTTTAGCAAAGTCCATTTTGGACTCTTCAAGGCCTTTCTGGTGGAGCTCTTGTGTCACCACCGTGCCCATGGCTTAGCTGGAGGGATGCAGCGTGCTGGAGCTTAAGTATCTCGATAGTGGCTGACATATCCCTGTGCTTCATTAGTGCAACTGTGCTGGTTAACACCCATACGCATGAGAAAGTACAGACATTCAGGCTTCCCAACCCATGGCAAATGCAGCAGGAGGTTGGTTTTGGGGAATTTCAACAGCAGTGGAAGGGTTTGTGCAGCCATAAATCCTGCATGATTTGATGGTAAAATGGGAGCTCAATTTGGCAAGGGAGTTTTACATTTTCCCTTTGTCAGCGTGAGTTAATGTTGAACAGGGCAAAGAAGGAGCCTGGCAAGACCTTCTTGGTGAATATATGAATAGCAGTTTTGTAAATATGCATCTGAACTTATGAATGATCTGACACGGACAGGTTGAAACCAACTCTGTAATTGTGTTGTGTTAGATTTAGGTCAGACATATACATGCCAAGCCAAATGACCTAGAAAGCCTTTCTAGGTCAAACTATTGCTTGAAAAGTTGGCTTTTTTAAAGGCAAGGCCGTGAGGTTTTGTGCTTACTCTGACACATTTTCCTTCTACCAGTGCAACATGAGCCTTTGGGACATGGCAGGGAATTTGTCACCTGTATTGAGAAGAGAGAAAAAAACGTGAAGAAGGGGGATACTAATTTCTTAATGTCACAAGGACATTTCTAGCCACCTCTCTTGTCCTTAGTCAGTATTTTGGATACTTGGCCAGCAGAATCTTAGGCTAGACGTTGCAACACCAGTTGTATTAGCACCTTGCTGTTTCCAGCACTGCTAAACCCTGCCAACTCCTGGGGCTGGCAGCAACCAGCACCTCCAGCCTACCTTTGGAGCCCTAACCCTTAGCTGGTGGCAAAGTATTTGTTAGAAGGAGGTTTTTGTCCCCTGAAGAGCTCAGGGGAGACTGGTGATGTCTGCACAGAATGACTCTACTCACCAAGTGATGGGATGGGGCATAGCTGCGCTCTGCTGACCTGGGGAGTTATGGCACTGGGTGAAGTTGGAAGGACCAAGGCTGGAGGGACCCAGGACCTTGGTGATGTTGTCATGCAGCTTATGCTGCTCTGTTAATGCTGCTGCAGCCTGAGCAGATGCAGCTTTCATGCTGTTAGAAAGGAGCCTGAACTTACAATAAAAGCTCAACTGTTCATGTGGGTTACTTCTTATTTCAGAGTCCAGACATACCTGAATGTCCTGGGTTTGGCTGGGATAGAGTTAATTGTTTTCTTAGTAGCTGGTGCAGTGCTGTGTGTTGGCTTTCGTCTGAGATCAATGCTGGTAACACACCAGTGTTTTAGTTGTTGCTCAGTAGCACTTACCCTGATCAAGGACGTTTCAGTCTCATGCTCTGGCAGTGAGGAGGGGCACAAGAAGCCAGGAGGATGTAGAGACAGGACACCTGACCCCAACCAACCAAATTGATATTCCATACCACAGCACGTCATGCTCAGGGTAGAAACTGGGGGGAGTTGATCAGGAGCCACCAATCCCTGCTCATGTCAGGGTGGGCACTGGTCAGTGGATAGTGAGCAACTGGATTGTGCATCACTTGTTTCATTCCCCTCTCTCTTTTCCCTATATAATTGTTATTCTTACTATATTTTACTTTGTTTCAATTATTAAACTGTTCTTATCTCAACCCATGGGTTTACTATTTTCCCGTTCTCCTCATCCCGTGAAGGAGGCGTAATGAGTTAGTTACTGGCTGGAGTTAAATCGTGGCACTGTGGCTCCAAGCAGTGAAAAGGGCTCCCCTCTGCCCTCATATCATTTTGGGTGACTGAAACATTTCTGTCCCATTATGCCTGTGGTGATGCTGCATGATGTAGCTGGGGGAGGACCTTGGGCTGGGTTTGAGCCAGAGACCAGTAGTTAGGCAGGACATGCATGGGTCCTGGGCTGAGATGGCAGCATCCTCTGAGGTACTCAAGCAGGAATCCTGTTTCCCCACCATAGCTGAAAGCGAGCAGCACTTGCACGTCCTCTTTGCACATTGTACCTGCTGGCTTTGCTCCCCAGGAAGAGCTGCTGTGCCCTGCTTCCCATCCTGTGCCGCAGCTCTCCTCTGCCTGCCCAAGCCATGATTAACTCCACAAGCAGGGCTCAGCATGGGGAGCATCCTGACATCTTCTCCCATTCCCCAGTGCCCAGTGCTGCTGCCCTGCTGGTGTTCCTACAGGAGCAGCACGTCACAAACTCTGCAGGTTGCAAATCATTTGTTCAGCCCAGCTATGACCTACTTGAAAGTAGCTTTTGCCATCCCAGGAAAGCGGGCAATGGGAGGCTGCAGTGTCTTCTGAACAATTACAGCTCACAGCAGTCCAAATGAAAATGTTTGTTGAAAACAACATGTGCATAATTAAGGCTTAATGAGCCCTTGTCTGTTTGGAATCTGCAATTAGATTTATAATAGAAAATACTAGCAAATGCCAAATAGCTTTAAAAGAAGCTGAGATAAAAGATAATTTTGCTGCAAATCTATAGTAATACTGTAATTTAATGAGCTGGAAGTGGTGCAGAGAAAGACTGGAAAAGCTTTGGACAAGTTTGTATTGTGCATGTTTATCTTATCTGCCCATTTCCCTATCTATAAAACTGTCAGTCTTGCTTTTAACTGCTTGGAAGAAGGCAGGACTTTGCTAAAATCAGGAAGCCTCCCTTTGTTTATTTTTATTTAAGTCACTAATTAGTCAGGAAAAGCTGTTTTTTTCTCTTTTCCCATCAACATGCTTTAAACTTCTTGTTAGGGTTAATAATATAATAATAATAGTAATAATCATATCTCTATTCAATTATTTACAGCGAGGCAGGGGCATAATAGTAATCAGAGGTGCTTCTTTCTGATTAGTGTATTAATTTTAATGAGTTTTCCGCCATCTTTTTAAGACACTGAGAATTTTCGACACTAAGCTGTATGTTTAGCAAGCAAACCTGAGGCTGCAGTGAGCAGGATTCAGTTTCTTGCCCTACTGAGATCAAGTTACACAGCACTGAAATTTGCTGGGAAGATTAAGAAGATGAACAGAGAGAAGTCTCTAAAAAGAGAAAAGCTGAAATTAGAAGTGCTTGGGAGGGATGGTTTGTTCTTGGTTGGTTGGTTGGTTGGTTGGTTGGTTGGTTGGTTGGTTGGTTGGTTAATAACCAGAAGCTAAGGTAGGGAATGAAGTGGTACTAGCTCTGGGTGCAACATGTGAACGCAGCTGGGAAACAAGGCCAGCATGATAGAATTGCAGAATGAACTAGGCTGGAAAAGACCTTTAAGATCCTCAAGTCCAACCTTTACCCTGACGCCAAATGATGTCACTGAGGGCCTCATCCACACAGTTTGTGAACACTTCCAGGGATGGTGGCACTGCCCTGGGCAGCCTGTTCCAATGCCTGAAATGAGGTGGCGTGCACAGCCCCTGGAAATGCAGCCCAACAGCTTTGTTTGACAGCCCTAACTCAGCCCTAACTTCATAAAACAGGACGCAGAAGGATGTGGTAACGCCACCTGTGTGAAATGTTGCTGAGCTCCATTCTGTAAAGCCATGGCTCTGCCCGGCTTGAGCCTCCAGTGTGTGAAGCTGCAATGCCAGGGCTGCGTCTGCAGCTTCAGCATCCCCACAGCCCTGGGTTGTCTCCCTGTGACCTTTCAGCTCAGGTTTTGATTCCAGCCTCTGAGTTCAGAGCAGCGATGAGAGCCCATCCTGAGCACGTCTGCGCGTTCATGACCCCACTGCAAGTGCTGCTTCCTGGGGTTTTGCTGTTCCCACAGATGTGAGGCAGCCCCAGGCCCTGGGTTATATCGGGTCTCTCTTCCAGCCCTACAGCTACCCATAGCTGCCTAGGGGCAACTTTCAGCTGCTCCTTGCAGCAAGCATCCAGTACAATTGCTTTTCCTGTTGAGGTCAGGATTTTGAGGCTTTTGGGGTCTTTTCCCTGGCAGTGTTCAAGGCCAGGTTGGACACAGGGGCTTGGAGCAAGCTGCTCTAGTGGAAGGTGTCCCTGCCTGTGGCAGGGGTTGGAGCTGGATGAGCTTTAAGGTCCCTTCCAACCCACACCATTATAGGGTTCTATGATTATTTTGTTTACATTAGACCTTCCCAACTCTTGCAGGATTAGGATCCCTTAAAGGGATGCAAAAACACTTACAGAAGTTGCACATGGAGTCTATGATTTAAATAAGATGGAAGAGGGGAATAAATAAGGTAAGGGAAAAATGCCGAGTGCCACTTGGGAACTGAGCAGTGAAGATGCTCCCAAACTTGCAGGACGTAATTGCAGATATTACATTCCCATCATCCTTGAGGTTTGGGTTGGGATTTTTAATCTTTAAAGGAGATCATAGTTCCGTTTTTTGTGTTTTCTTGTAATAATGAGAACATCCAAACCCCTAAGGTAAGATTATGAACTGCTTTGTACTTTGTCAGCCCATTTTTTGCAAGTCATGCTCTGTACCATTGCGAGGGTTATTTGCATACGGAGTTGAGTGCAGAGCCACAGAAGGCGGGTCTCCACCAGTGGCAAATATTTGTGTGTTGGAAACTATTCTCTAAATGACTCGTGTGGAAGCTCTCCGAGTTTTGTTTTTCCCCTCCTGACTAGCTGGTTTGTATAATGCTCCCATCCTCACCAGGGGTGTCTTGAAAACCCATTACTCTTCTCCCTTATGCTTCTCAGCAGAAAGAATAAACCATGGTCTTTAATCGTGGGGGGCAGATACGTTTTGCCCTCACCAGTGGGGCAAAGCTAAGGATGCCTGAAGTGTTCAGTGGCTGTGCTCGCAGGTGAACAGCGCACGTGCTCTGCGCTGTGCTTCAGACTGGCTTTGCTGGAGGAGCAGTGACTGGAGAGAGAATTGAAGCCGCTATTTTTCTTCTTGAATGGCAACTGAGTAGCACCGGTGATTTTGTGAATTATTGGAGTGAGTGAGGAGGTATTTGGGAGCCTGGTTGTTAACCAGGTTGTTAACCAGGCTCCCAAATACTGTACAGCTGTCAGTGAGGCGTCAGGATCAGAAGCATAATACATGGTCTTAGGAAGTTGCTTTAAGCAATGCTTGCAGGGCTTCTCTCACGGCTGTCCTCCTCTCTGCTCTTGTGTGCTTATTTATTTACTTTGCAGGGGAGAAAAATAAATGGATATTTCCAACATCATTCCCACAGTGTGCGCACGTCAAACCCAGCGCAGCCACAGCGGCTGCTCACATGGGGCTGGTGGGACACAGCTCCTTCCTTTGCTGCACTTCTCTTTGCCAGCGAACTGCTTTTACTGAACCCAGGGCTTTGCTTTCAGCCTTGGGTGCACGTCCAGACATCACTGCCCATGCTGGGTCCCTGCTCGCTCCCTGGGCAGGGGGATGAAACCAGAGGATGGGAAAACTTTCTCACTTTAGAGCTCTTTCTCTCAGGCTGCTCCCTTGCTTCCTCAGCTACTTTGGTGCTGGTGGCCACATGTAGGCCCCCTTCAGCGATATCTCTGGTTGCAGTGAGGGCTGTTGTTCTGCTGCAGAAATCAGCATCTCCATAAAACACTTCCAGAGCAGAGCCATGCTGGTAGCTGCTTCCCAGGCAGACAGGTATAAGCTCTATTTTTGTCTCAACCCTGAGGTTTTATCTCTCAAAACTCAGTGTTTCTAGGTGTCTTCGAAGCTGGCACAGCTCTTGCACACAGCTTCTGCGGCTTCTTTTAGATCTTTGTATGTTTTCTGCCTCTCTTAGTTTCCTGTGACTTACAAGTGTTACCGGTGAAGCAGGCATTGCAGTTAAGTCTCATTATCATTTACTGTATTTGTTTCAGGCTGTCTACACACCAGCCAGGAAATGTGCTGCATTCATTTACCTCCCTCCCAGCAATGCACAGGGCATCAGGCTTTCACAGCGCTAGTTGGTGCCTTCAGATCTCCTGGTTATTCAGCTGCTGTTGGGAGAAGAACAAGCTTAGCAAGGGCTGGTATTTATTTCTCTTCCAGATAAACTCCTCAAGCACCTGCGTAAGGATGATAAACAGCGCAGGATGTGCTTGTTGTTTGGTTTTGAAAAGGAAGTGATGCACATGCCCGCGCCTTGCAGCTACATCAGTCCAATCCTATCTTGCAAACTAGTCATCGTTGAGCATGGTCAGTGATGGGCTGGAGAGGTCCTGGGTGAAGGCAGGGGTGCATTGGGGGCCTGTTCTCCTTATCTATGGCCAGATTTGGGGAAAAACTGGGAAGGGTTTGGTGTGGCCAAAGCTGCAGCTCTGGTGAGCTCTCTGCACCGCGGGAGAGGAGGAGGATGGAGATCTCCTGGTGCACCACAAAACACCTCTCCCAGCCAGCCTCACATCAGGGTGCTCGGCAGACTGACAGCTATAAACTGAATATGTTCACAGTGTATTAGCTCAAGATGTGCCCTCAGGGGCAAAACCTCCTAAGTTGCACCAGTGGAGGTGTAAGGGTGAGCAAATTTGGCCTTTAAATTAATAGCACGTTTCTCTGAGCATTGTTCTTGTCCCTTGCTGTGGTTGGGAGTCTTGATGGAAGCTTAGCTGGTCTGTGCTGCATTTGCTTCTTTTCAGTGGCATGTGAAAGGGTTAAGCAGAATTTTGATCTTGGCAATATTTTCATGCTTATACATTCTGTTTCTCATTTCCATGACAAAGATGGTAGGAAGAGCAGAATAAGGTACAGAATTTGCAGAGCAATTTTAAGACTGTAATGAGAACAGAAAATAGTAGGGGGAGAAGAATTGTAATTAGAATATGAAATGGGAAAAAAAATTAATCTATTTCCATGTCAGTCTTAAGACTAAATTCTGCTGGTCCTTGTAGCTTTCAGAGGGTGGATTTTTGTGTGTGTGTGTATGTGAAGAGCTTGAACTCCTTTGCAGGCTCTGAAAGGTCCAGGTAAACGAGTTTAAGTCCTTATTCCCCCCAGATAATGTAATAACAATAATTCTGTGTGCAGCATTCACAGCAAACCAGCCAGTCTCTTAGATAAATGAATGCTGTCACTTGAATAATGGTGGCATTCAAGATCTCTCCAGCCTCGAGTACAGGAGAATAAAAGATGGTGCTGGAGATGCTGTTGGGGTAGAGGTCCCTGCAGCTGCTTGGGGAGGCATTGCGTGGTTGCAGAGCACAAAAGCACCAAACACCAAGTACTGATGGCTAGGAGGGACGTCTGCACTTCCCAATCCCTGGAGCCAAGCTGGGCCAAGCAGCTCGGCAGCTGGTCCAGCTGAGCTCTCAGTATCTCCAGGGATGGAGGTCCCACAGCCTCATGGGCTAATACTTGACCGCTCACATGCTAGAAAATGTTGTTTCTAATCTAATGACATTACATCTACCCAGGTGGCTTCCAGGCTTTGCTGTTGGGCCCTGTACGAAGAACTTCTCTGTAAGGTGATGAATTCTGCTAGCTAATGATGTCAGTGTCTGCCTCCTTGGTTTTAGACTGCAAGAAGCAGAGAAAAGCCATTCTCTGTTCTCATCTCATGACTGTACATCTATGTTGAGTCTCTCTACATCTATCACCTCTTGTCTTTGTCCATGTATGCCATTCCACACCTTGGATCCTCCCTGTGATTGACCTCTTTCCTTCTCCTAGCTGTGCAGATGGTAAAACAATATTTGATCTTTTATTCTTTGCTCTTTTCCTAATTGCTTCTAAAACCTGAATGGCCTTTTTGGCAGCTGCTGAGGCCTGAGCAGAAGCTGGAAGTAAACCTTCCAGGATGAAGGCATAGTTTCTCTTCTGGACAGTAACAGCTATTTTAAGACTCATTGTCATGGCTTTATTGTTAGGGTTGCTTTTCTCCAGTGCATTACTTTGCAATTATTGACATTAAATTTAATCTTCCATTTCCTCACTGCCACTTAGTACTGCGAGAGTCTTAATGCAAAGCCATTCAAAGTTACTTTTAGTTTTGGCTGACATGAATAATTTTTGTCTCATTAATAAACTTGAATCCTTCTGGATCACTTCTATTATGAACTGGATAGATTTTAGTGCAGAAAGATCCTGGACCAGGATCTTCCTCTTGCTGAAACCTAATGAGTATCTTTCACTGACTGTGAGCACGAGGGCCTTCTCTTTTGTCCTGTGACTGGTTTGGGTTTTAGGGTTTTTTTTGAGGAACCTGATGAGAATTCCAGCCAAAAAGATCATCTCACCTTTTGTAGGTACTTGCTGACCCTCCAGCAAACACAGAAGTGGGCTGTGATGCCCAACATCCCTGGTCTCAGGTCTCTCTGCTGCCTCGGTTGTGTGCTGCAGCTCTGGATGGTCTCACCATAAAAGAGTCAGACCTCCTGGTCTGGCACCTTCCCTGTGCCACCACTGTTTGTTCTGGAGTAAAAAACTCTTTACTATAAGGTTCTAAGCCTTAATACTTCATCTGCAGCAATCTGTTGAGCCTGGAGAAAAGAAGCTGTGTGCAGAACTCAGAGCAACTTCCAGTATCTGAAGGGGGCCTACGAGGATGCTGGAGAGGGACTCTTCATCAGGGACTGTAGCGATAGGACAAGGGGTGATGGGTTCAAACTGAAACAGGGGAGATTTAGGTTGGATATAAGGAAGAAATTATTTACTGTGTGAGCAGTGAGGCTCTGGCACAGGGTGCCCAGAGAAGCTGTGGCTGCCCCATCCCTGGCAGTGTTCAAGGGCCGGTTGGACACAGGGGCTTGGAGCAAGCTGCTCTAGTGGAAGGGGTCCCTGCCCCTGGCAGGGGTTGGAACTGGATGAGCTTTAAAGTCCCTTCCAACACAGACCATTCTATGATTCTGATTTTACCCTAGGGTAAAGTAATACATGAGAATGTTGACTGCATGTGGAAAAGCCAGCCCCATAGCATGCTGGTGGCTCTTGCAGATGCTCAGCTGTGCAGCCTGTTAGAGTATGGGCTGCCATTGACACCTGCTGTGGTGTCATGCTCTCTTTTAATTACGTTTATCCTGAAGCAAATTGCAGTGTGTATCCAGCCCGGGTGGTGGCCAGGATGGAGATACAGAGCTTTCCTCTGAGGAAAACTGGGGGAGTCATAAATCTATTGCTGAACTTCTGACCCTCTTTGACAGGTTCAACCGAGGGGCTATCCAAGCGTTTCAGCAGGCAGATAAATAATGCTAAGTAGATCACTTTGGGCCAGAGGTTGTGTAAAGACCTTAATGGGGAAACTGCAGTTAAAGAGATTAAGCTAACCTCAGCGATGTATTCCCTGAAGAAGCGTGATGCTAAATTACTCCTATAGGAAATCACAGCAGCAGCTCTGCAGGCAGCAGCGCTGACAAGGGCAGGGCTGAAGTGAGTATTTCACATCCCAGGGACGTGGCAGAGATGTGTGCTGTCAGGGATCATCCTTGCCAGCATTGAAGTCTTTGGGTTTGGTGCTCATAGGGCTGAGCCTGGTGTGCAGGGGTGCCCCATATGGGGTAGGAACAGCACAGCGGGCATGAGGGGCTGGAAGCACCATGGCCAAAGTGCAGTTACAGCAGAATGGGGTTCTGCCACCCAAATAATGCTTCCCTGATAAAAATCAATTGTGGAAAAAACTACTTCTGTAAAACTTTCTATAGAGGAGTTGTATTTCCACACGGTGGGTAGGGTGCCAATGGAGGCAGCTAAACGAACCCCAGCAACACATGGGCTGCAGTAATTTGTTAAGTGTTTCTAAGGGGCATGTTAAATATGGCAATTACTGCATAATGCAAGTTTTCTTGTATCCTAACTTTTATTCACCAAAAACTTAAAGGCATTTGTTGCATGGCATTATTGTGGGTCACTCTATGTCTTGATGTTAGTGGTGGCTGATGTGTAGCGTGCTGGACACCAAAACCATCTCAATCACAAAGCATCTCTGGTGAGAGGTGATATCCCCAGTGCACCCACTTTGGAAATGAGGTTGTCATGAGATGGGACTTGCAGCCTATCTCCTGGGTCCTGGTACAAAGAGACAGAACAGAGCAGAAAGTGCTTATAGGTCTGAGCAGGAGGAATCACTGGAAGCATCCAATTCATTCTTCACTGGGCATTTAATAGCTCCTTAATGATGACAGCTTTTACTTACTGCTGGATTTGCATTAATAGGCCACTTTTTAAAGCTCCAGATCCTCAGTGGACTTGCAATTAAAGTGCTCTGGTCTTGTATTGCCAAGAACACGTATTAAGATTTAGATCAGACCCTCAAAAAACCCCAACACCCCAAATCCAAACCGCATCACACCCCATCCAAACCCCATAAGAAGTTTGGAAGATTTTTGAGATTTTGCGGGTGTCATTGAAGCCATTCCAGGTATGAGGCTGCCAATATAATTCTTACAGAGTGGAGGTTTTCATCTCAGCTCATGACTCTCAGGAAATAAAAGGATGTGATGAGATTCATAATCGAATTGTACAAGCTGGCAGTGCCATCCATGAGAAAGTAACACCCCTGAATGTTGGCAGGAGGGTGTGTTTCTTTCCACTGGGTCCTTCCCAGTTCACAAACATTTATTCTCCATGTTTGCAGAGCTGGAGATCACACAGCTGCCTTGCTCTGCGGTCTGTCCCAGCTTGCAGCGTGCTTTTAGTTTTTTCATTTGTTTTCACCTTACCACCATGGGACCCATTTGACCTCTGGGCACATTTACAGGCTTGAACATAACATCACATTGCAAAAGTAACAAACCAAAGTGAGTGTAGAAAAGCAATAATTAAAAGTGCTTTGTAGAACATGATCTGAATGAAGCCTGTGCTTGGCTCCCGGTATGGGCTGGTAGATGCGCAGCAGCCTCTGCCTCTGGAGCTGTGGTGCCAGCTGCAGCTCCCCTGCAAGAGCCCTAGTAAAAAACCTGTATTTTGGAGTAATGAAAAACTAAATTTCAGAGAGTGTTTTTTCACGGAATAGAACTCTCCTTGGATCTCCTGCTTAGCTCCAATATACATGGTGCTATGCGCCATAGAGAGGTGCTCTAGTGGAAGCATGGCTCTGTGTCCATCACCCTGATTTCCTTGGGACTCTCAGCTGGAATGGGATTGACAGCATCTGTGTGCTGATCCACCTGCGTCAGGTGAAGACATCTCCTGTGGCATGAGATGGTGCTGGCACAGGGTGCCCAGAGAAGCTGTGGCTGCCCCATCCCTGGCAGTGTTCAAGGCCAGGTTGGACACAAGGGCTTGGAGCAAGCTGCTCTAGTGGAAGGTGTCCCTGCCCGTGGCAGGGGTTGGAACTGGAGGAGCTTTAAGGTCCCTTCCAACCCAAACCATCTGACGATGATGATTTGACAGCAATGCCTTTTTTGCCAGAGCTGGTGGGAGTTTGGGCAGTTCCCTCTGGGGGTGTTTTGGTTTGGTTTTAATCTGTCCAGTAGAGTTGTTTCCACCCTGAGCTTGTTGCCTGAGGCAAGTTTGAGCTGGGACTTGGCAGAGTGGGGCTTTATGGGTCATTTTTGAAGCACAGGTCCTTGATTCTGGTTATGCCTGTAGGCAACCATTGCTAATGTAAGTTAGATAAAGATGGGATGAGGAAAAGCATCTTCCTCTCACAGCTCCCCAGCTTGGCTTCACAGGGTTTGCATGCCCAGATTTTGAAGTGAACACCATGCTGTGGATGCAAAGCACTACAAGCTGAGAGGGATCTCTGCTTACCTTGGCTTTGTGCTCATTTCAAGCAGGAGAGGGTGAGAATTAGCTGCAGCCACTGATTTGCTTAATAGGCTCTTCTATTAACCAAAGAACAACAAACATTGAATAATTACCAAAGAGCAAAAGGATGCTAAAGATAATTGCATGGGAGTATATTCCTTTCAAATTAGGGCATGAAAATGATACCTGCCACTCACATTTGCACATCATCCAATACAGGCTTGATCAATTTTGGGGGGCATAAAAGGTGATGAATGGAGGCACCAAGGTCTGGAACTGCCTGGGAGGCTTGACATGCACTGGGAGTTAGACCAAAGTGAAAAGCGAGGAGGCATTTGTAACCAAAGGGAAATATTAAAATGTCTCTTTCTGCCCTAAATCTACCTGGAATGATGAGACTGATTGTTTCGAAGTGCATTCGGTAGCGAAGCTATAATGAGCAGAGGGAGAGCACATTACTTATCTGCTCTACCTGGCTCGTGTGTAAGTGGCAAACATCTAATTGAAAAAATACCCTGATGGGAGAATTTCTAATAAATTTGTTTGCACCCTCATAGCCTGGAGGAGAGGGAGGAAAAAATCCAATCAGCAGTGGGGAAGTTCCAAAGTTTCCATTGCATTTTGAGTCTTGATTTTCAGGCTGGCTGCTCAGGCTGGCAATCAGAGGCACAGTAATTTCGAAGGCAGGGTTCATTACAGTTATTATGGAAGCATCAAGGGCAGAAGGAAGTGTGGAGTGGAGATGCAGGAATAGCAGAAAGCCATAAAAAAGACATTCTGACAAACAGGGTGATACAGAGAAAGCCGAGTGCTTGTCCTGCCCTGGACCTCCCCACTGAAGACACTGCGTCCTTCCCTAATGTAGATTTCCAGGTGACTTTCAATTTCTGAAGAATCAGGAATCTTTTTCTGCTGGAGGTCAGGATTTGGGGTATTTTTCCTAAATTACTTGAATCACCGAATCCCAGGCTGGTTTTTGTTAGAAAGGACCTTAAAGCTCCTCCAGTTCCCACCCCTGCCACAGGCAGGGACACCTTCCACTAGAGCAGCTTGCTCCAAGCCCCTGTGTCCAACCTGGCCTTGAACACTGCCAGGGATGGGGCAGCCACAGCTTCTCTGGGCACCCTGGGCCAGCGCCTCAGCACCCTCACAGGGAAGAGCTTCTGCCTAATATCTAATGAAGATATTAGAATGTCTGTTGCAAACTGGTCTTAGGCTACATCTGCAAAGGAGGAGGAGGAGGACATAAGTGGGGTTCATGTTTGCAAGGAAGCAGGGTGGATGGATGTGCATCATCTAAGTATTTAAGTCTCTCAGAAGGGCAAAGCTTTTACTTGGGAAATAACTCTTCTTTTGCTGAAGTGGAAGTAAATATTTCTGCAGTACAAATTCCTGACTGCTTCCAGGGATGGACAGAACTATCTCCCCACTGGAATATTTTTAGGGCTGCTTGCTTTAAAGCTCTTGTGCAGCTCACCTGAAGCATCTCAGTGTGCAGTCTCAAGATGCAATTGCTTTTAAGCATCCCACGGTACCACGTAGCTCATCTGTACAGCTGACCTGACACAAAGCTCTGGTCTAACAGATGTCCCTGCCTGTGGCAGGTGGCTGGAACTGGATGAGCTTTAAGATCTCTTCCAACCCAAACCATTCTATGATTCATGCCAATCAGACCACTGGCCAGGTCCCTACATCCATGTGGTGCAGGGCCTTGGAGTGTCTTGTTCAGGCTGCAGGATCCACCTGATGTTTTACTGGTGATGTGGTTCCAAAAAGACCTAGGGAATAGGACTTCAGGACCACAATTTTGCCTGTTCCAAAAAGACTGGCTCCTGAAACCTCTGCTGCTGCCCATGCCAAATCAGAGACTGGCTCCTCCTGCAGAGCCTGGGTCCTGCTGCTGGAGGGCTGAGCATCTCCACCAAACTGTGCCTTCTCTTCTGCAAATTCAGCCTTCTCTGATGGGGCTGGCAGAGGGTATTTGGGCTGTGGAGCTGACTGAGTCTCCATGCCTGGAAGTACCACAGCTCCAACTGGAACCCTGTTAGCAGGAGCTGGCTGTGCTGGCAATTGGTTTACGGGTGGAGGGAAGTTCATTTTAAAGTGCATAGGATCCAGCTGGCTTATAGAATCACAGAATGGATTGGGTTGGAAAGGACCTTAAGATCATCCAGTTCCAACCCCCTGCCACAGGCAGGGACACCTCACACCAGACCATGTCACCCAAGACTCTGGCCAACCTGGCCTTGCTTCTGTGATAACTGCTTGTCCCAGCAAGCCGTTATCCATGCACCACGGATGCTCCCTGCATCCTGTGGCTCCTGCCTCATAGATGGGTTTAACCCAATCCTGCATTTGCTCAGGAATCCCCTTCCCCCTGCTGCACCTGCTGTCAGGACTGGGTAATGAGTGGCACAACACCTGCTCTAATTCTGCTGCTTTTAATTGGTTTTCTCTGCTATCCCAGAGGACGGTTTGGCAATTAGAAGGTGTCTGACGCTGAGCAGAGCTGTGTTACCCACGCTTGGCTTTGCTAACTCTGCTGACTTTAATAGCTAATCCTGTAGCACTCTGAGAAATGGAAGTGTAATTAATAGTCTACGCTGAAAGTCTTCACCTGGTTTTATTTAGATTTCTCTTTTATTGTTCTTAGTATGACCCATTTCTCTTAAGGCATAACTGCTATCAGCCTCGTATTAGAGAGCAAGTGGACACACAAGGGGTGAACAATCCTCAATTCATCATCCAGCTTGTAAGGGCAAAAGAGTTGGCTCTTCTTGTTAAGTATATGGTGTCATTCACAGCTGGTACCTTCATCCTTGTCTCGGGGGTGTTTTATGGCATAGCCCATTTTATTGCCATAATTAATTTGTGAACTTAGCCTTGAGAACTGCCCCAGCCATACTTCGAGCCGGAGCCAATCCCAGAGGGCTTTATTCCTTCGTTTGGAACCGGAACAAGTGAAAAGCTTCTGTTGTAGCTAATTAATGAGAAGAGTTTTGCTGTGCTCCAAGGGGGTTTGGTATCCTAATACATGGATTAGCAGCTCAGAAACAGGCGAGGGGGACAGGTGAATGCTCTGTGCTCAGCTGGCTCTGCCTCTCACCCAGGAGGCGAACAGGAGATGGGGGAATTGTGCCTCCTTGCAGCTGTAGTTTGCAAACAGCATCAAACTGTTGGGAATCAGGCTTTGCACAGAGACCCCCCTGTGTACAGTCCTGAGTGGCTTTCTGCATTGCTGCTGTAGGTTTGCTTTGGTGGTTAAGGACTACGTAGCTGTCCGGAAGAGGATTGAATGGGACTTGCCTGTCTTGGAAATTTCCATTGATAGAAGTTGGCTTTTTAAGGCTGATTGATGGCGTGGTAGGAATTCAGGAAGAACTTCATTTGGGTGAACTTTGCTGCTGGGTACATCTGTACTTTT
Organism: Pezoporus occidentalis; assembly: GCF_034315485.1. Lineage (NCBI taxonomy): Eukaryota > Metazoa > Chordata > Aves > Psittaciformes > Psittacidae > Pezoporus > Pezoporus occidentalis. The sequence continues at coordinate 385,971 of NW_026916192.1, forward strand.
GCACATCTTTGGCATATTTATTTGAGTTGGAGCAACTAATTCATTATTTCACTGAAAAACTATCACGAATGTGCTATGTTACCTTGTCCCATTGCAATAAGGTGGTGTACATGTGCTCAAACACTCAAAAGCTTGAAAGGAGCAGCTCAGGATTTTCTTCTGGGAATTTTAGTTCTTTACATAAAGAGCCAGGAAAGCTTTTGCGGTTCACATGACCCTGGGGTGAAGACGGCTTTCACTAAGTCTCACTTTCTTGTCTCTTTCTAGTTTGATGGGGAGAACATGTACATGGGAATGAACGACAACGCGCAGGAGTTTCTATCGGCAAATCAGGTAAGTGCAGTTTGCTGGGGTGGGCAGTGTGAAGAGATTTTATAGGGGACTTAATCTGTTCCCAGGAACAAATTCAAGGGGCTCTCTGTGAATCTGCATTCCTGGACATCAGGAGGTTCACTGGATGGGGGTGTTGCCAACCAGCTTCTGCCAAGGAGCGGCAACGGATGCCCTCAGTGCAGGGTGAGGCATGTTCCTGGTGCTGCCTCTCCATTGAGACTGAAAAGCTTTCCTTCAGCATCCTTCACTCAAAATGAGCATGCAATTGGTGTTTCTGGATGCATTGAGGTTTCCAAGTATTGTGTGTGCTTCAGGTGTCTCCTTCCCTCACGCAGAGTGTTTCCTGCAGCTAAATAGATGGACAGTTAGCCAGCATGGGGAGAAAAAGGACTCAAAGGTTTCCTGTTTTGGAGCTGTAAGCCCACACGTGGAGGACTAGAATAGAAGTGCTCATGTCTCACAGGTGCCTGAGGCATCAGGGCTCTCTCTGGGCTTGGATAAACATGAAACAGGCATGTGCATTCACTGGAGCCCTAAAAATACAGTAAGTCCATCCTTAGGTCCCAATGGGACCTAAGCACATGCTTACCTGTCCTCCTGATAAGAGATGGTCCCATCTGCATCCCCCAGTAGTCCGACCCTACTAGAACATGCTGGGGCCTCAGTGCATTTCTGAGGTGCCTTGGGGCAAAGCATCTCATCACATCCAGCTGCCTTGTGAGGGAAAGTACAAGTTCATTGCTGCTATTTCTCAGCATCCTGATTTTGGGCTGTGTTGGGCCATTTTCATGTAGGGCCCTGCTGACCACAAACACATGCATTGTATTTCCACCCAGCCCAAGATGATGACAGATTCCTCTTGCCCTGGACCTGATGTGTGTGGCTTGGGCGAGGTTTTGGTGTGTTTCTGATGCTGGGGTTTGGTACTTACTGCATCACCCCTATGAATTACAAGGCTAGTGAGTCACCCACAGTGTATCCAACTCAGATATCAGTAGTGATTAAAATATATGCACCCTAAACTGAAAATAGGATGAAAACCTGTTATTTGCCCCCTTACAGCATGTCAGTGCATTGGCTTATTGCTTTGGAGAGTTTTTCCTGCTCTGGCTTTGTCTCATCTTGCATCTCCAGTTACCCTCCTTGTGCTGCTATGCTTGGGACAGTCAGAGAGGAGCTGGGAGTGTGACAAAGGGGTGCAGGTGGCACCAGGGCTCTTGCCAGGATGGGTGCCCCATGGGATGCTGCAGTGACCCACCCTCGCCTCACATGGGGCAGCAGGAAGGGAGTAGGGAAGGGGGTGAGGATCCCAGTCCATGCCCTGCAAGGATATTAGTCATGGTTCCCACCCAGCATGAACGTTGGCCGAGGAAGACAGGGAGCAGCCTTCCTCCTTCACCCTCATTAATCTCCCTTTATTTACCTGTACATCAGCACGTGTTTACCAGAGAACGCTTTATAGCACCAGTTATGACTTTATTACTAATAACACAACTCTTCCATTTAAATGGGGGTTCCAGATGTTTTTTATTGTTTGCTAAACCTGTTTTAACCTGAACGAGTACATTAAACAGCAGGAGTGTGGTTTCACAATCTTGCTCGAGAGGCTGCTAAATCACCGGCACACGCGGGATGTGGCTCAGCCTTTGGGATCCTTGGGGACAAAGGCAAATCATACACACTAACTACTGAAGCCATCATGCTGTAATAGATGGGCCTGGTGGGCTGGGGATTTTAGTCTTAAACTGGTTGCACTGGGCACCATCAGGCACCCGCAGCTCTCGGCAGCAGGCGCAGCTTACACTGAGCCCAGCTCAGGCGCAGGGGCTGGGGTGTCCAACATTAACAGTGGGAAATCCTGGCTTCACATTGCCTGGTTTAGGGCACACTTGCTTATTTACCCCAGCTTTGCACTACAGGGTGAGATCTGCTGGTACCAGCGTGCTTGTGGTGGCCTGGGGTGAGACTGTCACCATGAAACCCCCAGTCCAGCCCCTCTGTGCTTTGAAGGGGGTGGGAAGGGCCAAGAGAGCCAGAAATGAATCTCTGTGTGTGGCTTCATTGCAGCTGGAATATTTTAGAGGTCCACAGAAGAAGTTTGATAATGTTTGTTATAGGAAATTCTGTATTGCCTTGTGATTTCTCTTTTAAAATACCTAGAAGGAGGCAGACAGAAAGCAGAATTCAGTTTATTACTTCCTCCCTCCTCCCCTGGTTTAAACCCAAGGGGTTTTAAATGGCTCCTGCCTGTCAGTGCAATGCTTTACACCTTCTGCAGCTTCTTAAGCTCTTGAGTCATGCTTTCCCATCACACAGATAAGATTATTCTCATTTTACAACTGGAGCTATAGGGATGCTGCTGGTAGAGCAGTCCTAGGGCAGCATCGGGATCCTGCAGCACCCTGACATGAGCTCTATCTCAGCCCTTTGTGGCGTTTTTGATCCTAAGGAGCTTCTGCAGTGTCTCATGATAAAGCCAGGACCAGTGTTTGTTTCATCATTCCCAGCCCTGTAAAGCTGCTAACTTCTTCCCCACATCTTACTCGATGGGACTGCTTATGTGCCACCACCTGCATTTCTTGTTATCATCCCAAAAGGGGCTGCTCTTGGCGGAGAATGAAATGCAGAAATACAGGAGCCTAAAACATAAAGAGAGCGCTGACAGATCCAGCCTCACATAGCACAGCCTGCTTGGGGAGAATAATTCCTCTTGTTCCATCAAACAGGAGGACATTTGACCCCAGAAGTGAGTCAAATGTAAAATGTAATTCAACCCCCAACAGGGGCCAGAGTATAAATGCAACTTGACATCTGATCAAACCATCGTGGACATTTGACCCCTGAGATGAGTGAGGTATCTGTTGTGTCTCATGAAGTCAGCAGAGCATCATTCCTCACCCCTGTCAATTTTCTTTCTATCTTTCCTTCCCTTCTCAAACAGGGACAAGGAATTAAGTAGTGCAAAGATCCTGAGGCATGGACAGATTAGCAGCCACATGATGGACTCTGAAAGATGAGTGAAAATGCAGTGGTGCTGTTAAAAGAAATAAAAACAGCCACAAAATCAGTAAGAAAAAGCATTTATTAGGGCCTTTGTGATAGGAAAAATAACCCCAGGAAAGGCAAAGGTCAGGAAATTCCTCATGGAGCTGGACAGGAATGAGTTGGTTTTGTTTGGCATCGAGACTTGCACTTGCAGGAAGAGTCCACAGGTGCTTTATAAACATGAATTAACTACATCTGGGAATACCCTGCAAGAAGGTCTCATTATCCCACGTGGTGGGTGAATTAATGCAGGAAATGCCTTACCAAGGGAGCTGGGGATGATGTGATGCCACGTATGGGAATGACTGTCCCTTGGCTTGTTTGGAGCACGGGTGTGACTCTGCTGGTTCACTGCGAGACATTAAGCAAAGCCTTAGGGGAATGTTTGCCATGTTTTCCTCTCTCCATGGCATGTCCCAGGCTGCTGGCAGGGCAACAGGTAGCTTCCAGGGGGGAAAGAGCTCATTACTTACTGCTGGGCGTTCGTGATCCTGCGCTCTGCCTAATCCCAGGAGCTTTCAGTGCACGGCTTTTTCCAGCTGAGCAACATGCCTGTTTCTGTACCAAGGAGTTAATCTGTGTGACTCCCCATGCAAATGCTGTTACACATCAGTATTGTTTATTCAGGCCAGGGAGATAGATACAGTGGAATATGCAGCTCTTTGCTTTTCTGAAGGAGAGCACAGATAGGACCTCACTGCTTTAACAGTGAGTGTTGGAAATACGATAGTTAAATAGACAAAGTTATTTGCACATCGTTTTCTCCTCCTAATGCTGCTGTTATACCATTCTTTTGCTGGCACACTCATGCTGCCCATCTGTGTATCAAAGCCATCAGGTCTTAGCTGCCACATCTGTCTGCAGACATGCATGGGGGCTGCTGGTTTGCACAGCAGCATTGGCAGAGCTTGATTTCACCCAGCTCTGATGAGACACCCCATGTCCATGGCCCTGCAGAGCAGCCAAGAGGGCTTTTAGTTCTGGCTGTGTGCCTCAGGGCAAGGCTGGGTAAGTCGTGGATGGAGCTGCTCACATTCATACCACAGAGGAAGCAGATCCATGGGCATAGACATGTTTGTACATGGCAGCACGTGCATAATAAAATAGAAGGTGGGGTACTCTCTGCTGTGTGCAAATCAGCAGGAGCTCAGCTGAGTGTGGCGGTTATACCAGTGCACCAATGGAAATGGAGTTAAGATTGTATTTGTCATGTGCATACATATATAAAGCATCTGTCTTCAGACGTGTTCCTATACATGTTATATGTGCCTGCCCATTTCCGCACACATGAAATCCATCTGTGTATGTAGCAGTGTGCTTGGGTGGGTATAAATCAACATTTATCTACTGTATCTATTGCCCTTTATCTGTTTATCTCCATGCATCTTCAAGCTCGGGTCTGTATTAGCCATAATAGATACAGTAAGTCGCTGATCTGGTGGGTCAAATGGTCAGGGCTCTTTGATCAGCCGTCAGGATACATTACCACCAGGGCCTCCGGTGGGGCTTGAATTACAACTTACATTTGACTCATTTCTGGGGTCAAAACGTCCCTCTTATTTGATCGAATGACAGAAATTGTATAATTTGTATATATCCCTGAGCCATATGTGCTCTGAGTGCCACTCTAATGTGTTTTATAAAGGCACAGCTGTCTCAGTGACTTATTTAAAATGGGATTTTGTAGTAGTGTTCTTGCCATTTAATGTCCTCATTCAGGGTTACACAAGGTTTATCAAATAATAAATAACATTTAGAACATTCATTTTAGCATAACAATGGGTTTGCTAGTTATAAGGAACTGGACGGCACAATAAAGCTGTCTTTGGTAAATAAGCAATCATGTAGAAAGCAAGCAATAGCATAATTAGAAATTAATGAGAGTGTGGGAAGCTATGGATACCTTCCTCGCATGCTGCTAGCGCTCTAGACTAGACAGAGCTCATCTTGGCAGCCTCTGCTACAAAATATGGCATCAAACATTGTTGTAATACTGGCAGACGTGTTGTGCTCCCACCTCCTGGGCCTCCCACCAGTCTCCACTGAATTGCAGCAGAATGGCAGTGGTTGATAAAATCAAGCTGAGGCTGGGGCAGATCCATGCTGTGAGAGTGTGGGGAGTCCCCTTCCCTTTCCTGGCCAAATGCAGGGATTACTGCACGAAGTGGCCATGGAGCCCAGGCATCATGGGGGTAATTCAGTGCTGCTGCTGAATACATGGGTCATCATCTCCTCATTCTTGCTCCTTCCCCCCCAGTAGGAAGCTGTAAACCAGGACCACTGTGGACTTTGGTTTTCCCTCCATCAGCACCTTTGGTAGTGAAGCAATAGCTTGCAGTTTTTGGGGTATAGTGTGTTCTTATGTTGGTTGGTCCCTGACCTAGGACATTGAATTTGGAGGAGTTTCCTGCAGTTTGCTTGTCCCTGAAGCTCACAGAACACATGTATGTATAGAAGGCCCCTAGTGAAGAGAAGTCAGAGGTTTGTATGGACTCAGAGTTGAAAGAGAGGATTAATCAGAGGCTGACAGTGCAGTGGAAGCTGGGAGTGTGTGCTGCAGCAGGCACCTATGCTAAGATACAGGTTTTGCTCTTCCCCTGCACCCCCTTTGAGTAATACAGTACGATTTCATATCAGACTAAGGAAGAGAGGGAAGACATTGATAGATATCAACTGCCTTTCTCAGCAGATGATTCAGGAAGAATCTCATGTACTATTTTAGAATGAACAATAGATTGTTACATGTCATTTATTATAATCAGCAGCTAATGGAAACTCTTCCAGGTGGGGCTTTGGAGGTGAGCACAACTGCAGCTGATGATCCAGGCTTGTGAATTTTGCATGAGCTTCTATGTGATGGTGAAAGGTGCAGTTGGGAAGCAATTCCTGTAACCTAGTCGCAGCAAGAGGAGCTGCTGTTGCTGGTGGAGGGTTGGCTTTAGTGCTTAAATGAACTAATAAAAACATCCCTTGGTATTACAAGCAGAATGTGCATCATCTTCAACCCTTGGTCTCAAAGGACTCCTATGTTGTTAACAATCGGGTGTTTGAAAAACAGCCATCAAGCATCACAGAGTGAAAAGCTAATATAACTGAGCAGTTCCTAGACCAAAATGGATAGTCTCTGCTTCCATTGCATTTACTTGGGGCAGAAGGGGGAACAATTAGCATGTTATACAGTTGAAGGTATCTGTCAGGTGAGACAGAACACCTTGTATGGGCAGAAAACTATGAAGCTGTCATGGTGGTTGAATTTCATGCGTAGACATTTCATCAAGGAACTGAAGTTCCTGGACAGATTTAGGTTTAGGAGCAAAGGCAGGAGGGAGGAGAAGATCCTCGGGCCATCATAGTAGTGGTCAAAAGCACACCCCATGGCTGGCAGCCTGAGGGCTCAGCTTCTCCGAGGTCTTCCAGGCTACTGCAGCCAGCTATATGCCCTTGGCTCTGTCCAAGCAGTACACTTCCCTTCTTTTTCCCAAGCCTGTCACAGGTTTTCCGGGATCTGAATCAGCTCAGAGATTGTTTCAGATTCAGTGGTAAAAATCATCTGTATTAATCAGCTCATTCTGAGAGGTGATAGTGCTGGCCATGGGGGTTTCTTGGCACCAACATTCTGTGATGCCCAGCAGTGGAGCTGAAGGCAATGTGGACCTGAGATTCCAAAAATGCTCCCCGTGTGCTGGAGGGTGAAGGAGATGGAGTAACTGGGACTGCTTCAGAGCACCATGGGGCACGGCTGACAGTGCAGCCCAACTAACACCGAAGGGGATCTGCTGGTGTGCACCGTGGCTCTGGTGGCATGAGGACACATGGCCTGGCTTCCAGCAACACTGATGAGCTTGTGAAGCCAATGGCTTATAAAATAGCAACAGAATATAGAGAAAGGTGGTAAGCAGTATCTGTTAGCCAGCAAAGTGTCACTTTATCCCAGGTTTCCCACTGTGCTCAACACCATTGTAAAGGGACCACACTTCATGTACGCCAGGCTGTTGCCTTTGATGGTCAGCACAGCCTAGGGCAAGGTGGAGACCTAGACATGGAGGAACCTGGGGCAGCTCTGGAGGGAGCAGGTCACCTTCAAAGCACAGGTATCGCATTAATATGGTGTTTATGTGCACTTTAAATCTCCTGACAGTGCTGCTCTGGCTACCACTGCTCCTGCGAGGGTGTTGGCTTGTCACCAGACAAAGGCAAACCTGGAGCTTTTATGCACAAGCTGTTTCTGCCTTCAGATCCTCCAGCTCCTCACACTGTGCTAATTCCTCACTGCTTGTCTCCTGAATTACCCACTGTGACACAGTGGGATTGGGAGCCAGGTCTTTACATGGTAACGATAGATGCTGAGTTCTGATAATGCAATAACATCCCTACTGGTTAGCTGTGACGAGCACGGTTTTCTACTGTGTCCTGTTGGGGGGCTTGGGTATGGCTCCTGCAGAGGCTGGTTTGCTTCTGTAATGGATCCCTGGGGAGTGGCTTTGGAAAATGCTGTTTATTTGTGGAAATGTAGCACTGGGCCGCAGAAATATGAAACAAAACCAGCCTGTTGCTCTTGGGATTTCCTTTCCCAGCTGATTGATTACTTCTCATCGCAGTCCCAGCCTGAGCCAGTGTTTGGGTCTGCCGTCACAACAGAGTGATGAACTGGGAAGTCACTTACTTCCAGCAGGAAAGTGTCATTTTCCATTTCAGAGTTTGGATGATGGCCTGTGCAGAAAGGGAGACCCCCCCATACCCTCAGCCAGCTTCACAATGAGCTCTTCTCTCCATGCTGGCTTTGGGGCTGCCCTTTGCAGTACAGGGTTGGGCTCCACTCTAGCTTCACAATGGCCTGATCCTCTCAGTGGAGCATCATGGGGCTCTGCATGTCATGGAGGTTGATGAATCCCTAGTGTGGCCATCCAGCTCACAGTCAGGCGTTTACTCCAACCTCTACTTGCTCATGTGGCTGTGCAGAGCAGTGGACCTGCACTGGTGTCCAGCAGTGCTCTTGCAGCTAGCCTGTGAGCATGAAGTGGTACCCAGCCCCTCACAGCCCTAACAAAGTGGTGGGACCTCACGGGGAGCCCACGCACGAGAATGGGCTGGCTTGGTGCGTGCAGCCAGCAGGCTGGTTTGTGTTAGCTCTTCAGCTTCTGCTCCACAATTTGGTCAGCAGACCCCTGGGCATCCCCCTTCTTGAAGCCTGAGCAGCTCAGAGTGGGTGCAGTTCTCAGGTACCTGGGCAGGCAACATGAGTGTCCTGGGTAACCTGGGCAGGGGAGCCTGTGTTGTGGGTCCCCAGGAGGGGAGCATGGACCATGGGTACCCAGGAGAGGGGACTGCACTGCTGCAGGTAACCAGGGAGAAGATGGCAAGTGTGTGGTGTGGGTACCACGGCATGCGTGTCCATAGTCCTGTGTGGTCCTGTTCCTCTGGGGAAGGTTTAGCTCTTTCCCTTCAGGTGATGCACCAGGCCAGGCTGCTCAGAGCTATGATGGGAACCAAATTCAGACACCGTTAGGAATGCACTTGCCTGTCACAGGCAGGTGTGCTCTGACACTGGACCCAGCTGAAAGACCACAGGCTTAGCTCCTGCTGGCAGGGTGAGAGGTGGCAAAGGTGACCCAGAGCTCTGCGTTTGGCCTGTGAATCCATCACCCTTGTTGTGGTCATCCTGAGGACCGTGCTGGATCTCACTTCTCCTTGACACCATTTTCATGATCAGCAGCCTCTGAGCAAGCCTGAATTAAATTTATCTCAAACTAGGAAATCCATCAGTCACCATCAAAAGTGTCGGAGCTGCTGCTGTGTAACTCAGGTCTATACATTTGTGTACACTGTAAAGGGCAAAATATGACTTGGCTTTTATTACTTTAATTAAAACATGAGTGAAGAGTATGAGATTCATATTAAATTGCATTTTCCTGGCTGCTGTGTGAAGGAGCTAACTGATCTGATTACCATGAAGATTACAAACTATCAAAGTGAAAAAGAGCTTTTTGCAAGTATTTCATATTAAACCTTCAAACATAACACTTTAAGAATAATTATAGTTGTATTACTGGAAAGTGATTCATGAATTCTGAATAAATAGAAGACCCTTAAAGGGAAATGTTCCAAGACCACAGTTTTCATTCCAATCTGATGAAATTTAGTATCATTTTGCAGCTGTAGAATAAAATGAAAAAAAAATATATGTACATAGAGTGTATTGAGTATATGTCAGACTAAACTAATGAGATTTTTTTCATCAACTCTGAGCACGCACGCAGACAAATGGAATAGCCATTCTCATTTTCTGTAATGGAAAGCACTGAAAGAAGAGGCAAGAAAGGATCTTACTGCTCACAGGTCTTTATTCTACCCTTGATTGTTAAATAATATATTTTCAGTTCTCATCTCTTGACTGCAGAATGTTTGAACTGACATTAATGGGTATATAAGAGAAAAGAGCAAGCTTTAAAAAAACTAAGCAAGTGAGGAAGGGCTAGGATTGGGAATTTTATTAGTATTCCCGATGGGCTGTAATAAAGATACTTTTCACACAATACAGTGAATGTTTACAGCAGACAATTTAGTTTCCTTCCAACAATTATGAGAGAAATTGAATCTCAGGAAATGTTCGTTTTCTCTAAAATTAGACATAACAATAAAGATACCCCTGAAAGTTTATTAAGGAGGGAAGAAAAGAAAAACAAACCAAAACACAACAAAAGGCAGGAGTCTCTGCAAGACAATTTAGCAAATTTATTTTAAGATTTCCAGATGACTGGAAACAAAAACAAAAGCAGACACCTACATGGTGCTGAGGGCTCGTGCTCTCCACACCCAGCTTGAAGTTGGGGCTGGTTTTCTGTGGAAGAGCTTTTCTTTTTTCCCTAGGGTTCAGTAATTTCTAGTGCATTTTGGAAGCAAATACCCAAAAGGTGCTTGTTTACACCCTGTACCCATCTAGAGGAGGATTCCCATCACTTCTGCAGCAGGGGAGGCACAAAGTTATGCTCTTTTGCATGCAGGTCAGGATGCTACAGGCCTGGGAGCCTGCACTGGTAGCAAAGGAGGATGCGAGGTTCTTGCCTGCCCCCAGGGGGTTTCCCTGCAATAGGCGCATAGAAGGGAAACATCATTATATACATCAAAACTAGCAAAGCTGGGAAACCATTGAATCCCAGCCTGGTTTGTGTTGGAAGGGATCTTAAAGCTCATCCAGTTCCAAGCCCTGCCACGGGCAGGGACACCTTCCACTAGAGCAGCTTGCTCCAAGCCCCTGTGTCCAACCTGGCCTTGGACACTGCCAGCTCCTCTGCAAATGTGATGTTTCACCTCCCTCCCTGCACAAGTGCAGTTACGTGTGGGTTTCCATGTTTGAAAAGCAACTTAGCAAATACGGTGAGCTTGGGCCTTTAGTTTTTTTTCCCAAGAAAATTGATTGCGAAATGTCAAGAGAGGAGCTGCAGGGAAAAGACGGGAATTACTGGGCACTTGAATGCAACTTCAGGAAGGAATTTATCCTGCTCACACAGAGCTGCTGAGGATCAAACCGCTCTGTGAAGCGCAGAATACTTTGAAGCTCTTTGAGCAGCTCATGCTGTGGTGTTCAATTTTTGAAGCACTGTGATTTGAACAAGCAGTGTAGTTCTTCTCCTTGCCCTGGTTTCCAGGCTTCTGCTACAATGTCCATGTTAGAGACACCTACTCAATCCTACTTGGCTTTTTCTTTTGTCGGTGCGATCTTTGATTGTCAACTTCTGCCTCACTCTGTCCAGTCTAGAAAGAGATTCCTGTTGTTTGATATTGAGAATAAGGATGGGGGGATATATGGTGAAAGCTGACACAGCTTAGCTTGCAGCAAAGCTTCTGTAGTGATCTTTCTCAAGAGGATTTGTCCCACTTTGGTCATATTTGGGGCTAGACTTGGATGATGCTTTTTGGTAATACCAAGTAGGACTCTTGACATGCCTGGTTTGGTACCCGCATTAACAGTAGGAGCACTGAGTCATCACAGGTTTGTGGAAATATGTAGGCTTTGTGTGGGCTTGGATTTGAAAGATGGCAGCTGAAGCCCTTGAGTACACTGGACAAATGTGCATTTTTACCATGGGGTCGATGTTTTGGTGTTGCCTGCAGCCCTGCTGTACCCAAAGCCTTCCCTGCTTCTCCATTTGCATCTTTCTCTCATTTCACCTCTTCCACTTCTGCCCATTTCTCTTGGAGCAATTCAGGTTCTACCTAGCATGTTGTGAACTAGTAAAAATAATAGAGAAACCTCTCCAGCAGCTTAACAAATGAAGTGTTTCACTTGGTTTGGCCTCTGGATAGCTGGGGCTGGTTTTCTTTGGATGCAGGGACTTCATGGAATGCCTCCCTCCCTCAGGCTTTGCGTGTTAGTTTGGATCCTTGTGGTCATGCAGTGGAGGTTGTTCTGCTACTGATGTGAGTCCCCTTGCACCTTCCTTTCCTCTGCAAAGCTCTTTTCTCTGTCAGCAATGCTGCCCATTGCCTCTAAAGCTGCCGGTGCCTGCAAGGGTCCTTTCTCACTGCCACCATTGGAGGTGATCACTGATACAGGCTCCTGGCTGTGATTGGTGTCCTGGCTGGACTTCTAGATGGAAAGCTGTTATTACTTTAGGCAAACATTGCTATTTTTATTATTAATTTAACAGCTTTCCTTCTTTTCTTCCTCTTGAAAGGATGGTACCTACTCTAGCTATTCATTTTGTCCAGCTTGCTCAATGCTTTAGAAGGTATTTGATGAGTCTTGGTGATTTAGGACAGAGAAGAGCTACTCCCAGCAATGTGTGTGTGCCTGCCTTATTTTTAGATACCATACATAAGGCTGGTTTTATTAAAGAAAAAAAAATGTTAAAATTGTAAAAGATAAAATCTGTTTGTTTCCCAAAATTCACATACTGGTGGCTTAAGGCTGAGATTTTCACACCTACGCTGGGGATTTGGAGACTTGGCCGTGAACCATGTTACAGTTCTCACAAATTTGTCAGGAGTCTCTTGGTGCTTCGTGCTTTCCCTAACAGCCCAGCACCTTTGTGCTTTTGTGGCACGACAGCTTCTGCTTTGGGTGAGTGAGTAAAAGACTGCAATCCTTGCCGTCGTGGTTGTGAAGAGAGGCTTGTAATTGAGAAGCTCAGTAAACGCAAAGGAGGTAGAGAGAGATTCCAGGTGATTATGTGGACATCTTATGGACTGGGAGAATTAGCACCTTGATGAGTTTTGCATATTTGAGGCCTGCAAGGAGTGAGGCATCCCTATCCCATAGGTAATCTGAATACCTCCTTTGACCACCCCCAACCAGGTCACAGCTGCACACCAACATTGCCTGCTCTTGCTTTGGAGGCAGCACCCTTCAAAGCCCAGGCATTGAGATTGACATTGGGTAGATGGTTTTGCCATAGCATCTGGTAAGTGACTGTCCCCCTGCACTGGGCACTGGTGATGCCGCACCTCAAATCCTGTGTTCAGCTCTGGGCCCCTCACTGCAAGAGAGACATTGAGGTGCTGGAGCGGGGCCAGAGAAGGGAATGGAGCTGGTGCAGGGCCTGGAGCACAAGTGTGATGGGGAAGGGCTGAGGGACCTGGGGGGTTCAATCTGGAGAAGAGAAGGCTCAGGGGGGACCTGATCGCTCCCTACAACTGCCTGACAGGAGGATGGAGCCAGGAGGGGCTGGGCTCTGCTCCCAAGGAACAAGGGATGGGACAAGAGGAAATGGCCTCAAGCTGCACCAGGGCAGGTTTAGGTGGAGATGAGGAACAATTCCTTCCCCAAAGGGTGCTCAGGCATTGGAACATTGCTGGAGTCACTGTCCGACTACACCACAAAGAATATAGTAGACGAGGCCCTTAATGACATGGGTTAGTGGTGGCCTTGGCAGTGCTGGGGAATGGTTGGACTTGAGGATCTTTTCCAACCTAGTTCATTCTATGATTCTATGATCTCAGAGTTGACTTTGGCAAAGCTGACCCAGAGATATCTGGCTTCAGCGCTTCTCCCATGTGCCACAGCCAGATTCTGGGGCTGAGGGTCTTTGGGATAATGTGGGAAACTGATTTATTGCACTGGTGATTTCAGTTAATTTCCTTTTCCCATTTTGGCAACTTCCTGGCAGTCCAGAACGTTTTGCAGTGGATGGGTGGGTAACGGATTTCAAGCTCCACATAGGGATAAAGAGGGGAGAGGGGAGGGCAGAAGGTGGCGTTTTACAGAGCATTGACATGTTCTTAATTCTAATAAAATACTAACAAATAGGTAAGCAGCACCTTAGCTGCTAAGGTGACAGGCGCTTAAGAAGCATTGAATAAATACATAAAACATATTTGCTGAAGGCATTTGTTGTTGGAAGTTTAAACATTAAACGTGCCTGCTTCATCTGATACCTTAATAAAGCAGGGATGTTCAAAGAGCCATTAGTGGTGCTCTGACTACAGCTTTACATCTTCACTATATGTACCAAGGAAACTGCATTATATCAGCAATGCCTCAGTGGGTTTTGCCCCCAGAAGGGAAAGTAAGTGAACTGTGGGAGGGATTTTAATGTGGGCTTGAGCTTTCCTGTATTGATCAGTGTGGATCTTTTGGTATTGTTCCCTTGTAAAGTGCTGGGGCTGGTCCATGGGAAGCAGCAGCTCTGCTGTGGTATCCCCAAGCTCAACAAAAGCTGGCTTGGGGCCTGATGAGACAAATAAACAGTTTTCTGTATTTATTTTTTAAATTACAGGCTAAGGAGGAGCACAGATACTCAATCCATTAAGAAATAACTAGGTGGGTGATTCACTACCATGTGTGTAAATGGCACCAGCGCTGCTCTGCCTGCACAATTTATTAATACTTCACGGGAGGAAAAAAAAATTATTTTAATCTCATAATGGATGATGAGCTGTGAAATTGCTTCTGCAGCAGCTGGGCACCCTGGGGGAGGTGCTAGATTGCACCACATTATGCAAGCTCTCCCCACATCTCTGTCTTCCTCATGCTAATCAGACACATCAAATCTGGGCAATGGAGAGGAGGTGCCACTGCTTCTGTGGGTTTCAGTACTTTTCTTAATTTAATATATGTAAGTTTTCTGTCACTGTGCTTTGGGGTCCAAAGTCTTGCTTTGAAAGCCTATGGGCTCCAATCTGAGTGCATTTGTGGTGAGTGATGCTTTGGGCTTTGAAGGTTCTGGCCTGACCCACGGGATCATAGAATCACAGAGATGCTTTGGTTGGAAGGGACCTTAAAGCTCACCCAGCTCCAACCCCTGCCACAGGCAGGGACACCTTCCACTAGAGCAACTTGCTCCAAGCCCCTGTGTCCAACCTGCCCTTGAACACTGCCAGGGATGGGGCAGCCACAGCTTCTCTGGGCAACCTGGAGCAGTGCCTCAGCACCCTCATTCCTGCTGCTACTGGCCACACTGGCCTGGTTCACACCATTAAATAGCTAGAAATATAGCAAATGGACTGGGGCTGCCCGAATTTGTATCTAGCTGATACCATCACTGTGCAGGCTTGTGCACCAAGAGCTGTTATGGTTGAGAGCAGCTTTGCTCTGCTTTGGTAGGTTTGGATGGGGACTATGAGTAGAACTGACACTGCCAGTGCGGGGAGGTTTGGTTTGGGTGCTAGAAGCACAGTTAGACGTTTTGGTTGCATGTGAGAAGAAGGTACAAATGTCTAGTGATGAGAGCAAACGACGTATAGTGTAGGGCCACTTAGGGAAAAACTGCAGATTACCCCCTTAGTCCCAGCAAGGGATTTGCAGTGTGCAACTCTTAGTTGTACGTGTGTGTTTCTCATGCCTTATGAACACCAGTCCTGGTTGGCTGCAGGTGTGTCCTGGTGTGCAAAGACCATGCAGCTCTGTCTTTGCTGATGAGAGAAAAAACAAAATCAGGGCATACCTGGAAGAAGAAAGACTTGATCCAAGCTGGGTGTGTTGCCACTATGGCTTGCTGAAGGGTCTGGCTGCAGACCTCTAGGTAAAGCAGTGTATGGCACAGAGTATGGCTGTGCTGGCCGTGTGCTAGGATAGGACATATCCTTTGAGAAAAGACTCTGAAAATCTTCCCTTAAAGCATCCAAAAAGTATGGCACAAAAGCTTTATAAACCTCTAACCCCACAGCTTCAGTTTTGAGCATAAAGGAAACACTCTCTAAGATGAAAACCAAAAGGGAAAAAGCATGGCACAGAATACGGTTTCCTTCCTGCTCTGGGTTCTTCTGACTCTACTGAAGCCAGGTCGAATTAATTTCTTAGAGTGCTTTTTACTAATTCCTCCTTGCATACTCTCCATTACTGTTTTCAGGCCTCCTTATCTCTTGACCTGCTTACAGTGCATTATCCGTCATTATATAATGTACCCGTGGCTCAACGCGAAACACCAAATCCGTACAGTCCAACAATGAATTTCTGTGAAGTGCACTGATCTTATTATGCAAGTTCAGTATGGCATGAGACAAAAAAGGCAATTATGTAAAATCCACAAATAATTCCCAGAAATGCATGATATTCTTGAGTAGAATATTACCGTATTCCTTGGATTTGCTTCCAGGCGAGACACTAGGAAAGGAAAGAAAAGGGCTTCTATTTGTCTGGCCCAGTCAGTCTGATTTGAGATCCCCACTGGCTCCTATCTCAATGGATGAACAGTCCCTTCGATACATTTTCAAAACAGGCAAAAGATCATTACAACCAATTTTAAGGAGGC
This sequence comes from Pezoporus occidentalis, assembly GCF_034315485.1. Lineage (NCBI taxonomy): Eukaryota > Metazoa > Chordata > Aves > Psittaciformes > Psittacidae > Pezoporus > Pezoporus occidentalis. The sequence goes on from NW_026916192.1 coordinate 402,038, forward strand.
TGATTGTGAGACAGATGTCAGAGGCTGCACTTTGCCTGTGTCCTGGCTTTCCCTGGAGCGCTGCCATGTTTGCTTTGAAAGCCTAGGGAAGAGTAGCCACAGAAACACACAGTGAAAGGAAACAGTTCTCTGTCAGAGTGGGTAGGTAACTAAGATGTAGGTGAAGCTAGATGGTACTCCTGGTGATCCAGGAGCAGCTCTGCATCAGACATGCCGTACAGTCCTGGCCCTGCTTATGAAGATGTAACAAAGGGTTTTCAGGAACTCTGGTTATTGCTGAGGTTTGCATAAGCCAATATTGAATGCTTCTGAAAATGCTGTCAGCAAACTTTGGGCCTTCATATCCCATCTGCTTGTTTGGAAGTTGAAGATCTTTGTTATAGGCACATGGTGCTGCCAGAGGTCAGCCTCTGGAGCTGGAGGTGAGACGTCCAGATGTAGTACTTCCACATATATCAGAAAGTGAATGTCCCAGCAGGGATCAGGACACTGTGGGGCAGAGGAGGTTGATGCCTGGACATGCTCTGTCCATGAAAATGGCATTTTGGAGAAGTGACAGCAAATCTCTAAAGCAGTAGTTATGGACATGTTTTGTAAGGACCCTGGGGTACTCCCTGCTGCTAGATGTTGATGTCAGGAGCTTAATGGAGATGCAAGAAGGGGGAAGAGCAACAAAACTAGGTGGAGCAGGTGAAATGGAAGGATGAACTGTTCTGTTCTCTGAGAGGCTTCCATGATTGTTTATTAGGGCTTTTTGTCTCCCCCAAAATCCTGGTTAGTATTGGCCAATTTTTAGGTCAGCATGTTGACAAACTACTGGTCTGATTGCTTAAGTGTGTCTTGAGTTCTCGTGAGGACAACATGTGGCTGTGGGTTTCCATTCCTCACTAAAAGTGATTTAGAGAGCTTTTCCTTCCAGGATGTACTTGGTAGCATGAGAAGGTGGATCTGGAGGGCCGGTTGCTCCAGCAGGTTCAAATGGAGCTCTCCTTTGGGATGTTCTGTGGTTCTGACAGGGTATTTCCTATCACTCTCACACAAGGCAGTTCCTGCCTTGCAATGAGAGGAGGGAAGACTGAGGTATCTGTGGTGGAGTGCATTTTACTTCCTCTTTATTCCTGGGATAACTTCTTCCAAGACTCATTTTTGTCTGTGATACTGGGGAATTAAAGGTCTGTGCCTCCCTCTTCCCTGAGAGGGATAACCACAGCATTAGAAGTCCTTTATATACCACTGCATGTTGCACTGCTGCATCCATGCGTGTATATCTGCCTTTATGGTAAGTGTAACCTTTTCCTGAACCAAAGATTTTCCTGAACGAGAGCCCTTTGGGATCTGTGGGGCTTTCCTGGATACATTTTTAATAAACACAATAATTTGACTGCAAGCCCATTACCTATCCCCTGTTTATTCTAAGTTCTATTTCCATGCCTACAAAAAAACAGTAACTCACAGGGCAATCAAAGGAAGAATGACAACCAGGACAAAATTGGTATGTGTTGCGATAAACCAGTCCATATTCAGCATCATGCACTCCAGCTTTATATATTGCCTGTAAAATAATGGCTTCCAGAAGATATTAAATCTTTAGGAAAAATCAAGCCTAATTGTAACTATATTTTTGTTTTCCATTTTGGTTTATGTACAGTGTACGACTTTTGCAGAGGCATTTTTATTCCAGGGAAATGACAGGCCGACAAGAAGCCATAATTGCACTGATTTTTACAAGTGCCTGCATTACTGCAGATCTGATGTACTGTAAGACATGAATCAGAAAAATTCTATTAAAAAATCTCTTGAATGGCTGACACAGGAGTATTATCCACAATGATTAATTTGACTTGGTCATTATGAACACAGACAAGTCTGGCAAAATTGCATTTCATTCCCCACTGAATTCATAAAATCACTATACACATAATAAGAAGTTATAGTTCTCTGCTATCCACTATTCTTGACAGGATTCCAGTTCTGGATAAGATACTGATTAAAAAAAATGGAAGTGGAGGGAGAGAGGGAGTTGGGAGCTTTTTTCAGAGCCTACAATGAGACTGATTTCTTTTGCTATAAATTGTTGATAGAACTCCATTAGCTTTAGCTTTCTTTTGGTGAAGTGGTGATGCAGGTCAAGCACAGCTTGGACAATATAAAAACTGACTGAAAGCTTTTATTTACACTGAAAGGGATGCAGCAGAATGGCATGCACGTGTTTCACACCATGAATCCCAAGAAGCCTAGTTGGGCTGTACCTCAGGGCACAGGGTAGGGGCTGTCACTGCAGACCCTTCTGTTCAGCCACAGCCACAGGCAAGTCCCTACCCAGATTGAACCTCAGGGACTGTCCATCCCTAATGACATATGCTGACAATACAGATAGTTATTGGCAATTGGGATCCTGTTCTTCATTTCTCACCCACATAAACAGGGTACCAATGGACGGATTGAGGCCAGAGAGTCCCAAAAATGATGTTTCTGGTTTCGTGTAAAAAAATAGAACAAAACCTTTTTCTGGTGAGTAGCAGAATTGGATGCATGTCCCCCCCCAAAAAGCTGTATCTTTCTGAGTGAGCTGAAATTTTATGTTCCTTCTGAATATTACCGGCTGGCTCCCTCCACAGTTCCCATCCTGCAGGATGTTTAGGACCATGGTATCTCCCTTCCCTGCGCATGGGGCTTTATGAAACTTATGGAAAAGAGACTTTTTTTTGTGCTGTTAAATTTGGTTGGAGCCATCTGGCAGGCCTGGCTTTTGAAAGACTCATGGCTCTGTGACTGCATGGGATTGGTGTCTGTAGGAGATGGGACAAACTGAACTCACGTGAAATTAAAGGGTGAACATCCAGCTCCATTCAAAGATGAAGGGTCAGCAGCTCTGGAGGCTGTCATAGCATGCAGAGTCTGCATCAGAGCAATACCTGCACAATAGGAGGAAAAGGTGAGAATCTGGGACATAGAGGTGTGTGCTTGCCCTTTGCATGAACCAACATCTGATTGGGGTTTAAAACCCCACTACTACAGGTATGGAAGTAGGGGTGCACAGAGGTTGGCAGAGCCCAGCTTTCCCACAGGTTGCCTGATGCTCTGCTGTGATCCCAACCTGCCGGTGGGGCTGCTGTTACTGAATATTGTGCTGATCTTTCCAATGCACGTTCATGTTCTTGCAAGAACTCATTTTTCCCTTTTCAACCACACTCCCATAGTCAAAAACCTGAGCATGTGAAAATTAGTGTAGAAGAGGCTGGGAACACTTCAAAGACAATTTGTGGATTGTATGTGACTGTCTGTTGATAAATACTTCTTTACAGTATTTATCCAACTCTACCCCTGTAATTCATTGGCCCTGCTATTCACACACTGGATCACCGTGTGTGAAGATGAGGCAAATCAGTTTCCATTCCTAAGACACAGAGCTGCTGATGTGGAAAATCAGTGCAAGAAATCTTGGCACAGGGCTTTGGGAATCCCAGGTGGGAGCACAGCCCTGCAGCATCCCCCTTCCCAAGGAATAGTGCTTAGAGGGTCTGTACCCTGCACGCAGTCCAAGGTCACCCTGCAGCGGGCATCAGACCTTCTTGGCCCCAGAGCATTGGAGTCTTCAACATCCAAGTGACTTCCACTTTCTCCTGCCACCTGAAAGAATGTTTCTGTCTCTGCAGCCACAGCACTTTGTGCCAGCCAGAAAACCCTGGGATTCATGTGCCGGAGGATGATAGAATCCTCGGATGGTTTGTGTTGGAAGGGACCTTAAAGCTCATCCAGTTCCAACCCCTGCCACGGGCAGGGACCCCTTCCACTAGAGCAGCTTGCTCCAAGCCCCTGTGTCCAACCTGGCCTTGAACACTGCCAGGGATGGGGCAGCCACAGCTTCTCTGGGCACCCTGGGCCAGCGCCTCAGCACCCTCACAGGGAAGAGCTTCTGCCTCAGAGCTCATCTCAGTCTCCCCTCTGGCAGGTTCAAGCCATTCCCCTTGGCCTGTCCCTACATCCCTTGTCCCAAGCCCCTCTCCAGGTTTCCTGCAGCCCCTTCAGGCACTGGAGCTGCTCTCAGGTCTCCCCTTCAGGAGCCTTCTCTTCTCCAGGCTGACCCAGCCCAGCTCTCTCAGCCTGGCTCCAGAGCAGAGCTGCTCCAGCCCTCGCAGCATCTCCATGGCCTCCTCTGGCCTCGCTCCAACAGCTCCACGTCCCTCTCGTGTTAGGGGTCCCAGAGAAACACATCAAAATCCCCTTATTCAATTATGATCATGACTGTGCCAAGCAATGTGGGTGGTGAGAGACCAGTCTGGAGGCTTCTAAGGAAACATGAGGTAGTTTGCTTTCATTAAACTTCGATGTTCACTTTTTCATTGTGTTTGGACTCTTCCTCTTTACATGTCCCAAGTTTTTCTCTCAACCTGGTGTGCTCTTCAGCTTGTGTGAGCACTGGCACATGGTGGATCCTTTGTGTAAGAGCAACAGGGAAAGTCTGTGTATGGCAGTGCAGTGTGCTTACCTGGTTTCTGATCCAATCTGATGCATCACCGAGATACCCCACAAACCACCCAGGTGTTCTTCTGTTGCCCTTTCCCCAGTCTGCGCTGGCAGAGCCCTCAGTCATGCTTTTCAGCCTTACAAACAACAACGTTCTCCTCACTTTGCAGGCTTTCCAGGCTGGTTTTGGTCTTTTTAGACCCATCTCATCAATGAAGGGTCTAGAGGGCCCCATTCCTGCGGCAGTAAGCTCTTGTATTAGCTGCAGGAAAAACCTGGTTACTAGATGATGGGTGGTACAGAGTCTGCGGTGGTTTGTGTCATCTGGATGATTAGGGTGGGATGAAACAGGCCAGCCTACATATTTCCTTGTACCTTACCAAGAATAAATGTTCTTTCTTAGGATTATATTTACTGTTGAATGTTATTTGACAGGGCAAATATTTACCTGCAGTAATACTGCAAATCTCTGTCATTCTCACTGTGAGTAATATTCTGAATCAATGCTTGGCTTCAACTCCTGGATCCTTGCAGATAATCACACAGAACATGACTCAGTGGAGAATTGGGGTCACTGGGCATTTGCCATGCTGCTGAGGAAAATGGTTTCCCAGGTCCTTGGTCAAGTCACATCCTCTGTGATGAATATCAATGTACAGTGGTGAGATGGTGCTGACCAGCTGTGGTTTGCAAAGATGGACAGCACTTCCATGCTGTCTAGTGTGTGTGTTCTTGCCCAAGATAGGGGGTTGGAACGGGATGGTCTTACAGTCATTTCCAACCCAAACCATTCCATGATTCTATGGCTCACTTCTAAGAGGGGAAAGGCAGGAGAAAGCTAAAGGCTTGGTTTGTAGACATGCTCAACACTTGTAGCTCCCTCCCGAGTCACCTGCATGGGTGTGCAGGGTTGCTGTGCCCATCAGGCCATCTTGCAGTGCGGAAGTGAAGGACATCCAGGCACATTGATAACCACAGATGTGCTCCGTGTTTGCAACGGAGATGTTAACAGACATCAACAGACCAGTCCCTACTATTTCCAGCTTGCTCATCATTGGACACTGACAGTCCGGAGCAAGAGCTCCTCAGTTCTCTCCTTGACCGACAGTAACTCATAGATGCAGCTTAAGGGCCTGTAGAGATGATGTCTGCATCTTGATGAGTTTATAATTCAGGTATTTACCAAGCCATATAAAAGAAGATCCGGTTTTGCTGTTAAAACTCAGGCTTCCCATGCCTGGGACACTGGAGACTGGATCTGCAGATGGACAGAGGTGGTCCAGAGACCCCTGTTCAAACTTAGATTTCAGGAAGAAAAAGTGGTTCTTAAGTATGGTTTTGCTGCTGTTGGAGGTTGGTTGTATCTGCTGCAGTGCCATCCTCTGGCATCACTGTGCAAGCATGAGGCATGGCCCTGGTACTCTGCTCAGGGCAGTTTGATCCATGTCTGGTGCCAGCCCCAGATCACAGATGCACAGGGACCTGGGGACAAAGAGGGTGTCGGAGCAGAAGCACTGTCCCCTCTCTTTCACTCCATCCCACTGCAGGCAGAAGCAGCAGTTTGCCACTCCAAGCCCTGCATTGCAAGCCAAGAGAGGGCTTGCAATAGACTTGTTGTTTCAGCTGATTTCAATGTTTTAATCTGAAGAGGAATAATGTGTAATTACAACAACTGTCATCAGTTTGACAGTGGAAAATCCTAGATCTTCTGTGCCTTTTTGTGTTACCATAATGGGCAGCCTTTTAGCAAAGCAAGCTTCTCTGCACTCACATATGGAGTCCTGGTGGGATGAATGGGTTCAGACCAGCTCACAAATCTAATTTGTAATGTATCCTTATGACATATAATTGGCTGTTTAATATAATTCAAATTAACATAAGAATAGAAAATATAATTTGCAGCCTAGCCCACATGGGGGTGGGAAGGAGCATTGGGTGTCACTGGCAGAGGGGTTGAGATGGCGCGTGGTGTGAGACAGCCCTTCGTGGGACAGAGACATCACCTCAGTCATGTCAGTAGGCACTGTGTGTGACACTAAGTCACCCCTCTTTCCCAGCCTTGAGTGTCTATCTGTCTCATCTCCCTTCCTTATCACCCTAGTGATCTATTTAAAACACATACAGAATAAATGCCGTTTGCTTTGGAAAATGGGCAGGCTCTGAGTCTGGTTACAGTGATTGGATATTGTCTAATCTGATTTTGATTGTGTACAGCTTTGATTGTAATTTTGATATGTCTGCACAATACTGTAGCTCTTGGGAAAGCTTTGTGATTTAAACAGGTATTCTTATGTTGGGGTATTTTTTTTTCCCTTGGGCTGAATAGAGCTGAGGCAGAAATGTGCAGGGGGGTGAGCAGGGTTCTAGAACCACCTCAAAGCCCTCAGTGAGCTGCTCTGCAGCAACACAAGGAACTTGTAGTTTTGAAGAGAGCTTTAGGAAACTTTGAGTGGGTTTTACATAATTTAGTTAAGTACAGCTAAGCCACTTGCTTATATACCTGATGCCAAAATAAACCAGTTGGAGGAACAAGTTTGCTGTGCAATGATTAATTTAAGTCCCTTTCCATAAAGCATGGAGTGAAATCCTCTTAAATAACTGTGAAAGAATTGGTGTACCTCGAAGAATGTAGCCCACGTGGAAACCTAACTACTAGATGTATTAAATGGGATCTATCTGTCTACTGCTGTGTACATCCTCTCAGCCCCCTGCCTTCCCTGTATAATGCCTCTGCTAGACAGAAGCTGGCTGGAAAAATAGCTTGGCTTGAATTTCCCCGGAACAATAGCAGTAGGTACAGAGCTATCTCAGCCTGGATCCATCTTACATTTCTCTCCTACTTGTGTTTCCCCACAGCCAGTGGGAATCTCGGGTGAACGTGAAGGGCTGGGTGGGATGTGCGTTTTTCCATTTTCCATTTCTCTTTTGCAGCAGGATGAGGGGAGGCAAGAGGTAGGGGTTCAGCTCAGGAGGGGATGAGCCACTTCCAGCCACAGTTTTGGGGTGACTCAAGAGCAACTCCCTGCTCTGATACCCCACAGGGATGCATCTCTCCCATCCCAGGCAGTGCTGGAGCTCTCCCACTGGGAGCCCTTCCACAGAAACTTCCTTGCTCCCCGTTGACTTCTTCTCTATTCGGGTCAAACATGGGGTTTATTTTCTTTTATGAAGGGTTTTCTCTCTGCAGTCTGGGGTGATGAAGAGCATGTGAGCTCTGGGGCAATGGATTAATAAAACCTACAGTGCTTAACTGGTTTTGCACACATCTGGGGTTTTGCTCTGCAATCATGTATTAAGTTAAAATCCAACCATGAAACTAGGTGATCTGGGAAATTTAGCTTAAAATCCATGTGTATAATACTATGGCTAATCAGAATTTCATATTCTATAATAACATGTGAAACAGAAGATGTTTATTAGATTACATTTTCTCCTCTGCAGAGGCTGATTCTATTCTGTGTTGATAATTAATAATTTTGGATAGATTTACACTTACATTCTGAAACAAATATGGTTTTGTCTGAAGTGAAAACAACTGCACGAGTCCAATCAGATATTCTTCCTCCATATCAACTGGAACACTTAGAAGTAAACAAATCACCAGCAAACACGGGAAGCTCCAGGAGTCCCAACATCTCCGCGTGTTTGTGGTCACCCTAAGGGAGCAGGACTGGGAGGTGAGGGTATGGATATACCCATATGGATGTGGATGTAAGGAAGGTAAAATCTCCATGGATGGTGGAGTTATGCAGGCTTCCTTTTGTGGATTTTTCAGAACTGATAGCTGTGTTTCCATGTTTCCCTCCCTGGTTGTAGCTTCTGTGCTGGAGTTTGTGAGGAATCCATGGGATTTTTGCTCCCAAGTACTAGTTTTTTCTACAGGGCTAATTCTCATGAACGCTCTTGAAAATACAAACTGTAGATACTGTAAGAGCTGAGCTGGGCGCCCAAAAAGACACTTGGACTTCAAAATACAGCCACTGGGTGGGAAACGGCCGTGCTCTTTCCATGGCTGTGGGCTCTGTGAGCAGAGCTTGCCTGGCTGCATGGAGGTTTCTGCTGAGGTTTTGTTGAGCTAAAGGTGTGCTAGAGGGATGCAGCATGGGAGAGGGGCGTGGTGGGGATGCCCAGGCAAATCTGAGGTCTGCAAGGACCTGTGGTGTTCCTGATGGAAGATGCAGTCCTGCCACACTCCCTGCCTGGCTCTTACCTGGTTACAACCTGCTGGTGTCCAGGGATATGGATGTCTTTGTTATTAAAATCAAACCATTTTCACTGGAGTGTTTTTTTGTGTTTCTTACACAAATAATCACTTTGCTAAAGCAATGAGGCAGTGACCTGTTGCAAAATGTCTTTTTCACATTTTAGACATATAACAGTCAGAATGAGAACAATGAAGACTACGAGATCCCTCCTATAACGCCTCCCAATCTCCCTGACCCTTCCCTCCTGCACTTGGTGGACCATGAAACTGGGTATCACTCCCTGTGCCACAGCCTCCCTTCGAACAGCCTGATACCAGCGTACCCCTACCAGAACATGGACCTGCCGGCCATCATGGTCTCCAACATGTTGAGTCAGGATGGACATCTTCTCTCCAGCCAGCTGCCCACGGTCAGTGACTTTGCCCTCTTGCTGTGTTTCACGAAAGCTGCTCTGTATTTTGAGTTATCAGTTGATTGAACATAGAAGGATGTTAATGATGAGATGTTTGCCCTGGGGGTTGGGAATTGCTGTGCACCGAGGGCAGGGTGCAGTGGCAGATGCTGCAGTCACTTGTGTGGCTGTGCTCATGGTGGTCATTTTATGTTTCCAGTTTGGTGTCTTCCTGAGCCTTATTAGTCCCTCAAGAGCAGAGGGGAGGTTGTTTTCCTCTATGTACCTAACATCCTCACTGAACTGAGCAAAGTCCACGTGCTCCATCCTCCACGTGAAGGTGACCTGCCAAAGCCCTTAGTCCATAAGCCCCTACAGCCCATGTCCTTTCTCCTGTTGCCAGGGTGGCCTTGGTGGCATCAGCAAGAGAGGTACAGATGCGCCATGAAGGGAAAGGTGTCCTATTGATTTCAAGGGGAACAAGATCCCTCCTTACACTTGCAAACTCACATTGCCTCTTGGCTCTCGCTGTGGCAAGGGGATACCTTGTGAAATATCAAATGACTCTTCTGTAGGAATAAATAAAGCAGGGATAATGAAGTAAAGTGCAGCTCTGGGAAGGAAATTCAGGGCTAATTAGACCTTAGGATGCTTCTGTATCAGCAGCACCAAGGAAGGGTTGTGACTTGATTTTGACAGTGGTATTGAATTAATACTGTTGGTGATTAATAATATTTCCCTGTTTAGCAGACCTATGGTTAGTTTTCTACGTTGTTTCTCTCTAAGATCCTTGATTTTCGTGGGTGCTGTTGCACGCCTTCACTATCAAAGAGTTAATTTTTCTTCAATGGCATGGCTGGGAGTCTGCTACTCACTACCCGGAGAACATTTGGTGTTGATTGCTTGAATAGATAACAGTCTGAAAGGTAGTGACATTTAAATATTTAGATGGGATATGATCACTTAGTCTAGGAAAATCCCAAGGCTTTCTCAACTCTTCATGCGTCTCCAAGTTTCATTGTTAGTGTATTAAGAAAAATATCATGTTCTGCCCATCAATATTAAATACCAGCATATTTCAATGGGATTAAATATTATTTAGGCGTCTGTGTTAGCATTTAGGTTCTTAGGTGATTAAAACATTCATTTCTGAGACAAAAAGAGTCAATTTCAGATGAAATATTTTCCCTTGGTTTAATTTAAAGCACAGCCCCCTTGCCTGACCCCTATTTTCATAACATGATAATTTTATCCTGTGTTGATTGTCTCATTTTTGAGAGGTGATATTGCACTTATAAATCACTTTCTAAAATACCTAAAGAAACAAGAATAGTGGGATTTATTAAGCAGCTTCTGGAGGTCTGAAATAATTTATTTTGGAGTAGTCCTTGGGAAATGTTCTCTTTCTTGCTTTATGGTACTGTTTTACAAATGCAGCATCGTGACAATAAATCAGGACTGAGCCAGAGAAGATAAGAAGGGGGCTTAGTGGGCTGTAAGTATAGAGTGGAGAGATTAAGATTTGTTTGCCCCTTACCATGAAAATAAAAAAATCCAGTGAACCCTGAATTTCTCAGACAGTTCCAATTGGAACTGTTCAGTTCTGAGGGAAAAGGCTTGGAGCTGTGATACGTCTCCAGAGGTCCCAGCACCAAAGGAAGTAGAGCAGGGAATGAACTGTGTTGCAATTTTTAGTCAAAATTCAGTCCTGTCAAAACCTTTTTCTGCATGTTGCCAGACTTCTCCCACTGACAGGTAACACCTTCTAGCCCCTTGTTTTCTTTGGATGCTCCAGTCGAGTCTCCCCTTACTCCATCACTGGGGGATGCTTCAGGGTGCATGAAGGGGAGACCTCATAGCAGCCTTCCAGTTTCTGAAGGGGGCTTATAAGGATGCTGGGGAGGGACTCTTCATTAGGGACTGTAGTGACAGGACGAGGGGCAACAGGTTCAAACTTAAATAGGGGAAGTTTAGATTGGATATAAGGAGGAAATTCTTTCCTGTTAGGGTGGTGAGGCACTGGAATGGGTTGCCCAGGGAGGTTGTGAATGCTCCATCCCTCGCAGTGTTCAAGGCCAGGTTGGACGAGGCCTTGGGTGGTATGGTTTAGTGTGAGGTGCCCCTGACCATGGCAGGGCGGTTAGAACTGGATGATGTTAAGGTCCTTTCAACCCTAACTATTCTATGATTCTATGATTCTAAGTGCTACAGTCCTACTCAAACACCAACTGCCTTTGGTGACTGCTTGCAGCAGGAAGCCTCCAGGCCAAGAAAAGGGCTGGTTTGCTAACACCTTCATAAGAGAGGATCTATTACTGCAGGGGTGGTGATGGGAAGCCTTGACTGAGCACTGCGGGGCAGGCATGTGGAGGTTTTGTCTTTGTTCCAGGACCAACATTGTTCATGCAAATGCTGCATCCAGGAACCTCAGTCCTTGCTTGTGGGGGGACAGCACTGCCTGGAGCCCATCACCACTGCTCAGAAACCCTGAAGCGTTGTGCTCCTCCAAGCCTGGCCAAAGGACGTTGGGGCATGCTGAAAACCCAGCCTGGTTTCCCATGGCACATGTTGTGTGCTGCTCCTTTCCTGCTCTCTCCTGCAGTGGCCAGGTGTATTTTTGGACATTGTTTTGGACACATGAAGCTGTTATGAGCAAATATTGTCTTTGTAGCAGGTATATAGAGTTTGACTGAGGAGACTGGCAACTCCCCTTGTGTCTGCATCTTCCTGGTGCTTCTCATCATGAGAGATCTTTGTGGCTACGTTAAAAGCATTAACGTTTCCTTGAGCACAGTGGGGTAACGTTTTTCTGCTCTCAGCAAGCTGTCTCAGACAAGTATAAAAAGGCTGCAGCCACAGCCTGGAAGTTCTTCATTTCAGTTGGTTGAGTGGAAGCAGATTATTTGAAGAGTATTACAAAGCTTCATTGGTGAAAAGCGAGCTCATGGTGTAAAAGTGTCAGATTTCCAGTTACCTGTGGAACCTGTTTATGTAGAGGTGAGAGAGTAATAGGTAAACAGGGGTGGCCTGTAGTAGCAAGGATGAGTGAAGCCCTGAAATAAGAGTTAGTTGGCTGATTTTGCAACCTGAATACTTTTTCCTAGTGCTGCAGGACTTTGCTGTGACACAGAGAGAACCACAGTAAAACAACCCAGCAATTACCCACCTGCCCCTCTCCCAGGTGAGACATGGAAAGGAGAAATAGCCCCTTCCTGAGCTGGGCTGTGTGTGCCGAGGCTGTGGGAATGGTGTAGGGCTCCAAGGAGAAGCATCCTCTATGGTGTCCACCAGAAGACCTCAAGCGAGGTTGTCCTGCAGGACCATGATCTCTTGGCTCCGCAGGTCTCTCCCCAGCTCCCATCCTTCTCGAGACTGCTGCTCCCTGTCAAACACAGCAGCATTTCTTATTGACAGCCTAAGCCAGAATCAGTGGGAATTGCAGCTGGTTTTTTCTGGATAGCACTCACTTGATGTGCTAAACAGTGGTCAAGGTATTTGGTGGTGGGCAGCACAGTTGGATGTGGCTGTACAGAGCCGGCGAGCATTGGAAGGTTGTGAGAAGGTTGGTGACACAAAAGGCAAAGATGGTGACACAAAAGACAAGTAGGATATGCCAGTCTTCTGTCATGGGAAATACCTGACCGTGGTAGACAATACAATTTACGTGTTGTTGGTAAATACTCCCAATACATAAATATTTCAATCATTTCGAATCACTGCCTGTTAAAATAAATTTTTTAATACCTCACCTTGCAGTTTTGTGTCCAGGTCTGTGGCCTCCAACACAGGGGGGACATGGAGCTGTTGAAGCTGGCTTTTGATAAAAGCCTGTAGGGACAGGCCAAGGGGAATGGCTTTAAGCTGCCAGAGGGGAGACTGAGATGAGCTCTTAGGCAGAAGCTCTTCCCTGTGAGGGTGCTGAGGCGCTGGCACAGGGTGCCCAGAGAAGCTGTGGCTGCCCCATTCCTGGCAGTGTTCGAGGGCAGGTTGGACACAGGGGCTTGGAGCAAACTGCTCTAGTGGAAGGTGTCCCTGCCCGTGGCAGGGGTTGGAGCTGGATGAGCTTTGAGGTCCCTCTTGGCCCAAAGCATTCTATGATTCTAAGTTATTTCAAATAACCCATACCCCAGTGCAGCGGTGCCCTTTAGAGCAAGCTCATGCTTTAGAGCAGTGGTCAGGAAATGCTTGGTTGGCTCCATCAAGCCTCAGGCTCGCAGCACAGCACCAGTACAAAACTTAGCATGTCTTCCCTGTTTCAGTCAGTCCTGGATGAGTTTGCATTGGCAATTTTGTGTTGTGTGCTTTAAGTTTTGACTAATTTGGCTTTCTGCATATTAATGGTTCAGTATTTAAAAACTAAACTCCTGAACATGAGCCCTTGGTGGAAAATAGTAATAATACAACCATACATGAAGGGTTCTTTGTATTAAACAGAGCCCTGTTTGCAATTCCCTGCTAGTGTTTTTCTCAGAGGCAATAAATGAAAGAAATATGTCTTTTTAAATTTTATAAAACTCAGAAAAATGGTTTTAAACAGCTTTTCTTCACCTCCTATAATTATTTATTTTCAAACAGTCCTTCAGGGTAATGTTCCGTTTTCTTATTTCACACTCCTTTTTCTCATAAATGAACCATCACTTCAATAAATCATTATGAAAACAGAGACTAACACAAACCCTGAAAGGTTGAAAGATTTATGTAACACATTTATGTTTTCCATTTTCTCATTCTGGTACTCCACTGCTAAAGCTAAGCTAATAAAAGCTGCTATTAATATTTCTTGTTGCCTAGCAACCGCAGAGAGGGAGTAATAGCTTTAGCTAGAAAAATAGATGACCGATAAGGAAAAATTCAATTCTTTTATTATCTCAAGGGAAAATGGGCTTTTACTGGAACATTATGATGTACGAGTGTGAAGTTGAATACAAAGGATATTTTTTCAGTTGTTTTTCTATCTTTAATGAACATTATTTTACCTTCACAAACTCATTTAAGGCATTTGCCCCACCTACTTGCGAGCTTAATTTAGCAGCACCCACACATGCTTCTGGCTTTAAGGATCTGTTGGCATTTTCATGTGAAAACCCCTACCCTCCATGCCTGCCCCCGAGCTTTATCGTTTGGTCATAAAACTCCCTCCAGGTTGGAAACTGGGAGACAAGATTCACAATCAAAGAGTAAATTGTTCTTGTATGTATTTAAGAGCACGCTTTCTCAGAGGAAGGGGTGTGCATGGAGAGTTTGCTTCCTGAAGTTTCAGCTGTTGTGGCTGAGCTCTGTGTCCAAGGAGAGCAGGAACGCTGCTGCTCCTGCCTGTGATCTCACAGCAACTGCAGGCTCCGGAGGGGCAGATGAAGAGCTGGTGCCTGCAGGCAGAAGTGCAGGTCCCTGTGGGAGCACAGGTCCTTATCTGTGGGAGAGGTCTTACCTGTGCTCCCTGCTCATCCTGGACAGCAGAATGAGCTCCCCACAGAGCAGAAGCCCCTCTTTTCAAGTAGCTGAGGCCACAGCTTCAGAGTGATTCCTGCCAGCTGTGGCCAGGAGAGAATCGGGGTGATGGGAGTCACACTCAGGTCATCATAGAATCATGGAATCCTAGAATGGTTTGGGTTGGAAACCCCTGCCACAGGCAGGGACCCCTTCCACTTACAGCAGGTTGCTCCAAGCCCTGTCCAGCCTGACCCTGAACGCTGCCAGGGATGGGGCAGCCACAGGTTTTGCCAACACCTTGACAGGGCTTGGAACTGGATGAGCTTTAAGGCTGCTTCCAACCCAAACCATTCCATGATTCCACGATTAAAATGTGCTCTTACTCATGGCACCACATCATACCATGATGGAAGGGTCTTGCACTGCAGGAGCCAATGCGTGTGTGTAGGTCTGGCTGTGGAAGTGTCTCCCTTGTCTGTGTCTTTTTTGGTTTTGTGCTGCAGACCGGGTCTTTATCTCCCCCTACTCAGTTCTTGGCCTGAAAGCGTGTCCTATCCAGAGGTGGTGTAACTGCTGCTTTCTATGAAGCAGCATCTCTGCGCCACGTGGCCATCCACCTTCTAACTATTGCATAGAAATCCATCCTCCTAATCTTTCCTCTCCTTGAGTTGGTCACTATCTTTCAGATAAGCTGGTGCATTCGCAGCAGTCCCAGTGGTTAAAGAGTCGCCTTATCAGCTATAAAATAACCATGCCGTAGCTGCAGGGAGGGTGCATGAGTTATCCCTAGAACATATGTCAAGTGAGCCTGTCCCTCTTGCTTACAGCAATTTAAAATATCACCAATTGCATTGAAGTCTGCATTAAATTCTTCTTTGGAGCAATAATCAGCCCCATAAATACATGGTTTGTGTACCACAGCCGAGGAGGCTCGTTGTGAACAGCATGTATGTATTAGTAGTGTAATTAAAATATCAATTACGCCGTGTTGACAGGTTGCCAAATAACTGGCTTTTGTGCACAGTAAACTTAATCACTCCGAAGTCTGCTCACAAGACCTGATGCAATCTTGATGCCAAACTATCACAACATAAAAGCAGCATTTGCTAAAGCACGGCTCCGATATTACTCTGCGCAATGGTGCTGCACTCCGTAGCTGGTATCATGTTCTGAAAATTATCTTTTAATGTACAATTTGTATTGCTGAGAAATGTCACTTACTTTGCAGAACGTCTCGCCAGCAGAAAACCTAAGATTTATTCCTGTCATTTTTTGTCTTCTCTGCCATGTTGATAGTAAGAAGTCTACTTTACGTGTGTAATGCTTATGTCAGTTTTGAAATTTGGGGTTTCATAAAAGACAGTGGTATAAATAAAACATCATATAAATTAAAAATACAGTGGGAAGTAAAATCTGTAGGTTACAGAAGCAGATAAGATGAATACGGCATGAAGGAGGCTTTCAGAACAGTATCAAATAGCTGGAGTAAATATGTTCAAGGTATGGGCTGAATCTTCTTTAATAACTCATTCTGATCTTAAAATGTATTTGTCTCTAGTATACAGACATGCAGATGGAAGCCACTTAGCCTAGGTTTAACCCTTTAGATTGAGGTTTGCACTTGTGCATGTTGATGTATTTTCCCCTCCTTAGCCAACAATCCCACTGATTTTTCTGGGTGAGGCTCATTTTTGCCCCCATCAAAAATATCCTGCAAATGAGAGCAGGCTTTGAAAGATGAAGTAGAGATTTGGAAGAGAGTTTCTTTGGAGTCTGGGATGTGGCTCTGGGGGTAAACCATGTCAGACCGTCTTTGCTTACAGGTTGCTCATCTTTAGCACAACAGTTCTAGGTCCTTTTTGGACCTAGCCGCTTTGGGAACAGTAAATAAAGTTGGCACTAATATGTTTCCAGGGGCTCTCTGCTAACCAAGACCTGCTCTTCACCAGCAACCTGGGCTATATGTATGCTTGAGCACTGAAAAAGTTCATGTGAGACCTGCAGTATCTTACTTCTTCCTTCCCCTCTTACTGAATGTGCTCAACCCTTTTGCGGCAACAAAAATCTACTTCCACCCTCCCCAAAATGTTGCCTTTATGCCTTAATTTGTGCATGTGAGTCAATGGTGCAGGTTATCTGAGGACTTCTGTTATGTTTGGGTCACATACAGGGAAAAAGAGTAATTTCCACTCAGCAATAATCCCCCAAGCACATGTCTGTGCCTTCTCCTGCATCCCGTTCCTGCTCACTGCCTGTCACTTCTGTCACTGTGGGGATGCAAAACAAAGCTGAGCTTTCATTGCCACCTGTCTGGACTGACAGTAGCAGTCTAATGCAGGGAGGGGAAGGTGGTTTTGCCAAAGAGATGGAGCTCCCTCCATCCCACTGGGTGCTTGCACCATGCATTCACTTCATTTGATGTCCTCTCTGTCTCATGGCACACTCCCCTCTTTGCTATGTGTGCTTGTTTCTGTGGGAATAAAGAGGAGATGTGGTGGGTCTGTGCCACATGGAACCTCTGCCTCACCACCAAGTCCTTGTGCTCCCTTATGTGTTTAACACCGCATTTCATTATGCAACATAAACTCTTCTTTGAAGTGCATCAGGCACCTGTAAATAGAATAGGTTTTGCCAGTTTGATGCAGGAAAAGCTGTGTGCTGTCAATTATCCCACCAAAGTAGCATGTCTGGCAACTCTTTGCCATCCTTCTTGCATGTTTTGATCAATGTTGCAGCCCACTTTTAATTGCCCTTATCTCTTAGATCAATCATATTTCTCTCTTAGCTGTCATTCACCTCTTCTTTGCATGTTTCCAGGTTGTGTTAACCTTCACCAGCATCACCCATCACCCCAGATTTTCCTTGCTGACAGGGAGGGTCTGTGCAACTTTGAGGCTTGTTTCTGAGCAGAACCTTTCCAGGCATTCCACAGCCCAGTAGCCCTGCAGTGGCTGGTGCTGGAGCAGTCACCAGCACATGCCCAGGGCAGGACAGCACAAAAGGATGGAAATTTCCATGGCTTTTGTTCCAGCTGTGCGTTAGGATGGCTGTTCACTGCTGTAGGTGTGTGCACGTTGAGTAAGTAAGTCTTTTCTTCTGATTTAAAGGGGAGACATTTTTAGAGGCAAATAACAGAAAGTGCTTACAGTAAAAATAATAGGCTGTAACAGGCTTTGTTATGCAACGAGGAGATCAAAGAGCTACAGCAGCCACTCAAGGGGGGTGTGCTAACTGGCAGGTAAGATTTCCTCAGCTACTAGATACTAATGGTAATCCTAGCCTTCTTGTAGGTGTTTTCTCCTGCTTGCGGACTCCAAACTTGTGGGGTTTGCTGTTAAGTGTGAAGGGTGGTGGAGCACAAGGGAGAACACAGGCATGAATCTTGAGTCTGATTTCCCTCTCTTCAGCAAACACCCCACATCTCTACCTGCATTGTCCCAGTGGGGTGGGTGTGATTCTGGGTAAGTCCAGTGCCAAATTCAGACCCCACCAAAAGACCAAGAATGTTAAACCTATGAAGCACACCCTGAAAATCACAGCTGCAGCAGTCCTCCCTTCTGCCTCAGTTGTACAGGATGACGCACTTCACATCCCTATAGCCCAGAAAAATTGAAGTTACCATTTAAATGAAGAATGCTACTTGAGTCCTGCCTCTGTGAAGAGGTGTGGGATGCAATGTCAAGAGAAATTATAATGATTACTACAGATGCAGCTTGTCACAAGGAAGAGAAAAATGTTTCTGCATCTGATGCATGGCAGCGAGCCAGTTGGTAATGTTATATGTCCGAGTGTTTTACTTCAGCTCTGCTGGCTGGAAAGCATTCCCTAATGCTCTGCGTGGCTGTTAGATTTGTCTCCCAGTTCTGTAGAATCCCATTAGGAACCTTCCGTTTATACCATGGAAATTGTTTGGTCTCCAAACGGCCGCACAAGGGAGGGAAAAGTGTATTGCTGCAATTCTTCAACATCTAGAGAAACTGCCAGCATTATACTTCTCACTTAGCTTTCTTGTAGTAGGCATTTCTCATTATGGAACGAGATGTCCTGTAGCCAGCAGTAGGCAGCTGTTCGAAACCATGGTGCTGTTAGAGGGAGCAGAATCTGCTCCCTTTCCACTCCAGTCACCAGCACTGATGTTATTTAGCCTGAAGCCTGCTGCTTTTGTGTTGGTTATTGCTTTGGAGTTGGAGATCAAAGGCAGGTATGTAGTGGCCAGCATGAGCAGCTCCATGATGGGCATCACGCCTTGGCCACTCAGGGCTGCATTGTACATGGTTCCCCCCATGGACTGATACTCCTTCCATCTGGTTTCTGCAGGACAAGTGAAGATCATGGGGTGAGTGGCAAGAACTGGGAAGAACAGGCCTTCTCCTTGCAGTGACAGACACAGAGGTGGATGAATTAGAGGTGTTTCGAGATGTAGCAGCAAGAAAATGGAATAGCAAAGACCAAGGTCAATCAGGGAGCGCCTGTCCTGACCCAGGACACTGGCTGTGCAGGAGAAGCACTATTTGCAGTCCTACTCTGTATTATGTTGTTTGGCCAACGTTAGAAAAAGCAGTGATTAAAGACCCATGCACACCATGATTTATGAGGGTCTCTCAAGGTTTTGTTGTTGGCTGGATGCTCTGTTGTTCATGCTTTTTTATTAAAGATGCTGGATGTAGGCTGCAAGGAATAAAATTTGAGGGTGACACAAAGAAACTGGACATATTTGGGACAGGTGAAAGGGAATTCAGAGAGATTTGGGCGTAGGAGGGAAAGGGACCTCAATATTGCTAAGGCAGTTTGTTCAGTGTTGATAAATGCTGAATTAATGCATGTTGAGGAGAAAAAAAATCACTGCTCATAAGGCTTGCAGTGCTCTGAATTAACTGCTCCCCAAAAAACCTTGCACAGGGGCAAGGTGTTAGAGGACAGGAGAAGTTCCTGGGAGGCTGGAAAGTTGTATACTGTGCCCTGTGCTGGTCAGGCTGCCTCAGGCAAAAGAAGAGAAAACAGAGGCTCAAAGAATAGAAACAGAAATTATATGGGCCTGGAAAGCTCCTCTAGGGTGCTATGATGCTTAGCATCTTCACATGCTAAGTTTAAGAAGGAGAAGAATAAAATAATTGAAATTATAACAGTGGATAGAACAAACAAGCAAGAACATCTAGATCAGGAATGTCCCTTAATGGGGAAACTTCATGGGAATTGAGATTTGGAAGTTCAGAGCAAAACCAGTGAATACTTTTTTTCCACACAGGCCAAGAGCATAGAATCACAGAATGGTTTGGGTTGGAAGTGACTTTATAGATCATCTAGCTCCAACCCCCTCCCTGTGCTACTGTCTTCTCTTCTTCATAGGAAGTTACTTTGCTTAACGTTTCTACAGGCAGCTCAGACACGTGTATTCAAGTATTTCTTCACTGCTTTGAGCAGTGACACACTCTGGGATTCACTGAGAGTGAGGGTGAGAATGAAAACACCAAATGGATATTTTTTTAATGCTTATGGATAAGCCAAGACCATGGGGAGTTGCTGTAGCAGGTGTTAAAATGCATGTTGTTGGAGAGGAGGAGGTAGCTGTTACATGTCATAAATCCAAAGCTGATTTCTGACTGGGACTAATCTGAAGCTGGGGAGCACCAAGTCCCATCTCACCTATATCAGGTCTCATTCAGAGGTGGAATCGGTCCATGTCTGCTTTGGGCTTCTGGTAACACTTTGCACTATCTAATTTGGCCATAGACCATTGTTCATACACCAGCTGAATCAGACACTGCTGTCCTTGCTATGCAGCAATGTGAGCCAGATCTGTGTAGTTTCCCTCTGCATTCAAAGCCTGGATCCTCTTTACCTTGACAGGGTGGGGATGGAAATTTGAACCCAAACTGAACCTTGTAGTATTAATAACTTCTTAATACTTGAAACATTTTTGCCCTATCTCATCAACATCATTTTCTCTAATGCCAGAAGGTGTGTCCCATTGCTCTTTTCCAGTGCGTACTGATGCCAAAGCATTTGGATAGACCATCCTTTGCAAACCACCTCTTTGAAGGTGCATTTTTCATGTGTGCCTACTTTGCATATGTAGAAATGGTCTCTG
The DNA here is from genome assembly GCF_034315485.1 of Pezoporus occidentalis. Classification (NCBI taxonomy): domain Eukaryota; kingdom Metazoa; phylum Chordata; class Aves; order Psittaciformes; family Psittacidae; genus Pezoporus; species Pezoporus occidentalis. The sequence continues at coordinate 422,619 of NW_026916192.1, forward strand.
GAAGAGCCAAGCTCCAGCTGTTAACACAGCACAGGTTTCATCTTCGCAGTGCAAAACATCCCTCTGCTGTCACCAATTGACCTGCTTCATTAGAGGAGGTTTCTGCCCAGTCCTGGAGGCAATCCTGCATCAACTCCAAGCTCCTCTCTAGTTGGGCCTTTTTATGGCATGTTTCCAGTTCTGATCAGCTTTCTGTGTCTGTCTTAGGGATTCTCTGATTATTTCAGCCTGTGTTTTCTAGCAGCAGTCTACAGACAGTTGGCCATCTGGTTAGCATTAATCTGAAGGAGGAGGCAGCATGCTTACCTGCAGTGAAATAACTTTCCTTTCAAGAAGAGTCTGTTAACATTCACGTTCATGTTGAGCTGAACTGAGAACATCCAGTTCTGGGAAGAGGACAGAAGAGGTGAAAATGGGGTAGCTTGGACACATTCCCTGCCCAGCTGTCCCTCACAAAATCTAAAGCTGGTACTAGCAACTGAAGTTGAGTTTTTGCTTTGATTTCTACACCTTGGCAGGCATGATGAGGTGGAAAGTACCTGCCTTCTCACCCAGCATGACAAGGCAGGCCACCGCTCAGCCTCCACTGACAGCTGGGTTTGGTTTGGTTGGTAGTGTTGGCTAAGTTCTCTCTTTTGGGAAATCCATTCCTTTTTAAGCTTACATTTCATGATAGGATTTGTGAGTACCACAGCCCAACTCCCCTTGCAGCTGTCCATAAGAACATACATTTGAGTTCATTTTTCCTGTATTAGAGCTGAGGGTACAATCAAGAGTCTCTGCAGGACATAGTAGGTCTGGAAGTCCATGAGAAATGTGCAGAAATGAACACTGTGAAGCTAAGGGATATTCTCAGTATTGGGCAGATACTTGCAGGTGACAGAATTGTCTTCACGGCCCTAGAAGTGACTACAGGGCTCTTACTGAGGTGTCTTAGATGTCAGAACTGATGAAGCTGTTTAATGCATCCACATTGTAGACTGAACAACAGAAAGATCTGTACTTATAGGTCCTCCTATTGCCCCCATACCTTCATCTCACCAGGAGGACCAAGAATGTCTTCCTCTATTTTGTTCTTCTTGGGGGGAGTCATTGCTTGTTCAGTGGCTGCCTGTTCTTGGCAGAACATCAGACCCTCCATGGTGGCCACTGGAGCTCTACAGCATCTACAGATCCTCTAAGCAAAAGTTGCCCTGAGAGTTAAATCCAAACAACAGAGGCCAAGACAGAAAGAAAAACAACTTTTAATCCTTCCACAAAAGCAAAGACTGAATTGGTGGAGTCCCGGTTGCGCAAGGGACCTATACAAACTGTCAGGGAGTTTGTAAGGTGGGTAAGAGATCCCCGTCCCACCCGGGTTACGGCTGATTTTGAACATTCTTCTTTAATAATTCAGCAACTGTGGTTCTGTCATTCTGTTTTACATGGCAGAAATCCAATCCCTGAAACACAGGAATCCTGAAGGGGTGGAAGCTGAAGTTCAGCACTGAGTATTATGCCTGGGTGAGGGTGTTGTATTGATGCCAAGTGGAAAAGCAACACCCCTGCTGATTCATGGCATGTGTGATGTGTGGCTAAGCAGTAGGGTCTGTAAACATTTCCTCTGCTGACCCAGTGGATGTTTGTTTATCAGTAAAGGTCTGTAGCATTCAGGTGGTTGTGGAAGGGACTCTTGTGTGGAACAGTACAAAGGTCCACCAAGGGGAACTTTAAAAAGGAGTTTTTCTCTGGCTTTTCACTTTCACAGAGCATGGATGGAGACTGAGCTGAGCTCTTAGGCAGAAGCTCTTCCCTGTGAGGGTGCTGAGGCGTTGGCACAGGGTGCCCAGAGAAGCTGTGGCTGCCCCATCCCTGGCAGTGTTCAAGGGCAGGTTGGACACAGGGGCTTGGAGCAAGCTGCTCTAGTGGAAGGTGTCCCTGCCCGTGGCAGGGGTTGGAGCTGGATGAGCTTTGAGGTCCCTTCAACACAAACCAGTCTGGGATTCGAATTTCCAAAGAATTTGAGGGGGAAAAGCTGGAACCTGCTGGGATCACGCAGAGCTGCATTTCAAGCTGCACATGTCTGTATACATTGCTGTTGTGCGCTAACTTCTGGTGTGCCCAGGGAAACTTTTGTGTGTGACAATCCTGCCTTTTGATTTTATGCTTCGGGTCTTACACCTCAAAAATCCAGGACTAAAGTGAGGTCTCTTTTGAAAATTTGGATTTCCTGATCCGCAATGGTTGATCGGAGCTGGAATTCTCCTGAGTGACGGTTTGCTTCATTCCCTTTTGCACTGCTTTCTCACTGAAGTAGAAAAGCCCCATACAGTACAAGGAATTTAGTGCAGTCAGCAACAATTCAGCCATGCTGATTTATTTGAGCCATTCACCGAGAAGCACTGCACTTCTCTGGAAGTGCTCGTGCCATGGATTTCATGTTGATTTTTACTGTTGCCCATGAATGGTCAAAGGTTCTTAGTTGTTACAGTTGGATTTTTTGCTCTCATGTCCTCTGGGTGATGCTGAACTCTGTTATTCTGCTGTCCTCGGAGGATGCGTGCATGGAAGCGGAGCTGGATCTCCATCTGGAGGTCACTGCAAGGGTTAGGAGCAAGGTTCTTGCAATGATTTTAAATCCTATTCCACGGTATTTACATTCTTGCAGTCTTTGTGTTGTGTGGGAAGTTGGCCATACGATTACAATAAACAGGTATGAGGAAGAAGCCAGTAACATTTTTAACACCCAATCGATCACTTGGCACATTCTGGTACCGTACACACCATGAATAATAATAACTGGACTTCAGTTATAGCTCACAATGAGGGTTCACTGGGGACAAATTAGACACATAGCTACAATTATGGCTGTAGCAAGATGGCTCCTTTGTAGTACATAATCTACTGTAATTTAAAAAACATGGATCATTACAATCAATACATATTGCAACCAGTCTCTATGAGCTCGAGTCTCCCTTACACAAAGACATGTCAGTCTTGTCAAGGGCTGAGAGACAACAGCGTTATCTCAAGGAAGGTTGGGCTTGCTATTTCCTTTGAGAAACCTTTTCTTAGATCACTTTTTCCCTGTATTTTTCACTGAATAGAAATGCAAGTACTTAACAGAAGTGGACTTCTCAGCTCCTTGGAATTCATCATGAAATTAGTGTGCCCGACAGTGCTGCTTGAGCATGCATATGTTCTATGGGTTTGTAAGGCTTGGCTCCATGAGCCCTGTCCTTTGCGGACAGTTACCTGTTTTAATGGGAATGGGAAGCTGGCCCTGCAGGATGGTGAAAACCTGCATTGCAGGAGCAGCAATGAAACACTATGTGATATCAGAAGTCCGGGGCACCATGAAGCAGCACGTGGTTTTGAGGTTGGCAGAGTTGGGCTTATTGAAAAAGGACATTGCCTTTGAGGTGACTGCTCTGAGTCTGCACACTGCAATATCCAAATAGCCCACCAAGGGGAAAACTGGGGGCACCCAGCCATAGTACAAACAGACATTTAGGTAACTTCTTCAGAGCCAAAAAGACTAAGAACATGGAGATAGAGGAAAGAAACAGAATCCTCCTGCCCTGATGGAGATCAGGCCAGAGGCACTGAGTACATACAATGCCCTTCTTGCTGGAGGGTCTGGCAAGGGAGTTATGAAAGGTCTTTATGAGATAGCAGCTTGTAAAATCCTTAGGAAAAAAAAGAATCTGTTTAAGAAAAAACAGGTTTCCCAGCCCAAGCAAAGGATAAGATTGACAAGCGCAGGGCAGTGTCAGAGTTGAGTCACTGGTATAAATGTACCATCCATACTGCATCTGCCCCCTGCTCTGGGGTGGAGGCAGCCCTGGGAGCCATCAGTGTCACAGGGCCCACAGCGTGGGAGGTCCTGCAGGAGCAAAAGGGGACACCGGTAATGATCCATCCCAATTTGGGTGCTGGATACCATGATGGATACTGCGGTTCCTCCAGGCTTCAGGGAGAAGACACTTCAACCTGAGCAGAGTAAAGTGGCAGCTCCCAGTTTACATGAATGCAAATTGCAAGGCTGGATGAACTGAGGTAGAGTCTGTAGGAGCTCAGCCAACTCCCCCCTTCCCAGAGAAGCGGAACGGGGCCTGGATCTGGGAGCATAAAGGAAAATGTGTCTGAATCATGCATTGACATCACCAGGAGCGCTGCAGCTCTCCAGCTCACGTCAGAGCTGAATTGATGGTTACAGGAGAATCTGTGGCTTTTAGTATTCTGGGAGAGCTGCTACAGTGGCAGAGAGAATTATTCATAGATCAAAACCAGCAAGGCATTAGCAGTACAAAGTGTCATGATTGTCTCTGTTCTGCTGCAAGGTTGAAACGAGATGCCAGCTGCAGTACATGAGAAATAGCTTGAAGAAACACCAACAAAAATGCACTGATTATTCTTGAAAGACCCTTGTAATTCAAACCAAGGTATCGCTTACTAATTTATGGGGAAGTACAGCGGGTGCACAACCCTCCGCTGACTCATAGGTGCTGATCTGGAGCAAGATGCTTTGCAACAGGAGAGAGTAACAGTTATGTGCTTTATGTCACTAGGAATAAAGGCTGAGGTGAACCGATGAACTGCCAATGCCAAGGCCATAATTAGATGCCAAAGCAGCTTTCTGTCCTAGAGGGGCAGAAAAAAGAATACAAAGTTCACAGAAGAGATTGTGGTTCCTGCCATGGGCACGGGGGAATAGAGGAGGGAAGAATCTTCCCCCACTAGGAATCAAATTCAGATGCCAACAAGCATGAAGGTTGAGTCCTGTGGTGGAAACACATCCTTAAAAAAATAAAGCAGACACAAAATTAACTTAATGCCCAAAATCTTCTACTGGGATCTGTTCCATGTTGAGTGTTTGGCAAGGTGAATGTTGCCTATGAAGCAATGGTAGGTTTGCAGTAATCACTGTCTCCACTGATAGAAGAAAGCAAATATGTATAAAATACATGTCTGTGTCTGCTGGAGGTGCTATGAATGTCTTTTGGGGTTATGAAAATCTGAGTAGGTTGCTGTAGGAGAAGCACATATGGAAGTCACCTTCCTTGAAACCCTGTGAATGATCCCAAGCCAACTAAAACGTGTTGATCATAGAGTGGTTTGGGTTGGAAGGGACCTTAAAGCTCATCCAGTTCCAAGCCCTGCCACGGGGTAGGGACACCTTCCACTAGAGCAGCTTGCTCCAAGCCCCTGTGTCCAACCTGGCCTTGCACACTGCCAGGGATGGGGCAGCCACAGCTTCTTTGAGCAACCCATAGATATGGTAATAACTTACAATAATGTTTTTTATGTTGAACTCCCACATTTTTGAAGCTGTTTACTCAGCTTATCCATTTGCAATTAGCTTTTAAGCACTTTGTGAATATTCATTAGCTTTACCACCCCTCCTTGCCAAGAAAAATCACTCTGGGTACCCAGGAAGAGCCAAGGGGTCATGGTGTTTCCCAGGGGGGACAACTCAGGCTACTGGGGACCCTCAGCCCGGCTCTCCTTGTGCTGTGTCGCTCACCTCGGGACACAGGAGCCACAGAGCAGCTTGTGGGCCCATCAGCAATCATCACAATCTCCTGCTGGGATAAATTGCTTGGCCTTTGGTCTTTTCATTTATCCTCTTGCTAATAAGATTACCCCATACAACAGAGGGACAGCGATAGTATCCCCAGTGTAAGCAGGCAGGCTTCGTGGCTATGTGAGAATGTCCTGGCTGGGTGTTTGCTCCAAAACGAAGTCCTTATTTTTCTGGCAATAAAGCAATGGATGCAAAAGCTGTTACATCTCACCTGGAGCTCCAACCTGCGCTCGCGACAGGCAGTGTGCATGAGTGTGTGTTTGAGTACAAGGGGTTTCCCTAAGCCTTACCACATTGCTGGGAACACTTCCCAGTCCTGTGCGATGCTGAAGCTCTGCTACCTTCCGTCTCACGTCACCAACCCCGTTTGCAAGGATGGCAGTTGAGGTGGAAAGATGTGAACTTCTAAACTAAACCAGTGTTACGTGGTGCCGCTGAGAAGCCACAGATGCTGAGTCCCACGGTGTCGGTTTTACAGCCTCGTGTCAGAGCAGGACTTTGCTTTTAAATGAAAATGTTCAGCCTTAAAATAGAAAAACCACAGTGAATTATACAGCCACTTGATAATTATTTTTTAGTGCTGCTGCTAAAAACGCCCCATTAAAAGGCTGTAAGTCACTGCAGAGTGCTGTCAGGCTACCACACACAGGGATTTCACTTCCAGCTGCATTCTATTTCCTTATTGTGGCGAGCCAAAGTCTTGAGACCACAGGGTAAATATTTACATCTATCTCTATTCATCTCTCTATCTTCTGTGTGGAGGGAGCAGAGCACTGCACGGGTGGCAGACTGGGAGTCAGCTCTGCGGGGTGCCAGGTGGAGCATCCCATAGGAGCACCCCACTGGTGTCACCCCAGAATTTGCCAGGGCAGTTTGGAAAACCGCAGTGCCAAAGCTGCACCAGGGAGAGATGTGCCAGGCTTTGAGAGCGTGCCAGTCCACGTGTTCTGAGGCAACCAGGAGGAAAAAGATACCCGCCCAATATTAATTATGACTTCTGAAGCTTTGCCTAATTACATTGTCTCTCTTCAGACAATGACACAAATATTTATGAGTGGGACTTTTTATTCTCATTGTAATCAGTGACATAAATAGGTAACACCTTTCTAAAGAGTTAATAAAAATGTGTCAACACAAGCTCAAGCACAAACTGTGGAGCAGTGTGCAGGAAAACATTCCCATGTTTATTGTATTAATTGAATATTCATGAGATGCCAATTTAAATTACAGTTCACAACTGTTGCTCTGTCTAATGAATAATTTAAACAAGTGTGGCCAAAGAGATTTCAACGCTGCATTAGCAAACTGCAAGGGATTAAGCAACAGAGAATTTATAATTAGCTTTGTATATCCTATAATAAATGCATTGGAAAGATGGTTTTAATTATCCCACATGTTAATTCAGAATTCAGTGCATTAATTTTCAGCTGAAAAGTAACCCTTTCTTCCCAGATAATATATCGATCTTCTCTTCGTCTTTTTCATCTCGGGAACAGAGAATTGCAAGCATGGAATGGTCCAATCTTTGCAAATCTCATCCGTTATGACACAGCATTTGTATCTGCCCGTCTCTGTATGGAGTGATTCCCTTTTTTCGTTCCCAGTTGGGAAAGCTAGTACAAATGAGATCAAATCCCTTCCTACAGATCAGAATCCCAGAATCCTGCTGTAGCTTCTCCCAAGTCTATCTGCTACAGAGCATCCTCTTTGATTCACTTATGGCTACTTGGGAAATGCTGTCTGTTCCTAGAAAACAAGTCTGTGCAAGTGATAAAAGTTTTTGGCAGTCATCTCCTATAAGCAGCTTTGAGGTTTTGTTTAGGAAACGAGGATGTGAGTAAATAACAGCCCCGAACCCCAAAGTTCAAGCTGAGATTGCTGCTTTTTTTTTTTTTTTTTTGAAGCAGATCAGGAATTATTTCTTTTTCTCTATTAGACATGTTTATAAAGTGTTTTTCTGTGGGATATGGGTCCCTTTGAACAGTCCCTGCTGCCCATCCCTCTCCAGGGTGAGGAGGGCAGCAGCCCTATGCCATGGGGCTGATGGATGTGCTGTTGGCATGACTTTACCTTCTGGTAGTAACAGGGGACAGCAGTGTCCTCTACAGCAGGAAGAGTGGAGGTCTTCTGAGCCCTCTGTAACAATGCTCAGCCCTTGGAAAGGGTGAATATTGTTTGTGCTTCCCCCTCCACCTGCTTCCCCTGTTGCCTTTCCCATGGTTCAGCTATAAAGCCCATCCATGTGTACATAGCTCTTGAAGAACCTGAACACTTGTGCTGGAGAGTTAAAAACTGGGAAGTGTTCCAAGGAACATAAATCCTTACACCTACGTGAAGCCGCCCGTCCCCAAAGCTTGGCTGGGAACCTCAGAAGGTGTCTTTTGGTGAGCGTCGGGGAGGAAAGTGCTTCCTTTTCAGGTGGTTTTGTTTAATTCCAGGTCAGCAGGTTAATGAGATCTCTGGGATATGGGATTTGATCTGGAATGTAAACATTCACTTGGCATGTGTCCTTGATGTCTGCTCAGATGGAAATGCAAATGCAGTGCTGAGTGTGGCACGCCGTCCAAAATGTTTTGGTGACACAATGTGTAAGACAAAATAGTGATCACTTTGTTCAAGAGCCTCATCAAAATGTTTTCCCTTGCCTTTGAGCCCTGACATATCTATCAAATCAACACCTCAGCACCGAGGGTAATGTGCCTGCTACTGAGGTGGGAGCTCCTTCATTTCCCTGGGGAGCACCAAAAAACCAGGGCTGCCTCTGGGTGTAAGAGAGACAGTGTTCAGACTTCCCCTAAGACCTCGACTGCTGGGTCAGTGCCTTGGTCGTTTGGGTGTCTGGATTTATTTAAGTTGATAAATGGAGAGCAGTGCTGTGATGCACTCTGTTGTCATTGACACTTATTGATTGAACCTCAAGACTCAATCGATCAAACTCCCCGGTGCCAGCAAGTAATCTCAGTGGAAAAAATCAAGCCTTTAATGGGGTTATGCGTTTCTTGGGTTTCCACTTGGGGTTACATGTTTTGGGAGGGAAGGAATTGGTTTTGATGGCCTCAATCTCCACCGTTACCTGGATTAAATAAATACTGGCAGTGGGAACACTTGTTATTGTGGCAATCCAGTCTTCGGCAGACCCATGCCTCATTTAACATGGCATATTTTACCCCCTGAAACTGAGTGTCTTGATGTTAGAAGGAAATAAATGAATCTCTGAGGTGTCTGTTACCCATCATGAGGAAGCCAAAGAGGGCAGAGATGCTGCTGGACTGAATATTCTTTCACCAGTCCTCCTTAATACGCTACAGCTAAACTAATAAACTGTGTTGCACAGTGCAGGCAGTGCAGCAGCTCAGGTTGATATTGCTGCTGAACCTTAAGCAAGCACTTCCTAAGGTTGTATGGCTTTAATTCGACACTTATGGAGGTCTGTAATTTGTGTAATTTTGCAAGTCTGTAATTCGTGTTGGAATAGCAGCTGCAGTTATATTAGATAGTTCAGAGGTGAGAAGGGTTTGTCACTTTTGGGAGTCAGAACAGAAGTTACGGTTCTTGGGGCAGGAGATGGTGCTCGAGTTTCTCTTCTCTGTTCCCTCCTGCAATAAGGTTTGTACATGCAGAGTCATTTAGGCTTTTTGCACCTATTTTAAAAGTCTTCAGCATTTGCTATAATTAAAGACAAGAAAACAATAGACTCTGCCTTCACTTTACATGATGCAGCAAGGTCTTTGAATTTGCAGCTCTCAGAGGTTCCCCTCTTCAGAGCAGGTAAATGCTGTGATTGTCATTTTGCTGGTGGGAAACTGGTGTGTGAATGTTTGGTTCCCTGTCTGAGACTGCTCTGGCAGAGCTGGCTTTAGAAACGCTAGATAGTTTCCCAACAAATATTTGGCCACAGAACCATCCTTCTCCCTTGGATGAAGGTAATAGGTTCCTGGTAATAAGAGACTCTTATGAGCCACTTATTACAAACTAATAAACAATCCCAGCAATACCTGGCCACAGAGGGATACCCAGGTGTGGGGCAAAAAGGGGACAGGCGGTTGCAGATGTGTAAGAGAAGTGACATGGTTTGTGTGCAGATGTGGTACCACCACTGGGGAGCCCAACTCTTTCTGATACTGCGGGCATTACTTGAGAAGTGGGCTGTTAAACTTTGCAATCTAAAAATGAAAAGCTTTTAAAATTCATTCACAGTTTAATCCCACAGGGATGATTTTTCTATGGAGTCTTTCCATTTTCCTGTTGTGTTCTAAAATGACCTCTTTTTTTTCCCTTCTTCTTCTTCTTCTTCTTTTTTAATGCTCCATGCAATAAAATGGGGAGGTCTGTCATTACTTTCAAGTCTATTACTTTATGTGAATGCAATATCTAAAATGCCTGAAAAGAGCCAGAAGAGACATAAACCAAAGTGAACCGGCCTGAGCAGAGGGACTTCAATAAGCTACAAGAGCTCAGATGTAGACAGATATCTGGAGTAGAAAATAGTTCTGGGTGGCCTTCAGGGTTGGTGCAGACCCTGCTCTGCCCCCAGGACCATCCCGGCCCCCGTGGTCCCTACAGTTACACACCTACAGGTACTTCCCATCTTCTCTTGCCTTTTTCCCCTTCAGAGCTGGTTCCCATTGGCTTTGCTTTCCTCCTCTTGCCAACACGCATGAAGGGGATGTGACAATTTTATTAAGTATCATATCCCCCATGTGTTGGCTGGGAGCTCAGGGTCTGATGCTATTTAATTACCTCCCACTGTCTGTTACAGGGAATTCTGGCCTCAGCTTTTGGGACGTGATGCTGTTATGCCTGGATGGGCAGCAATTGCCTTCATCTACAAATGGGTTTTACAAAATCACTAAATAATGTATTCAGAAAACATGCTGGATATTAATGGAATAGATTATTTGCAAACATGTTCACTGAATTATCAGCCTTGTTCTTTATCCATAAAATAATGTACTTAAAGAAAGAAGAAGTTTATTGAATATGTTATTTACAGGCTGTGCTCTGCAGGAGCACCATGGAGCACACATACAGCCCGGCTGCTTCCCCGTGCTAGGGGCAGTTGTTCCTCCTCACACACATGCATGCTCCAGGACTTTGCCTGCATTTTTCTGGACCATTTTGCTCATCCCTGACCTCAGAAAAGTGAGTTTGGAGAGGGATGTGTGCTGGCTTTCCCCTTCTCCCACAGGGATAGTCACAACGGTTGCTTTGCCTCATGCAGCACCACCAAGACTCAGTGCTGCTCCTGGTGAAGAGGCAAAATATGGGTCAGAAAGTCAGTGGAGGGGAATTAAGGCATTTTGTATAGTGTTGTCCACTGTGGTGCTCAGCTGTGGATCATTTAGGGATGGATGATGTGAGGGATCATCTAGGGATGGATGGTTTAGACCTGCTGCTTGTGGGTCACCTTCAGTGAAGGGAGTGGGACAAGTTCGATTCACCTCAGAGGAACTGCGTCTTACAGGAGGGCAGCAGTCTGAGCTCCTCATGTCCTGGAACAGTCCTGCCACCAGTCTGGGTTGCTTCTGCAGTTCTCCTGCACTGTCCATCCCACTGAGTTATTCCCAAACACCTCCAACGCAAGCAGCAGGGCTTGTCCTTCCTTCAAGTCAAAGGGACCCCTTCCACTAGAGCAGCTTGCTCCAAGCCCCTGTGTCCAACCTGGCCTTAAACACTGCCAGGGATGGAGCAGCCACAGCTTCTCTGGGCACCCTGTGCCAGCGCCTCAGCACCCTGACAGCAATCTGTATAACTCCACTAGCCCAGGAGAGAGGGAAGCACACATTGAAGCAGGGCTCCCACCTGGTTGTTACTCACTGGGGGTTGGGGTTACTGGATTTGGGACCCTCGTGGACATCTCTGCTGTACGAGTCCACAGCAATGCTCTCATTGGCAGATGACCATGGTGGAGGGTGGTATCACAGAAAAAATAAGAAGATTCAGTTCGTGCTGTACTGAGTTGTCTGTTCCTTTTGGCTGGGCCCTTCCAGCACAAGGAGCAATGAGAATATTACTGGGGAATGTTTCCTGTTTGCCAAGCACAGGCTCTATCCTGTTTCACACCACTGTTCTCACCCAGAAGTTACAGTACTTTGCCTTCGTGATGGAGTGTTAATGTTTGGATGATCCTTTCCCTTTTAACAGCAGGATATTGCAACACCAGATCACAGCCTATCAAAGAGCTGAATTCAGCTTGTCAGGCAGGTGCTTTCCAAAAACACCATCAGTCCTGCCTGCCATGGGGGCTGCAGGGAGCTCCTCTTCTGGGAGGAGAGGGAAACATGCACAGATGGTCAAGGCTGGAGAAGACATGGGGCAATTCATGTAGTAACAGAAGCAAAGCAACAAACGTGGGTGAGGAGACAGAGGTGAGCACGGCTGAACTGGGAGAAGCCCAAAGAGCCTTGTCTGGGGTCAGCAGTGTGACTTTACAGCGAAGCTTCACATTCCAAACCATTTCATTTGAAACTGCCGATATTGGTTAGGAACAGTGGGATTTCAAATTGTGCAGCATTTAAAGCAGACTGTAAAACTTTCTTCTCTCATACGTGTCTGCTCAAATCGTGTTTAAGTCATCAGCCTGAGCTAGCTTGTCTGCACAGGGCTTGAAATGACTGACTGAGGAGCTCTTGGTGCTGCTAATGCTGGTATTTAGTAATTCTTGGAATATCGGGGAAGCTCTGGAGAACTAGAAAAGAGCTAATGTGCAAATATTTAAAAAGGGAAAGAGAACAGCCCAGGTAATTACAGCCCTGTCAGTCTGTCATCAATCCTCAGCAAAATAATGGAGTGGCAGATCCAGGCCTCAATTAATAAAGAATTAAGGGAAGGTAATATAATTAATGCCAATCAACACGGGCTGATGGAAAACAAATCCTGTCAAACTAACTTGATATCTTTTTTGATGAGATTACAGGTTTGGGTGATAAAGGTAACAGTGCTAACATAATATCCTTAGACATCTGCAAGACTTTTGACTTGAAAGCACAAAAGTATATTGAGCAAGTTGAACAATACCAGATCAGTGTTGCACAGGTTTGGTGCCTGCGCTTGTCACTCTGTCTGCCTGGAGTTTGTCATATTTTTGCCAAAGAAAGCATTAAATAATTACCAGTGAAGTTTGTAGATGATGCAGTGAGTAGGCAAGTGGCAGAAGATAGAGATGCAGAGCTTCTAGAATGGCCTGGTAAATTCATCACCAATAATGAATATGTGTTTGGAGAACTAATACTGTACCAGACATCTTTCAAGATGAGGACTCTTCTGCTTAGAGATGGTGGCTCTGGAACAGGGATGTAGGACTGTTGTGGTTGTCCCATCCCTGGCAGTGTTCAAGGGCAGGTTGGACACAGGGGCTTGGAGCAAGCTGCTCTAGTGGAAGGTGTCCCTGCCTGTGGCAGGGCTTGGAACTGGATGAGCTTTAAGGTCCCTTCCAACGCAAACCATTTCATTATTCTATGCAGGGAAGAGCTGTGATATGGGGTGAATGCTGGCTGATGGAGAAGTCCAAAAAGCATCTATAGCAATGAGCAGGGTGGGGAACTGGGAGAGAGTGCAGAGGACAGCTCTTTGTCTTTGGCCAGAGCAGGAGGGATTGGATTAAGATCTGCACTGGCTTTGGTGAAGGGCAGCATGGTGCGAGCCCCTTGTGTTTGATGAGGAAATGCTTCAGCTTCAATATAGTTCCAAAAAATCTCCATATGCCCAAATACCAAAGCTGACACCGTCAGTTCCCGTGGACCCCTGTGCTGCTGCTGCTGCAGGGCCAGCAAAGCCCCTGTGGCAGCCTGATGGGGGGAACCCCAGGAGCTGGTGTTGGGTGCTTGGTCACCCTGGGGACCAGGAGCACAGGGAGTGACAACCATGGCTGGAAACCCCAGTGCACATAGAAAGCCTCTGCCCTATGATAAATGTCCCTCACCCACACAAAAATAACTTCATTCCTTTTTAAACCCTTCCCTCCTGTTCCCTTCGTATTCATAATAGGATGATCGGTGGAAGCAAAGATGTGGCTGTTACTTTAAAGGATAAATTAGTTTGACTCTTAACTCAATAATTAAAACTGTTATGGCTATGAGCCTGCAGGGATAATGTACTATTATTATAGTCATTTGTTTCAATTAAATGCTTACTGATTTTACAATAGCAGCTGGGCACCTGTGTGAGATAGCTATTACTCTGAACAAGACATCTCAAATTCCAGCAGAAATTTGTCACTGCACTAAAGCATTTTACATAGACCATGAAAGTTTATTAGGAGCAGTTACAAATCAGGAAGAGGAGGGGTGGTAATTGGGGATATATTTTGTTATCGGCTCCTCTCTCTCCTGCTCTCTCTCTTTAAAGTAAACCATCTCTAAGCATTCCAGCTATGGTGATGCGTTTACATTTCAACTTCAATGTGGAAAAAGCCTGCTGGGAAAAATTTTCTTCCAAGCTGTTCAGCAGATCATTTCTCTCCCTGGCTGATTGTGATTGTAATGGCTTGTTCTCAGGAGCAAACCTAAGGAGGCGTAAGCTGTGCCTTCTGCCTGCCTCTGGAATAGCTGCTCAGCCCATCATGTGAACTTGCCCCAGGCAGGATCAAGTGGGGTCATAGAATGGTTTGTATTGGAGGGGACCTTGAAGCTCATTCAGCTCCAACCCCTGCCACGGGCAGGGACACCTTCCACTAGAGCAGCTTGCTCCAAGCCCCTGTGTCCAACCCCACCTTGAACACTGCCAGGGATGGGGCAGCCGCAGCTTCTCTGGGCACCCTGTGCCAGCGCCTCAGCACCCTCACAGGGAAGAGCTTCTGCCTAAGAGCTCATCTCAGTCTCCCCTCTGGCAGGTTAAAGCCATTCCCCTTGGCCTGTCCCTACAGGCCCTTGTCCCAGGCCCCTCTCCAGCTTTCCTGCAGCCCCTTCAGGCACTGGAGCTGCTCTCAGGTCTCCCCTTCAGGAGCCTTCTCTTCTCCAGGCTGCCCCAGCCCAGCTCTCTCAGCCTGGCTCCAGAGCAGAGCTGCTCCAGCCCTCGCAGCATCTCCATGGCCTCCTCTGGCCTCACTCCAGCAGCTCCACATCCCTCTTGTGCTGCTGCCCCAGAGCTGGATCAGGGCTGCAGGGGGGCTCTCCCCAGAGCACAGCAGAGGGGCAGGATCCCCTCCCTGAGCTGCTGCTCACGCTCTGGGGTGCAGCTCAGCACACAGGGGGTTCTGGGCTCAAGCACACACTGAAGCCTGGTCATGGGGAGCTTCTCCTCAGCCAACACCCCCAAGTCCTTCACAGGGAAGCCTGGCAGGAAGCCTGGTGGTCTCCATGTCTGGTCTCCCAGCCGGTGGGGTTCTGCCCCTGCCTGGGTCTGTGCCATCTGCCCACTCCCGCTGGTCTTGGCCAGCATGTGCTGTTTGTCAGCCTATTTTTCTGTCTTTCTTAGGATTAGCTCCAGCATTTATAGGCCTGATATGCATACTCATTAAAAAAAAATTGAAATATTGTGGGGAGAAGAAAAAAAGCTGTCTTTGAGCTAGCACAGCCTTTGGGAATCTGCTAAGTAAGATGCACTTAATTACTTTAGCTGTGACTACATCACATTTCACTCATGTTTCCTCTGAGATGCAAAACATCTTTTCAGAAGAGGCTGCAAACACGTCCCGAGCCTTTGTAGCAGCTTGGGGTGAGTTTGTTGTGCTGAATGCCTGGGATGGAGACAGGATCTGACCTGGCTCTCGGAGCCAGCGGTCCTGGTAATGGAGCTAATCACATTTGCAGGGTGGTTATTTAATTACGTGTGTGCTTCCATGGGCTTTACAGGGATGCTGAGTGCTTTGTGGAGGGGAAAGGAGCGAGTGCAGCCCTTGTGAGCTAGATGCATCCCACAGGACCTTGTGCTGTGGTTGAAGAGGTTGTTTCCTCTTTTATGGGGAATGCTGCTTTTCTTACCTTGTTCTTTTTTGTCTGCCTTCATCATGATTTCATTCATTATGCCGAGGCGCTGGCACAGGGTGCCCAGAGAAGCTGTGGCTGCCCCATCCCTGGCAGTGTTCAAGGGCAGGTTGGACACAGGGGCTTGGAGCAAGCTGCTCTAGTGGAAGGTGTCCCTGCCCGTGGCAGAGGTTGGAGCTGGATGAGCTTTAAGGTCCCTTCCAACACAAACCACTCTGATGTTATGGTTCTATTATTTGCTCTCCGAATTAGGGCCATTTGCTACAGGGGAGTATCTCTGAGTCCTGCTCCTGAGTCTCTCTTTCCTCAGGTCTTTCTTGAGGGGATGTACTTTGGGTGCACGACTGATATAGCTCAGTGCCTTCAGGGTCTTGCAGCAGGAATCAAGATAAACCCTTTCCCCCACTTGAGCAAAGGCCAGCAGCATCCTAAAGCCCATGGCAGCAGCACTGGAGCTGTGCACAAGTTCCTTGCCTTCACTTCCACCCCAAACATCTTACAAGTGGAGCACACAAATGGCTTTTCCACCACTGCTCTTTCATCCTGAGGACACCTCCTGGTCCTGCCTCCCCACACTGTGGTTAGCAGGGTTGGATGCAAGGAGCGTAGTCACAATCGTGCTTGTTCTTCTGCAAAACCTCCTGCCCATGAGGAGAAGAGGTGGAGATGTGGAAGAACGAGAGAGGGTGTCAGAACCAGCAAAGCTCAGCAAAGGTTGTAAGTAAACCCACCACGTTTTAATGGTGTCAAGAAATAGGCAGCTGCTTGAGAGGAGGCCTCTGGGCTAAGATGTCCCAGGAGAAAGGTCTCTGCTTTTCAAGAGAGGGCTGTGCTCGGGTTGCTATCAGCTGGAGGCTTCTGTGTGGATTCTCCAAGCCAGAGCTCAGGTTTCTGTTTTTTCCTACACAGGAATATTCAGCAACATTTGCAGCGTGTGTCCCATACCCATAATTGCACTCCTGGACTTGGGCTGCTCTGATGCATAAAGAACATGCACTGTAAAGGAAAAGGTGTATGATTATATATTTAATGGATAAACGGAGCCGTTGCGGTCTATTGGCCACATAATAAAAGTTTCCCCCAAAAAATTCTCTTAATCCAGTGTTTACCCAAGAGACTGCAAATGGGAACGAGCTACTTTAAATTCTGCAATTTTTAAGGCACGTTTCAAGCCTTCCCTGTCTCTAAAATACCCATTCTTCTAAACTTTTTCTTCATTTAAAATAAGGGCAATAAATTATTCTTTGCCTTAGCAGCTGCCAGATCTTCTCTAAAGTGAAAGGTCTGGGTTAAACTGACAAAATCCAAGACAAAAATCACCTTTTTCACTGGAATTTGGGAAGGAGCTTGGTGCTTGCATGGCAGGTGGGTGCAGACCCAGGTGCCCATCTCTGCCCGTCTCACCCTTAGCCATTCCCATGATATCTGCAAATCCAATTGCTATTGCAAACATTGCCTCTCTGATGCATCCTGTACTGCCCGAGCCTGTTGTCCATCCCCATCTTGCTTGGCTGCAGCACGCACATCCTCGAGGTCTTTTTGGCCAGGGTTTCCCAGCCAGCAGCACGTGGCAAGAAGAGGCCAGACCTCTGCAATAAGGCAGGTTAGCAGGGCACATAAAACTTGTTATAATTCATGCAGCAGCGAGTTTCCTCAGTGCCACAACGGAGCAAAATCAGCCCTGACGGCTCTGTGAGCTGGTGTTTCCTTGCAAACACCAAGGCCAAGGACAGTAATTCAGCGTGGCCCCAAGTCAGCCTTGGTCAGACTCAGTGTGCTGTTGAAGTGCAAGACCTCAGAGCAGCTTTCAGTGTCTGAAAGGGCCGAAAAGGATGCTGGAGAGGGACACCTCATCAGGGACTGTAGTGATAAGACAAGGGGTGATGGGTTCGAACTGGAACAGGGGAGAGTACGGTTAGATATAAGGAAGAAATTCTTCCCTGTGAGGGTGCTGAGGCGCTGGCACAGGGTTGCCCAGAGAAGCTGTGGCTGCCCCATCCCTGGCAGTGTTCAAGGGCAGGTTGGACACAGGGGCTTGCAGCAAGCTGCTCTAGTGGAAGGTGTCCCTGCCTGTGGGGATGAGCTTTAAGGTCCCTTCCAACATAAACCAGTCTGGGATTCTTCCTGCAAGTTAAATTCCTGTAGTGCATAATTAATACAGAAAAGAGGCAGATCTAGGAAAATCTGTTCCCCTGACTCACACTGCAATGATGGAGAAGCTGAAGGAGAGCAGAACATGCTTTTGGGTGTTGTGTAAAGCTCTTGATTCCTGACCTGCAGCACTAAATCTGGTTTTGCATTGGACTTACTTCTTCTGAACCCTTCCAAGCCCTTGCAGGTCTTCCCTGGCTTTCTTTCTGTGTATGCTGCTAATGGAGTTGGCAAGCCTCCCCTGGTAAGGAGAAATCACAGTTCAGTGGGCTGATTGGAAATGAAGATTGCTAATAAAGAAAGCCTGGGTCTTTAAACTCATGTTAACACTAATTCTGTTAGCATTAAACCTGGCTGAGCAGGGATGCATCAGAAGGGCCTTGGAGCAAGCTGCTCTAGCGGAAGGTGTCCCTGTCTGTGGCAGGGGGTTGGAGCTGGATGAGCTTTAAGGTCCCTTCCAAACCATTCTATGACTCTATGATTTGACATTTCTTATTAGCCACATATATATATAAATTTCATTTTGGTTTTTATTTTTCCAGAGTGTTGGGATCAGCAGCCTCATGAGGCAGCACGGGTGTTGGTGGCCTGTGCCATGCCCAGGGGTCCCAGCAGCTCTGTGTGTGATTAGTCATCTTTCAGTCCCATCAGCCATCCCCTCACTCTCATATTATGAGGATAAATAAACATGTATTAGGAAACTCTTCATTTCTGGGGACAACTCTATCACTTGGCCTCCTATTTTATCTCTCTTACCTACATGTGTACACACACAAACATAATTTTAGGGCCATTGTCTGGACTTCTGCTCCATTCATTTCAAATGGGGTTGGAACTGATGTCAATATTTGAAATTGGAAAAGTCATAGAATCATAGAATAGTTAGGGTTGGAAAGGACCTTAACATCATCCAGTTCCAACCCCCCTGCCATGGGCAGGGACACCTCCCACTAAACCATGTCACCCAAGGCCTTGTCCAACCTGGTCTTGAACACTGCCAGGGATGGAGCATTCACAACCTCCCTGGGCAACCCATTCCAGTGCCTTTCCACCCTAACAGGAAAGAATTTCCTCCTTATATCCAATCTAAACTTCCCCTGTTTAAGTTTTAACCCCTTACCCTTGTCTTATCACTACAGTCCCTAATGAAGAGTCCCTCCCCAGCATTCCTATAGGCCCCCTTCCCAGGAGGAACTTTAATGGGGTGGTGGCCACCATCAGGGCTTGCCCCAAGCATTGCAGTGCATCTCAGGGCATGTTGTGGGGCTTCCTGCTCCTGGGTGTAACCCCAGCAGCACTGGCAACTTGACAGCCGTACAATGGATGCAGGAAGGTTGTGATACCTTCATAAGCTCAGGCAAGCAGCTATTTTTCCACTTATGTAGTTACTAAATGTCAACCAAAGTGCTGCTCAGAAAGAGCGTGTTTGGCTCCATGGCCTCTAACACTGCATTGCTGACGTACCAGGGCTGGATACCCAGACCTGTGTACAAAGACAATTGATCACCTCTCTTGTAGTCCTTGTGGGCAGGGTGATGACAGGAGCAGAGCCCTGGGCACACGGTACTCAGTGCTTGCTCTTGGCTTATTTGGAAGGAGGCACAAGGAAGATTTTACCAGCTGTGCGGAATGATTTTTAATCAGTCAATGAGAGTTTGTCTTAAAGTGATTTGTCAGTATAATAAACAAATAAATACATTTTTCAATGACAAAGTGATATTCTCCTAACTCAGATCCAGGAGATGGTCCACTCAGACGCCACATCCTATGAGTCCAACCGTCAAGTGCCCCTGATCAATCGGCCTGGGATGTTGGCTGGCCCCATGAGCGCTCTCAGCCAGTCCCAGCTCATTTCTCAGATGGGGATACGGAGCGGGGTAACCCACGGGTCCCCATCACCCCCGGGAAGTAAGTCTGCTACACCATCTCCCTCCAGTTCTACTCAGGAAGAGGAGACAGAGTCACATTATAAGGTACGTGCAGTCATGCCTGTTTTAACAGACAGTGAGAAAACAGCAGATGATGTTTTTCAGTGAGGGATAAATTGAGCTAAATAAGAACACAGACTTTTGGTGTTTTCTTTTTAAATATATATATCTAGTGGGAGACTTTCACAAGGATTGGGGGATTATTTCCAACCTCGGGTGAGGTACAGCATGGCAGGCTAGCACACGTAGAATCACAGACGGGTTTGTGTTGTGTTGAAACTCATCCAGTTCCAACCCGCCACAGGCAGGGACACCTTCCACTGGAGCAGCTTGCTCCAAGCCCCTGTGTCCAACCTGGCCTTGAGCACTGCCAGGGATGGGGCAGCCACAGCTTCTCTGGGCACCTTGTGCCAGCGCCTCAGCACCCTCACAGGGAAGAGCTTCTGCCTAAGATCTAATTTAATATCAAATATCGAATCTAATCTAACACATGACTGGTTTGTGCATGCAGCAAGTTTGGCAATGAGAGTAGGGCTTTTTTCTCCATGCTTACCAGGTCCATCAAGCTGCAGTTTCCTCCAGTGAGAGTTTTGTTGAGCAAAGCAGGTTCAGGGCTAAGATTCTGCAAATGCTTGGCTGCAAAATTAGATTGCTGGTGGCAGGTTGAGGAGGCTTAAACAGGGATGGAAAATAACAGAGGGTGGGTTGAACTGAGCTCACCAGACATGGCTTGTTAAGGAAAACCCCTAGAAGTTAAAAGAGGAAGAGTCTTCTGCCTTTTAGGTGGTCAGCAATGTCTTAGTGGCACAGAGTCTGCCTCTAGAGCCAACACATCTGCTGCTGAACATGGCAGCAAGAAGCCCAAGTTTTTCCCATGGTTTTGGGGACATCTTGGTTGTTGCCCATCTTTCTCAAAATGCACCAGCAAAACAAACAGCCCTTGCTGTGTGCCATGAGTCTGTTATTTACTGAGGTCAATCGCTGGACTCCCTGGGGGACTTTGATTAAAGCGTCCCATGGAAAACCTTCTCCTGGAAGGTGCTGATCCAAGGACAGCACCAGAACTGGTATTGTAACCTTGTCCTGCAGAGAAAGATGGTTGTGACAGGATTTGAATGTATAACCCCAGCAGCAAACAGTGAGGAGCCTGGAGAACTGGAAAAGCACTAGGACTGAGCAAAACCTTTTCCCTTCCAATGGAAATCCAGGCAAATGTATTCCCATCACTCCTGCATCTTTTCATCCGTTGGCAGCTTTCACATCAGATCAGGGTATTACAAAGCAGAGTGCACACGCGGATGCAAAGCAGCTTCAGTGGACTAAAAGTGCACAAAGAAGGGATACAGGTGATTGAAACCAGACGCAGTTTCTCAGACTCTGCGATCCCACATCTGGGGGAGACTACGGAATGAGTTGTGCTGCTGGACCCCATGGTCTGCCACCTCCCAGGGTCACATTGCACAGCTCCAGCAGGTACCTGGGAGCTGGAATCTGTCATGTCAGCAGCAAATGAGTTTCAGCTTGGTTACACATGAGGTCCTCTGCCTCTTCAGCATCACCCAGCTTTCATCCCGGCCACCCAGAGATGTAGGAGTCATGGAGAAGGACATGGCTTTGGGGTTGGATCTTCTGTTCCTGTTGAGCCAGTGGTGGCTGTGGGGGTAGGAAGAATTTGGAGATGTCCAAATTATGACAACTTGCAGAGACAAGAATTCTTCCTAATCCTAAAGGCATGCTCCCCTCATTTTTATGTCCAGCAAGAAGGGTGAAACAGGAGTGATGGATTTGATGAAGGAAGGAGACCATAAGTGCAAAGAAAGCAAAACCATATTGTGGCCTACAGGTTTCTGTTTGCTTTCTCTATCAACACAGCTGCTGTATTCACCCAATTGTCATATCTCATGTGGCTGTTCAGGGCCTTTCTGCAACAAGTCATCAAAGCAACATCTAATAAGCAGAAATTAATCTTATGACCAAGAAGGTCACACATCGAAGAAATGAGTCCGATGCCAGCAGGTAGTTCAGGTTCAGCAGGTCCTCTGAACCAGGAAGCTTGTGATTTTAGGAGGTCTGACTGCCACACTGATGCATTTACCTGCTTCATTGCTTCAGAGTGTGTACACGTGCATAGAAGGGAGAGGTAGTTACAGCCCAGCTTCCAGCTGAAGTACTGATGTTTCTCCATAATTACTAAAATCACAACATCCATGGGGTTCCTGCTCTTCACATGTTCAACATCTACCAGTTTATGGGATCACATCTCTCACCAGTGAACTGCCCCAGTCCACATCTGGTGTTACACTTCCCTTCTGCTGCCTCTTGAGAGCAGATCCATGCAGGGGCTGGTGGCCACACACCTTTTCCCACTGCATGAGCCTTCACGGTTGCTTTGATCATGGCTCACCCCTTGGGGGATGCAGTTGCTTTGGGGCAGCAAGGTGAGGGCTTGCTGGGTCTTGCCTTTAGCCATGAACATGGCTGAGGTTGTTGAAATATCTTCTGCAGGTCAGGGCTGAGCGGTTGTCTCAACCTGTGCTGCATCACACAGCAAACCCCAGGAGAACCAGGCAAAGCCCTGATTTGCTCTGCTCCCTCTTGGGAGCTGGCAGCTAAAGGCAGCCTTGCAGGCAGCATATGTTTTCCATACAGACATTTGCTCTTTGTTGCTGCCTAAGCAGGACATCTCTGTGGCTGTGGTTGCACTGTGTCTGTTTCCACCCCATCACTTGGTGAATGGCTCGAGGAGAGCAAGTCATCCCATGGCTCTTCAGTGAATCAAAGCACTACAGTTAGTTAAAATAGCATCTCGCTTGCTAATGGACAAAAGCCCTGTCATGCAGGTTTTTGATCCTAATAAGCTGCCCTTTCAACCCCAAGCCTCCCATTCAAGCCCAATTGGGCAATTTGAAATTAAATGCAATTTTTTGTGTCTCTCTGCTCATTCACTAATGGTCACTGTCTGTTTGACAAATGTCACGGCGCTGATACTCAACTTAATGACCAGTCAAGAGCTGCTGAGTGGAGAGCAGGAGTACTGCTGCCCTTTACTGCCCATGCCTGGCCTGTACCAGCTAAAGGGAAGCCTCTTAAATCCCAGTGCTTCCAAGCACACAATCAAACCCATCAGGAGAAAAGGCCTCTTTCTCCCAGCACTCGCTGGGAGGCCCAGGTTTTACACTGGTTTGGTGGTTTGATCTGTGTCAATTGATTTGTTTTAATTTGGTTTAGACCTCAAAGTGACAGACTAGGTGACTTCTTAAGTAATACCATTAGCCTGTGCCCCTGGTAGGAGAGGCACTGCGGGTGGTAGCTGAGCACTTGATGCTGGAGTGTGGTGGCGCTGCAGGCAGAGGTGCTGGAGCCCCGTTTGCCCTCGAGGATGCAGAGATCTAGGCAGAAGCAACTGGGAGAAAATGGTTTTATTCTCAGCCATGTTTAACCTCTGGTGCATTGACTTTTTCCTCCGCTATAAAATAAGGATAATGGTGCTTCCCTGTAGTGTGAGCTTTCACTGACCGCAGTCAATGTGTTGAGAGCTTTGATGTATGTCCAAGTGCTTTCCAGGGGTCTTTTCCCTTGCACACCATCACACAGAGGCATCTGCGGTCCCATACATTCAACACACTGCCCAGGGCAACCTAGAAGAGGCTCAGCTGTAGGATCTGCTTTCAGTGCTACCTTCATTGGAAGCATCCCTGTTTCCAGCATTGCTGTTCTACCTCCCAGCTTGGCCTCATGCTGAGCAGCCACAAAGTCCAACTGCTGTTGCCTGTGTCCTTCTGTCGTTGGTTCAACCGCCCACAGGGTACCGAGCATGGATACAGCCAGACCAAGCCTGCGTCCAGGCTGGTTGTAAGGTGTGAGCAGTGCATGCAAAGTGTCTAATACATAAGAGTAAAATAGGGGTACATACCTGTTAGCATGGTGAAACGGATTTCTGATGGCCCCAGTGTGATGGCTAATGTAGTGCTGGTGCTTACGACCCTCCTGCCTAGGGAGAGGGGATGCTGAGGCACTGGCACATGCAAAGGTGGGGGTAGCCAGAAGCAACTTGCAAAGGGGGATTATTGGGCTGGAAATCAGAAACCAATTCTGGAAAAACACATGGGCTGCTTAAGGGGTCTGGCTGGGAAGAGAAGTGTTTAGAGAGGTCCCTGAGGAGGATCAAGGAGTGAGTGAGCTTGTGCTGCCAGGGAGGAGGAGGGTGAAGGGGGTGACTGAAGATGAATGTGGAAATCCCCAGCTTTGGAGCAAGGACCACTGGAGCAGAAGGGGTGAGCCCAGGCTGTGAACGGGGCTGTGAAAGGCACCCAGCCAGGCTCAAGGACCCAGCAGCAGTTTGTGTAATGATCCTACGGGCTCTGGGGGGCCAAGGAGACACCCAGGGCTGCTTCCCTCCTCACTACACTGGGAGCCTTTCTCTGCCCATGCTCTTTCTTGTCCCCTTTGCGAAGAAGCTGTATCAGGGACACACACCTGACTGTTCCCAGCTGACTGCTAAGGTTCATCTCTTGGTTTTGCAGGTTACTGGGGAGAAAAGACCATCAACGGACCTGGGCAAAAAGCCCAAAAGCCAAAAGAAGAAGAAAAAGAAGGACCCCAACGAGCCCCAGAAGCCTGTGTCAGCCTATGCCCTGTTTTTCAGAGACACACAAGCAGCCATCAAAGGGCAAAACCCCAATGCCACCTTTGGAGATGTATCAAAAATCGTTGCGTCGATGTGGGACAGTTTGGGAGAAGAACAAAAACAAGTGAGTTCATCTTGTTTTCCTTTCAACTGTTGCAGTGTGGTTTTCCCTGGTGCAGAGCATCAGTCTCCCCAGCATGTTAGGAGAGTGCCCCTTTTGAGAGAAATCTCTGCTCTTACACAGAGAAGAGCTTTTATGACAACTGATTGTTCTTGAGAAGATCGCACTGCGCAAACTCTCAGTGGCCCTGCCCTGACATGGGCTTTCTACAGCTCTAGATAGGAGGTGGGTTTGTATTTACTTCTTTTACAAGGAGACTGGCTAAAAACTAATTCTCTACAGCATTGGTCTCAAATCTAACGTTAAGGCCTTAAAAACTTAGGGAGGAGATGCCTGAAGTGACCCTGCGGAGGAAACCTTCCTGCCCCAAAGCTGTCAACCACTTTCCATCTGCCTCACATGGAGGCTTCTAGGTCCTGCTTTAACTGTTTTGCTGATGCTGAGTTACAAAAGCCTGTAATTGCATGTGGCCTGTTGAGAAAACCCCAGGAACAGTTTCCATAGCAAGGATGTCTTCATCATGCAGAGAGAGGTCTGGCACTGCAGGTGGTGTGTCTGACCCCAGACTGATGCTCCCCCTTAAAATGTGAGTGCTAGCAGCCAGTGCTGGCTCCACCTCCTCTTGGGTGTCCATGGGCAGTGATTGAAGCAGTCACATTTAAAGAGGGAGAAGCAGGGAGGAAAAGTCATTTAAATGGAAGTCATGCTAGGGAATAGCCTTGATTTCCACCCTGAACCAATCATGGAATAGAATCATGGAATGGTTTGGGTTGGAAAGGACCTTAAAGCTCATCCAGTTCCACCCCCCTGCCAGGGGCAGGGACACCTTCCACTAGAGCAGCTTGCTCCAAGCCCCATAATAGGAATCAAGGCAAGGCATCTTCTGGGATGGAAGCCCATTTGCTGAGCCATTTGGGTTCTCCATACTGTGCAAAGTGTTACTTTGATGTTTTCATGATCATAGAATCATGGAATGGTTAGGGTTGGAAAGGACCTTATGATCATCTAGCTCCAACCTCCCCTGATCCTCCATTTTCTCCCCTTTGGATGGATCACTGGGGGGTCATGCAGGGATTTCTCAGGCTGAAGAAGGGAGGAGGATCCCTTCCTTTGCTTGGGAAGCTGGAGGGCTGGTGCTGGGTCTGGGCTATTAGTGTAAGGTGTGGGAGGTTCAGGAGCACGCAAAAGCTTCCACGTCACCTCTTTCTCCGGCTTTCATCCCTCCCAACATCCCGGTCTGCTTCTCCCTTGCTCCATCTGGTTACAAATACCTCTGTAGACTGGGGACTGAGCTCGGCTGCAAATGTGGTTTATATAATAGAAGAGCTGGTGTGACCTGACTCCGCGCAGTGCAAATGCTCTTAATTAACAGCAGGGATTAAACCAGCCCGTTTATCTTCCCTGCTAACTCTCCTTTCTTCTCCTTTATGAGACAGCAGCAGCCTCTTTACACACGCTTTCTAAGTGGCTCCATTTCTCCCTCTGTAATTGATTTAATTAAGTCATTTGTTCCTTGTCTGAATGCTTAAATATTAACTTCCTGGCTTTGTCTCCAGCTCTATACTTCTCTCCCACGACAGCTACCTCCCTGCCCAGGACTCCGGCTGCAGGCAGCTATTTATCTTGGGCTTCAGGACCCTATTGCTGTTTTGTGCAATGTGGCACGTTCACTCTTGAAGGGTTTGGCTGGAAGAGAGTTTATTTAGTCCTCGTTTGCTTTCCTCTGCCAGCATCCCCAGTCAGGTTTTCTTAGAGCCATAAGGGAGTGCAATGGAAAGGAGAAAAGGAAAAGGAAAAAGAAAAAAGTAGCAACAAAATGTCTTAAAGGCAGCTCTGCTCTGGAGCCAGGCTGAAAGAGCTGGGCTGGGTCAGCCTGGAGAAGAGAAGGCTCCTGAAGGGGAGACCTTAGAGCAGCTCCAGGGCCTAAAGGGGCTGCAGGAAACCTGGAGAGGGGCTTTGGACAAGGGCCTGTAGGGACAGGCCAAGGGGAATGGCTTTAACCTGCCAGAGGGGAGACTGAGATGAGCTCTTAGGCAGAAGCTCTTCCCTGTGAGGGTGCTGAGGCGCTGGCACAGGGTGCCCAGAGAAGCTGTGGCTGCCCCATCCCTGGCAGTGTTCAAGGCCAGGTTGGACACAGGGGCTTGGAGCAAGCTGCTCTAGTGGAAGGTGTCCCTGCCCGTGGCAGGGGTTGGAACTGGAGGAGCTTTAAGGTCCCTTCAACACAAACCAGGCTGGGGTTCTATGAAAACTCGTGCCTAGGCTGTCCTGCAGATCCCTTCTCCCAAGGACTACAGGACATGATGCATCCTGGGAGGGGACAGTGACCAAGCAGGACAGACACACATCACTACTAAAATCCTGCTGGGACCTGGGGGTCCAGACTGCCACATGGCTGCACCAGGCTGTGATTTGGCCCATCCTTGGATAGGAGCATCATGCTCTGGGGAGGGCTGGAAAGGTGGAAAAGAGAAGTATTTCACCATCTGTGCTGCTCCTGGCTCTATTGACGACAGTGGTTTTGAGTATCTTCACATCCTCACTGCAGAAAGCAGTACAGAAGGCAAGCCAAGAAAAACCCAGCACAGAGATGGCGAAGTAGAGAACCAGGAGCCAAATATGGATGTTCTTGATCAATTCTGACCAAGTTTATTAAAGAAAGCTTCCCTTCTACATGGCATTAGAAAAGTGGGTGAGTTTGAGGCTGTAGGATCTGATTTGGGGCTGTGCCATGGTCCTATACTTAGATCTCCCCAAACCCCCAAGATCTTCAGGGTAGTGCTGGGGCATCACATCTCCAGAGGGCTGATGTGCAGACCTCAGCCCCATCATGCAGTTACTAAGCAGTCATTTACATCACTGTAGTTCCTGCTTCAGATGAGGTTTATAAGCTTTATTTTCCACCTTCCAAAGGGCACAGTGTTTCCCCAGCCCTGGGTGTGTTTTGGTTCCAGCCTTGGAGAAAAGCTTGGCAGGGAGCAACCAGGAAGAGGGTTCAGAGCAAGAAACCCAACCTCAGGCAGGGCACTGTGGACTTGCGATCCCCCACCACACGTCACCATCCCCATAGATGCTACACAGAGCATTCTGCAGGCAGAAAGGAGATGCCACCTCTTTGCCAGGTAGCTCAGGCCAGCACATGGAGGGTTAATCCTCTGCTGTTGTGCTGCTAATGATTATATGTGCTGTAATATCAAAGCTGTAGCTATTTATTTGCCATTGAGCAGGTGCTGCTGCTCCCACAAAGCAAATTTGCTTTCTCTTCCTGATGAAACAAGCAAAATAAAGGTTGCTCACGTCCCATTTCAGATAGGTTTTTTCCCTGTGCAAAGACAAACAGAGAGCGGGAACCAGAATGCATATTATGCAAGAAACCATATAATCGAGGAGCATCTTTGATTTGGCTGCTGCTGTCACAGACATGTATTTCAGAGAGGCCTCTCCCCCCCCCCCATTCCTTTTGTTCTTACTGGTTTATCATTTGTGCCTTTGTCATTTTGTTCCTTCTTCTTCTCTTCTTAGCCTCTTCACAATGAATCTTCATTTTTCCTCTGACACACTTGTATCTAAATTTCCTTATTTCCTGCCTTTTTTTTATTTATATCTGTTGCCTGGTGATTTGATCATGCTGTGGAATACAGGATTAGCAATCTCTGTGTCCTTGGGTACTGCTCAAGGACACCTGTTCTGCAAAGAGCCGTTTTCTTCCCCATTTTAACCCCTTCCAGTGTGGCCGCGCGTGCGGAACAGCAATAAATAACAATACCTTTATATCCCCAGCCCTGCATTAGCAGGACGTTGTAATCTTCATTCTTCAACAGCTGGCATGGCCCTTTCTAAGAAGCTTACATGGGAAGCTGAAGAATGTGACTCGGGGTAGGGGGGTGAATATGAATATGTACTCTTTGAACTTTGCAAACAGTTTAGCAGCTGTTCCTGTAGAGATAACTTAGGCTTTGGTGGAGAGTGAGATGCTAATGGAGCCATTATCATCAAATGGGGGACCTGTTGTAGTGATCTGCCTGCAGCTCCAGGTCCCTGCTCCAAGCTCACAGAATCCTCAGTGTGATTTTTCCTCATGAGCAGATCCAGCCCAGCCTTTGCAGTGTTACCCAGTGAGAGCTGCCTGATCTGATAGAAATTAGAAGCATTTGAGCGCTAGATTGGAGCAAACTCTGCTAATTGCAGCCTCAAGCTGCACCAGGGCAGGTTTAGATGGAGCTGAGGAACAATTCCTTCCCTAAGGGTGCTCAGGCATTGGAACAGGCTGCCCAGGGCAGGGCTGCAGTCACCGTCCCTGCAAGTGTTCACACACCATGGAGACGAGGTCTCAGTGCCATGGGTTAGTGGTGGCCTTGCAGTGCTGGGGAATGGTTGGACTGGATGAGCTTAAAGGGCTTTCCCAACCTGGTTGATTGTGATTTCGGTGATTCTAATTCTCTGGACAGGCTTCTTACCTGGCATGGACATAGTGCTCCCAGCCTGGTCACCAGCCCTGCCAAGGGCCATCTCTGCTCAGGAGCAGGGGACACCCAGTCTTCTCTCAGGGGCATCTCATGTGAGAGAGAAGCCTGGAAACTCTCTGGAGCATATTAAGAAGTCACCAGTGGGATTTGCTCTTCTCTGCCACATTCTGTCTTTCCCTCTCTGAGCACCTTCCTGTTGTCCACTGTATTTTGGGGGAAGAGGATGTTGGCTTGGAGCCTGGTGGTGATGGAGCACAGGGAATACTGACAAGCTGGCAGTTTAGGTGTCTCTGGAACCTGCTTTTCATTAGGAAAGTCCAGCAATAGATGGGTTGGTGTTTCCCTAGATTCTAGAAACTCAGAGCAGAAGCATCAAGAAATTCCTGAGCAATCTTGATGAGTGAAGCTTGATCTAAGCCAGGGCTTCCCATCCTCAGTGAGAAGTCCTACAAAACCAAGATTTACAGTTGAGTTGACAAGGCTGGGGGCTCACTGGGAGCACAAAGGTACCAGAGATGAATCCTTGCTCATGATAGCCCTGCTTCAGCAGGACCAGTTCAGCAATGCTAAATGACTCCATGGCAGATGCACCAATCCCAAGCAACTTTTCAAGACAGGTCTGGTGGAGACCAGGATAATGATACGGAAGATGTGAAGGGTCAGAACTGCTCTTAAAAGCAGCTCCAAGAGTGTGACTTCTGTTCCTGGAGATCAAGATCACAAGTGTGGAAGATGAAGGTTGTGTGCTTTTCACTGGAGGTTAGGGGTTGGATTTGTCACCCTCCTCCTATGTTTCATTTGGAGTCTTCTGTGAGTTGTCCTGGGAACACACTTGAGTGATGGATGACTTAGACCCAGGTGTCACCATGAAGTCAAGGCAGAGGAATCTTTCAGGATGCTTCAATCAAATGCTACTTGATTATGGGTTTATCTGTTCATTCTCCAAATGACTGCTTCACAACATTGTGTCTCCACCAGGGTAAGGGAGGAGCTCTCCTGAAACCCTGCAGATAATTCCCATAGCCAGGGCCTTTTATGTAGGTGTCCTCAGGGATGTTAGATGCTCAACAGCCCCCATGCCATAGCTGGGAGAGCCTGGGAGAATTGGAACCCCACTTAACCAGCCACCTCATGACGGGCATCATTGACAGGTACCTCCCATGTCCAAGATTGTTGACCTCAGGACTTACCAATCAAGACTGTAGGTATTAGTCTGAAGGAGATGTGCTGTGATTTAAACGTAGCTTGGGTTCGCTGGTTTCAATGCAGGGAGGAACAGAATAAGCCTTCTCAAGAGGGGAGGAGGAAGGTTACAGAGGAGGGTGCAAGGAGGTGAGGAAGAGCTGGGAAGGAATAAGGATGACATGGTTGTGTGTGCTATGTGCACTTCCAATGGCTGTGTGGAGGCTGTCTGCAAAGAGAAGGGTGCTGTGGCAGACACCACTGTGCAGGGAGGGAGTACTTTTAGTCATCATATGAATAAGCCCTAAGTTAAGGTGATCCCAAGAGCTGTCTTGCAGGAAAGTGTATCATAGTTATAAGAAAAACCCTCCAGATTTACAAGCAGAATGAAATCCAAATTTATACATGGGAGGGGGAGAAAAGGGGAAAACTAGTCATGGAATCATAGAAAGGAGGGCACTGAGAGACTTAAGAGGTCAACCAGACCATACTGCTGCCTGAAGTCAGGATCATCTCTACTTAAGCCATTCTTGGTGGATGTGTGCCTAATCTGTTCTTAAACTCTCAGTGGTGGAGATTACACATCTCCCCAGGCAATCTCTTCCCGTGTTTAATTATCCTCACTGTTAGGAACACTTCTCTCTTGCTTAGCCAACATTCCCCTTGTTCCAGTTTAAGCCCATTGCCTCTTTTCCTACCTGAGGCAGATGTAAAGGATCGTTCAGTACCTCCTTTGCTGCATCATGGTTGGAGGCTGTGGCTCCTCCTGGTCTTCTCTCCTATCTAAACAGAGTCCTTCAACTCCCCCTGGAGACCTTTACTGCACTTTTCATCTCTTCTCTCTTGATGGTCTATCTCCTTTTTGAAGCAAAACGCCCCAAACTCCATCTGGGATTGCAGGAGAGACCTTGTCACTTGGGCTCTGTGGACCCCTTGGTTTTCTGGGGGAGAGTTTCATCATTCCCAGGCTTGGGAAGCAGCGTTTCTGCTAAGGCCGGATGCCGAGCTTACGGCTAACATCTCTGGCTGTCATTCAGTGCCTGCACGACACAGAGCCTCTCGTGGGCGTCAGCAGAGTTTGGAATAATTGTCTTCTCTAATTAACTGGTTATCAAACAAGAACATTTCATTACAGTACAATTACTGGCTGCTTTGCTGAGACACAGAGGTGTCAGCGGTACGATCCCAACATATGCTTCTTACAGCTCTGATTTTTTGTTTTCATAAGCACTAAACCATTTTGCTTCTCTCCCCCCCCCCCCAACCCACCCACTCGCTTAATGACTAATGAATCCTCCTGCTAATGAATAAGGAAAATAAATCAGTGGGCACGGCAGGTTAGAAAGAAAAACATGCAAAATGTTTTGAGGATCCTTAAATCTGATAAATTACTTTGAAATTAAAATCCCTGGGAGAAAATGGGAGTTAATTAGAAAGTAACATGGTTTTGTCAATGTTTAAATTAAAATTTTAAAGGTTATAAATACTGCACTAGAGCTGCCTTTACACAGAGGATTCCTGAGAAGTTTTGTTGGATCTGCTCATCCCACATCGGAGCAGTCTTTCTCCAGCTGCAGGCTGAGGTTTCGCTGCTCAGGGTCCTCCAAGGACACTGTGTGGGTACAGAAAGCCCCCAGTGCAGGGCAAGGCTGCAGGAATCTCAGCAGGAGACCCTTAGGGATGTTTTCATACCATGAGGGTGCTGAGGCGCTGGCCCTCAGAGAAGGGGGGCTGCCCCATCCCTGGCAGTGTTCAAGGCCAGGTTGGACACAGGGGCTTGGAGCAAGCTGCTCTAGTGGAAGGTGTCCCTGCCCATGGCAGGGGTTGGAACTGGATGAGCTTTAAGGTCCCTTCCAACCCAAACCAGGTTTAGTCTATGTTCACAAACCAGATAGTCCACCAGGAGCCATCCATAGCTGGAGAAAGCATCACGAGAGCACCACAGGAAACGCTGCTGGGTCTCACCCTCTTAACATTCTCTGTCACCCTGATCATGGCCAGGGCTGGAGCAGGGACTGGCCCAAGGGCAGAAGGCTCCTGCTGGGAGCAGCCCCCCTCTCCCTTCAGGAGGACACAGGATTCAGCTGCCCTTTCCCAGTCCTGCTGCATCAGACCCCACCCAGCAGCGTGTTCCAGACACAAGAGGCACAGCACCCGCTCGCTGAATGGCGAAGACAAGGACAGATGAGGAGTGGGGAAAGAAAAGGGTGTAACAGAAAAAAGCAAGTGATGGGGATGCAGATGGGCACAGAACGTATTGGTTACTCGTTCATCTGCATTGAGGTTAAAGAAGTCTCATTTACCTGCCCTCTCACTGTCCATAAATTGCAGGGTTTTTCTCCAGCCAAATCTTCCTAACAATTGATTCCGTCTCTGTATAGCTGTGGATGTTTTGATTTCTCACTGCCCCAGATTTAGACA